>NC_136491.1:153167936-153265436 GCF_053919585.1 Euprymna scolopes
CATATTTAAAACAAAAAATAATAAAAAGCAAATGCCAACCCAAAAACTTAGAACACATCCTAACTTTCTCAAAACTCGCCCCACATACTACAAAAGGGGTTACAAAATGCAACAAACCGCGATGTGGAGTATGTGACATAATAATAGAAGGTAACACATACACATTCAAAAACCCATCACACACATTCAAAATAAAAAAGGATCTAAATTGCACCTCCAGAAATGTAGTATATGGACTAAGATGCACAACATGCAACAAATCCTACATAGGCGCCCTTTATATATATATATATATATATATATATATATATATATATATATATATATATATATATATATATATATATATAAAAAGGGCGAACGGCCAACTAGCATCATGTGCCTTTGTATGCATGTATACTTATATATATATATATATATATATATATATATACATATATATATATATATATATATATTCGCCGGTACAAGGAAATTACCAGGTTGGTGTCTGGGGGCGCGGCTATACCACTAAGAGAAGGAAACTCTTACATCAAACCTGAGGGCTGTTGTCTGCTTGTTCTGTGGCAATTGGTTTGCACCGAGTGAGTTAATCAACAGTTTCAAAAAGTGTTGATGGTCCTAAACGAGCCTTCACCAGTTAAATCAAGTCATTTGTGTGGGTTTCTGACAGCTTATCGTAATTTCATTATGAAAACCTCACACTGTCCTGCAAGAAGTCCATTGGCGATGGAGTGAAAGCGACGGGGACAGGTAAAGGATATTACTGGAAGTCCTCAGCCGGATCTCTGCACAGTGGCGGCTGATGGTGGATGGCCGTTCTACCACAAACCTGTGAGCAATTGTTCTGTTCGTGTCCTCCATCAGGGACAAAGCAGCCCTATTTAGGGATAGCACTGCTTTCCCTGTGGCGGGGAGGGGGCGATAACAGAAGCCCTAAAAAATTGCTTGCTCACCACTTAACTTGGCAGCCCGCTGCAGCTGTCTGGTTATCCAGTTGCGCAGTCAGAACAAGAGAATACGACAAAAAACCTCAACAAAGAATCTCTTAATAGAGTGTTGGAATGTCCGTACCCTCCAGGATAATGATGCTGCACCCGAGCGCAAGACATCCCTTGTTTCTCTTGAGTTACAGAGGTATGATGTTGACATTGCTGTCTTATGTGAAACTCGCTTGCTTGGCAATTCTCAACTTCGAGAGGAAAAGGGTGGATATGACTTCTTTTGGTCAGGAAAGGCAGAAAATGAACCCCGCCAATCAGACGTTGGTTTTGCCATTAAGTCCAAGATGGCAAAGTCCTTATCGTCTTTGCCCAAAGGCATATCTGATCGTGTGGCAACTCTTTCCCTAGAGTTAGAAGGAAACACCAGGGTGACGCTAGTTAGTTGTTACGCCCCAACGTTAGCCAGTTAAGATCAAGAGAAGGATGACTTCTATACCCTCCGTGATGTCCTCTCCAGAGTTCAACACCATGATAAACTCGTTCTTGCTGGCGATTTCAATGCTCGTGTTGGTAGTGACCATCTGTCGTGGACCGGTGTACTTGGTAAGCATGGCATAGGCAAGGCAAATGCAAATGGTTTACGACTTCTTACAATCTGTAGGGAGTTTGGCCTCTGTATTACCAATACCATATTCCAACAACCTGTGTATCGGAAGACGACATGGATTCATCCTCGTTCAAAGGACTGCCATCTTATTGACTTCGTCATAACAAAGCAGAAGCACATGAGTGACTTCAAAATCACTCGCTCTTTCCACACTTCTTGCTATCTTTCGGATCACGCCCTTCTCAGAAGTAAACTGTCGTTGCATGTGCGAAGGCACAGAGTTATAAGATCAATAGTCCCCAAACGCATTGATGTGCGGCCTCTTAAATCCAGGGAAAAGAGAACTGAGCTCTTCAATAAGCTTGATGAAAACCTTGAGGGTGTTGATGTAACTGATGATGTTGAATCTTCTTGGAAAGCATTGTGAGAAGCAACTCAAGCTGTAGCAGTAGAAGTCCTTGGAATGCCAAAAAGAAAACACCAGGATTGGTTTGACGAAAGTGACGATGAAGTTAAAGCACTGATTAACCAAATGCACTCATCTCACAAATGTTGGATTGAGGACAAAAACTCAACAGTGAAGAACACGGCCTACAAAAAGTGTAAAGGTGAGGTACAACGAGCTCTCCGAGCTATGAAAGAACAATGGTGGTACAATAAGGCAATTGCACTGCAGGGAGCTGCTGACAGCAAGAACACGAAAGCCTTCTATGATGGTCTGAAAGAGATATTTGGTCCTCAGAAAAGTGGTGTTTCCCCATTAAGCACAGTCGATGGAGAGGCATTGCTAACTGATAAATCAGATATTCTCAATCGTTGGAAGGAGCATTTTGAAACTGTCTTAAACACCTCATATCTCTCTCTCTCTCTCTCTCTCTCACTCTCTCGCTACATATATATATATATATATATATATATATATATATATATATATATATATATATTCTTAAACACCTCATCTGTCATTGACGGCGATGTCGTGTCCTCTATTCCTCAGAATCCAGATATTCCAGAATTGTCATTGGAACCTGCTTATCAGGAGGTATGGGAATCCATCAAACAAATTGCTTCTGGCAAGTCCCCATCACCAAAGTATCCAATTCCGCCTGAAGTGTACAAGCATGGTGGGCATGTGCTGGTAAAAAAGCTCCATGCTTTCTTTGTAAAGATTTGGAAAGCAGGCCGAGTTCCACAGGACTACAAAGATGCCTGCATCAAACATCTCTACAAAAATAAGGGAGTCAAGAATGTCTGTGACAACCATCGGGGGATATCTCTGCTTTCAACTGCAGGAAAGATTCTGGCTAGGCTCATTCTAAACCGAATCATAAATCGTCTCGTTGATAAGGTGTATCCAGAGTCCCAGTGTGGGTTTCGGTCGTGTCGCGGCACCATTGACATGATATTTTCCTTACGTCAGGTGGCAGAAAAATTGCGATGTACAGTCAATTTGAGGGTGGTAAAAGAATTGTCGGACGTCCTTGGCTTAGGTACAAGGACACGTTGAAGAGTAACTTGTCTGCAGTGAACATACCATACAGGAGTCTTGAAGATGAGGTTAATGACCGAAAAGGATGGAGATCAAAGTGATTTGAAGGTCTGCAGAGGCTTCAATCTGAAAGCTTAAGGCAACTGAAAAAAAAACAGAGTAAGATCAAAACGACTAGCAGCCGGACCAATATCTGCAGCGTTAAATCCACATTCATGTTTTATTTGTGGCCTTGATTGCAAGTCCCTTGCTGGAAGAAAAAGTCATCAGAGGCAAAAGCATAAATGAGTTTTAGAAATATGTGTTGTCCGAACCTCATACGTCGAAATCGACGGGAGAGTCCAAGAATATATATATATATATATATATATATATATATATATATATATATATATATATATATATGATAATTGATATATATGTATGTCTATTTTATTTATTTATTTTCTATTGTTATTGTTAATTTTAAAGTTATTTTGTATCGCTATCCTAGAGTAAGGCTTATTCTGTGAACACAGTTGTTCACTATTTCTCTCCTACAGTTTAATAGATCTTGGGTTTTTTTAACGTGCAGGATCGCAAAATTTTTCATGAAGGCATAATTTACATGGATCGTCTAGGTCTCTACATGTGTTTGCTTGTGCTACTATTTTGCATTCGACCACCGTCCGCTTTCTTTGAGTTCCCAGTATTTGTTTGCTAGAGTTGTTTTCATTCATTATATATATATATATATATATATATATATATATATATATATATAGAGAGAGAGAGAGAGAGAGAGAGACATGGCAGAAAAAAATGGACACCCATAGAAATATTGATTTCATTAAATATATAATTTATAGAACAAAATCGAAAATAAATAGTCGCACATTCTTTTTCTTTTTAAAAAAGGCACAGTGTCGCTTTCATGTAGGGTGCTACTATATGGGGCATAACTTGCAGGGTTACCATGCAGAGCGTTGAGCAAAAACATGTTTGTTTACATTACACGTGAAATTCTGAATATCAGTACAGTTGGGTAAGCAGGAACTCGGAAGGAAATTTCAAAATCTGGTTGTGCTGAGAAAGAAACTATCAGAATAGAAGACTTTCTTAGATTTCAGCATCTCTACTGTGTAGGAGTGGGACTTTGCTGATTGTCAGGTTTGTCGGTGTATCCACGTCGATAGTGGTACAAGGGGTTATAGGTCATCGGAGCATCTACCATTAAAATCTTGCAAAACAGACAGAGGGGTGCAACATTTCGTCATTGGGACAGAGGTTGAATATTAGATGACTATTCGGGACCGATTAGGTTGGCGACTCTCTTTTGAACCCTGTCTAGGAGCGAGAGACGAGTAGTAGATTCACCAGCCGAAATGTTAGAACAATACTCTATAAATGAGCGAATGGTGGCCTTGTTTATATACCCGATACTTTTTTTTTACACAGTGATCACCACTTATCAAGGCCCGGAAGCCACTCAGGGATAAGGGTTATTGCAAGTATATCACGTTAGTGTGGATATTTGATGAAGTGTTTACTTAAGGGGGCGGTTCATTAGGAATTTGTTAACATTGGACTTGAAGACATCCAAGTTGTAGTCCGGTGGGAAGCAGGCAGACGGAACAGAGTTCCACAGGCGTGCAGTTCTAAGAAAGAAGCTTTGTTCATGGAATCCGCGTTTTGATTTAGGCACAGATATAGAGTGGGGGAAATTTTTCACAGTGGATTCGGCTAGGCGGGTGTTTTTCGTGAAAGATTGGCGAGGGGGGACCAGAGATTGGAGTTCAGACGTGCACCTGCCATGGAAATAGCGATAAAACAAGGATAGGCTCGCAACGTCTCTTCTGTGGGAAAGAGGTTGCAGGGTAGAGAAAATAGCATCCCCCACTAAACCACTTTCATGAATAAGTAACTTTCTAATACGGAAAAGGGGGTATACCTTCCTCGCAGCAGCTTAGATGTATCTATTCCAACTCTGTTAACTTTAAGCCAAAAACGTTTGAACGAAGTACGTTCAGGTAATATATATTTAGCCATAGCTATTATTAGTGGCGATGATTGCTTGTAATTATTAAAGGAAACGAGCTTGGACTTTGCAGTATTGAACGTTACCATCCATTTTTGTCCCAATTCCACTACAGACAGAGAGTCTTCCACTAAGTTTTCCATCATTGTTTTTGGATATGTGTTCATTCGTGCCTGTTATAGAGCGTGGTGTCGTCAGCAAACATGCCCATCTCAGAGACAATTTTATCCCTGATGATCGATTCCTGAAGTACCCCTGCATTCATATCATATTGTTTAGATGTACGACCATCGAAGACAACCTGGATTCTTCTCTTATTTAAGAAACATTTAATTATGTTAAGTATTTAACCAGCAATACCATATGATCTGATTTTCCTGAGAAGAACCTCGTGCCATACCCTGTCAAAGCCTTAGATATATCTAGGGCTACTGCTCTCCCCTCCCCGGCCTTATTCAGTACATGGAACATATGTTCAGAGATTACAGTTGGGATATCAGCAGTAGAACGGGCTTGCCCAATCCATGTTGATGGTCGGACAGAAATATAATAACTTTAAGGTGATGGACAATAGCTTGATTAATTAGGACTAAAATATTTTGTCGAAAAGCGGGAGGAGGCTAACGTGGCTATATTTTAATTGGTCAGTTCTTTCGCCAAAATTCTTGTAATCTGGTATGTGATCTAATCTTTAAATTGGATTATGTATTTAAATAAAATTTAAATATTTAATTTTAGACTGACGAGGTATATCGTTTTTTTTAATATTTTGTCGCCGAGGTAAAATAAGACATGATTCCCACAAGATAGGCTAATACAGTAGTTGTTTTGAACTGAGCGAAAGTCTACTAATGTACCCTCCCCTTTAAAACTTGCAGAAACTTTACCGGCTAGAGATTTCGTCAAGTCTATTTTTAGACCGGATTGTGAAGCAGAGTGGTATCGCTTCCCCTTTCTCTTTCTAACCGGACACTAGCGGAAGTCGCTCTTTTCGGTTTTGGTCGCCGACATGTTAAGAGGTCTCTCTCCTCGTGGGAGGAGGGGGTCGACTTCTTTTTCTCATGCGAAAAGGAGATACAGATATACGACACGTGGACGATGCGACCTTATTCTCCAGTCAAGCGAGAGAATGTGATTAATTTACTTTCTCACGAAAGAGACGATAACTTTTTCCCCTATCATTCGAAGGAGATACGGATGTACTGAACGAGGACGATGTGATCCCTTATCCCTCACAAAAGAGACAAATATATAAAGCGCGATCAAGAAAAGAGATCACGTGAATTTGCTATTCGAAATTTTTTCCCACCGAAGGAAATATCTTGGATTAACTGCGTCGTTAACGAGTTGTGAAACACACAAACAAAAGAAACAAAAAAAAGGAGGAAAAATGAAACCTGTAAGTCTTTGAAGACTTTCGCTCATACGCGTAGATATACGTCAGATTCCATAACTTTAAATACATTTCTTTTTCTTTCGTTAAACTCTACCTATTTTATCTTAAATAAATCTATTTTTGTATCATTTGGAAAAGTGTAAGTTGTCTCGTTATTTCATCGCATTTTTATTATGTTCGTCCTTGTGTCTCTATCCACTTGTTTTACTTTTTTGCTGTGTCACATGTGCGATAACGAGAAAAATACTTGGGCTTTTGCGTTCCCGTAAATTCTCTTATACCCGTTTTTGCAACGTGTTATGAAGGTAAATGATGTTTATTTTATCATAAATTTTCCGTTCATACGCCTACATTATAAATTGTCTTTTATCGCATATGTAACATGTAACACAGAAGCTGTTTTCCAACAGTCAGAGAAGCAAGATTCGTTTAGGTATTTGTTGAAAAGTTTGGAGAGAACGAGAGCAACCTCAGCGAAGCATCTTTTAATAGCACTGCCGGGAGGAAATCAGATCCACATGCTTTTGAGGTGTCTAGGTTTTTTATTATATCATGTATTGGGAGGGCGTGATCTTTAGATCACCTAGCGTGGTTTCTGTCCGCAGAGGAAAATCACGGAGGGAATGGCTTGCTTGATCCAAGGTAGAGTTTGAGGCAAATAGACGGGCAAGCATGTTAGCTTTCTCGGTTGTCGTGCAAACAACGTAATGATTGTTGGATAGTGGAGGAATTGTTGATTATCAATTATTTTCTACACTGTTGTAGATTTTTCAGAAATCACGTGTTTCTAATTTTTGGACTGCAATGCGTTTTCTGATGGTTTCCTTATATATTCCCCCTTACCTATTGTTATTTATTTCTTACAATTATTTCTAGCATTTATAAACTTTTGTCTGTTTGTACTGAACTGTACGGATAAATTTGTGGTATGCATGTTGCCTCTAAGCAATGGCAGCTGCGCTATAGAGGTAAACAGTTGATGAGAGTGGGATCTGCTAAAGAACCTCCGTGTCGGAACATGTGCTTCAATTGCTGCTTTAATATAAATAAACATATATTAATCTAAGGCAAAAAGATATCTTAGTGTCTATTCTTTTTAGCTATATCTGTCTCTCCCTTTCTTTTTCTCTCTCTCTCTCTCTCTCTCTCTCTCTCTCTCTCTCTCTATATATATATATATATATATATATATATATTAGTAGTAGTAGGAGTATTTCCACAGCCAGACAACTTCGCAGCTCAAAAGAGCCATGACAGCGAACAAACCGAAAGCCCAAGGCTCGAGTTTCACCCTCATTTAGGCTCATCAGTTTGGCACATCCAAAATCTAGATTCGAAACCCGAGCCTCTTGCATGCGAAGCGACCACTTTACCAACTGAGCAAACCCGCCCATGCACAAGATATCAGACAGTAGAATGAACCTACTTCGTCTCGAACAGGGGATGTGTATCATCACGATCAGCTATTACCGGAGTTGATGTCTCACAAGTAGGAATTCCATACTCTCTAATGGTGCCATCACGGCAAGCTTAGCTAGTGAGCAATCAGCAATACAGATTTCAAATTGTGGGATAATATGTAATTATTGTCACAGCCAGACAACGTCGCAGCTCACAAGAGCAATGAAAGCCAAACAAACCGGAAGCCTAATACTCGAATTTCACCCTCATTTGGGCTCAACATTTGGATAATCCGAACTCAGGATTCGAAATCCGAGCATTTTGCATGAAAATATCAATATATTTGTCCCATTTTGAAGTTTCTGTTGCTGATTGCTCGCTAGGTAAGCTTGTGGTGATGGTATCCTTAGCGGGTACAAAATTCGTACTAGTGAGGCATCGACTTGGATTTTAACTGATCGTGATGATCACATCCCTTGTTCGAGATGAAGTAGGTTCATTGCACTGTCGGATTTCGCCGCGGTTAGTTTGATCTATGTTAGTTAATAACCTTTCTTGTGTGTATAGCAGGTTTGCTCAGTTGAAAGAGTGCTCATCGTCGGGTTTCGAATCCTGAATTCTAATGAGACCAAACTGTAGTCGGATAAATCCGTGTAATCATCATCTAAAAAATGCAGAATTCTTATTCAATGTAATATTTATTTTCTTTTATTTAAAATACATGTTAAAATTTGACATTTATCTTTCATGAAAAATCACAAACAACAACAACAACAACAAAAATATATATTTAAGTATACAGATTAGGCGATTACTTTTGCATATAAAATTAAATAAAATACTTTTTTTATGATGCACCTCACAAATTACAATGAAGAAATTATCGCATATTAACCAATCAAATGAAAAACGTTAATTTTAAATATTTTTACGTCTATTTATTTATTATTTGGTGATTTTACAATATTTTCTCACAAATTGAGGATACATAAGAACAAATAATCCACTTTTATTCTATTTTGAAAAGTAAAAATAAAGGAACGGAAACAAAAACATATTGTAAAATCGACAAATATGCAAAGCAGACGTAAAAAACAGTAGTTTTACATATTTTTCAATATTAAAAACAAACGTTTTTCAAAAATTACAAATGTTTGCTTTATTGGCTAATTTTAGATACGTGAAGCAAATTCTCGATCGTCTATGTGGTGGATGGTAACGGACAAAAAACGTTTTGAAGCGTAAAATAAGGAGGTGGTTTCTATGTTTTAGGCGTTTAAGTGTGCTTGTATGACGTTGTAAACACGGGGTTAGGTTTAGTGGTAAAAGCTTTGACAAACGGCATCACTTATCAAGGTGAAAAGACAAGTTCATTTCGCCAATTCGAATGACAAATTTGTATTTGTAAGAAAATAAGTCTGTTTTTTTAAAGACGACAAACTGAAAAGGTGATCAAGA
Organism: Euprymna scolopes; assembly: GCF_053919585.1. NCBI lineage: Eukaryota > Metazoa > Mollusca > Cephalopoda > Sepiida > Sepiolidae > Euprymna > Euprymna scolopes. The sequence goes on from NC_136491.1 coordinate 153,177,249, forward strand.
AACAAATATATAACAAATGAATATTACCAAAGATAAGATAACTTACTCTTCTACCTAACTGGATATGTTTGTTGTGTTTTTTCTTATATGAAAACATTTAAGTTTGAAGCATACGTAGTGCTGAACGCTATAATTAAAACAACAACAATGGTGACCATGAGGTTGCCTTCTTAGAGTCTCGATAATTGTTCAAAACTCGATAAATAAATCAAAATACAATACTGGGAGTAATCCACTAAAAAATCACCATGACATTTATTAGGTGGAGTTCTACCTGTTTTTGTTTTATTGTCGAGTTTTTAGCGATTATCTACACTACAAAGATGACAACATTATGTCCATCATCTCTGTTGTCGTTTTAACTTAAGCACTCAGCATTATCATCATTCTAAACTTTATAAACGCTTTACAATAAGATAAAACACACACACACACACACACACACAAAATCCATCTAGATAGAAAAAGTAACTTTAGTTGCCTTTGGTAACATTTATTTGTTACGTATTTGTTTGTTGATCACTTGCTCGTTTGTTGTCTAAAAAAAATGGCTGTTTAGTTCTCTATCATTGCAAAACTTAGATCCAGGGTCGGAAAGTGGGATTTTTTTTTTTTTAACAAAGGAATCACCACTTGAGATTAAGAAGTCAGCATCCCCGAGGAGGGGCGCATTGATCTACAAAAAAAGTGTCTGGGCAGCAAATGCCCAAGAAAATGATACTAATTAACACGATGTATTCCCAGTTTTATATTTACCATACCAAATGCGTCTGTATGAACCTATATATATGTATGCGTGAATGTGTGCGCATGATGCCTGAGTTTAGTGCCTCCCTTCCTTCCCAAGTACACACGCATTGAGTATCGTCGCCGTCGCAGCTTGATTAACTTATAAAAATTTGATGCGGCCATAATAAAGCGGGAAGAGCAGAATTGGTCGCCATAATGACCGACAACCCCCATCGTCGTCATCGCCCCTGCCGCCGTGTTTGACGGTGGGAGGAAGTGGGAACAGGAAGTGAGGGCGTCGGCACATGTGATTGTCATAGGATTACGTGGGTAGACGGGATAGGTAGGGGATATATACAAGTCACAAGAACGAACTAAACCAAGTTTTTATAACGTTGATTAGCAAGCGTGTCTCTTCGGGCCAGTCGCTTTGTATTTGTTCTTCACTGGGTGCCACGCACATGCGAGTTTGTATCGGTCGAAGGAAAGCTTATTTTAGAACAAAATGGAGACAATTCGCTGAAAGAAAAATAACCACTTACAAAGAAACTGATTTCGAATATGTACATTCATACGTTGTGTTTAATTCATGCTGGATGATCAGCAATTCAATTCTGCTAAATGGAATCTGTCCGAAAACAACACTCCAACCCCATGAGTATTAAGCGTTTTTCTTTTATGTCACGATTTTTTTTCATACTAACGGTCAACATCTCCGAAAAGCTATTTGAAGATCTATTGCTACCGGATCAGGCTGTCTAAAGATAACTCTCGCTTCCCTTATATTATATTTTAGCCGTCATATTTTATGAGCGATCGTTCTGACAAAGAGGAAAAGCTAGTTGATTTCTATACAAGAATCTATTGCACGAAAAACTTTAAAGCAAGAAGGACCCGCCATACAAAACAAAGAAACCAACTATTCGAGTATATGAAGTAATGAGATTCTTTTTTGGAAGATAAACGATATTGTATGAGGATTAGAAATGATTGGATGAATTGATGACGTAAAATGGCATTTCGACAAGGATATGTTGACATTAAACACGTATTTTTAAATTAACTTATTTAATATAGACGACAGTAGTTGTATGTAGACGAGTATTCTTTGCGAATGTTTTACAGGATAGGATATAGATAAAAACACAGTCAGGAATGATAATACTCATAGAAAAATGTTATCATATTAAAAATAAATGTTTATATTAAGTTCAGTATCACTACTATGTACTGGTGCAGCTATCATTATTCTTTTCCTCTTAAAAATTGTATATATAAAGAATCTCATATCTAATCGACTTGCAGCATCAGCTAACTTCCAACCACTATTCGATCGATAAAATTTTGCATCCCTGAAAATACTTTACAAGTGCTTGAATTGAATATGCTTGTAGAGTCGAAGAAAATGAAGGGAGGAAGCGCCCACGTGTTTGCGCGTCATGCCTTACCTTGGAACGCTCCTATGGTGTGCGTACGTGCATGGCCGAAACATGAAAGAAATTCCAAAATGAAGCCGTCCTCATCTTGTAGATTGTGCGATCATCACTGGGCCCCACGTGACCGTTATTTGGCTGCTGATTGGCCGAGGACGAACGCCGGAAGGATAAAGGGAGTGTGTTTGGAACATGGGGGTGTCTTTTCTAGGATCGACGTCAGTGTGATCGTTTCGGTGAACTGCTGCAGCTTTAAGAGTACTTTAGTGTGTGTGTGTGTGATTTTTTGGGACTTGCTCGTCTGCTGATTTTACAGGACTTTCTTTTCTGCTGATTCTACAGGACCTGCCCTTCTGCAGAATTTGGAACAAAACTTCAAGCCTTTTCTTTCTTTTCACACGTAGTCGCCTAAAAAGGTAGAATCCGACTTACTTGTGAAACGGCTTTAATGCTCCAACGTAATCGTAGCACTTGTATCCATCGACGTAAATACATCCAACTAACATGACAATCAGTCATAATAAACACGAACTACTAAACTTTGAAATTCTCGTTCTATTTCGTGCTTCGCTGACTGTACTGACATCTCGCTACTGAACTTCTTACACAATGTTCCTGTAAACATGGTTTCAAAAAGCAGCCCGCTACTTCCAATTGCCAATATGATCCGTTTGGGTTTAATAAGAGTTTAAAAAATCTAACCAGTCGCTTTCTGTGGATAGAATAACGAAAATGCTGAGAATATGTATTGTCGCTCATGCTAATAGATTCGTATTATTAGGATTTTTCGGACTACTGTTCTCATTTTGAGTGTCATGTTCACAACGTTTCAGTCGATGTAACTTCCGACCTTCTTCAGGTGTATCTTATAGAACTCGGGAATGTTTCTGTCGAACTCAGAAATTTAGACGCAAGGACCCGTGGGGTAATGATTAGAGTACTCAGAAAATTAATTGTAAAAGTGATATTCTCCAGAAGGTTGAAGGTTCAATTCTCAGTGTGGGCGACCGAGAAATACAATTACATATTACTTAGAACCTCTATCAAGTCAGGGCTGACGGAACAAGACCACTTTCCCTCTTTGAATAAATAAAGAGTTTCGTTTGAAAATCCTGAGTTCGACAGAAAAGTTCCCGAGTTCGACAAGATACACACGAGGAAGGTCAGAGGAGTCATCGACCGAAATGTTGTAAAAATGACACTCAAGATGAGAACAGTAGTCCGAAGAATTCGAATAAAACGAATAACTAATCGTCCTCTCAAAAATTCAGTAACAAAATGTCAAATTCATTTAACGTTTCGTTTCCAACGAATTTTTTTTTATATGTTTCGCTATCTAATATTAGACTCGATTGCAAACTGACATGAACATTCTCATGACAGTTTTCGGAGCCTTCCTACTTCCATGCTGTTATGACAATTTGGAAGCAGGTGTTTTGCTTGTGACGTCATTACCAGAAGATCGTTCTACAAGATCAACAGACTCCCCATGCTCTATTTGCTTTTTCAACAGAGTCCTGATTTCCTAGACGTATTGCTTTCACTAGCGCTGGAAACGCCATCTGACTCATGTTTGATAATCTTCCAGGATATCAAAGAAAGGCTAACTGGTGTTACATCTTGCCCAAAGGTGACCAGGTACCGTGCAAGTCAGGAGCGTTCATTTCTTTAATGTATTACACATAACCCCTTATCTAAATACATACAGTGCCAAGTATTCTAAAATGGTCACCAATCTATTACGAGTCAGGATCAAATTCGCTTAACTTCTTTTATCTGAAAACCGGCGTGTCATCATGATTATGCCTTATATGCCATGCACTCATAAACACTAAAAATCTCTTTCGTCATTCGCATGAAATTATATTCAAGTTAACCACTGCACTTCCTGTCAATGTTTTTTCTGTACTTTTGTTGTTTTTAGCAAAATGTCTACACGTTACTCAGAAGTAATTATTTAAAACTGAGATGTTCATAAATGTTTATTTGCTGCATTTATTTGCTTACACTTTGTCAAACGATCTTGCCTATCTATAGTAAAACTAAACTGTATACATCGACACTGCCACGGATATTTTACACTAGAATGGCGGCCGACGTTACCCGGTCATTAAATAAGTTTAACTATGATATTTTAATTTATGCAGATTTCGGATGTATTATAATAGACCCCATTCTCTATTGATTATCTTATATTGTACCAAATATATAGTAGGTATTTCAGGGATGAAAAATAAATGAACTAACTTTAACTTATAAATGTATATATTTCCGTATGCGTATAAGTCAACTTACGCGTGAAAAATTCCGATTATTTTTAAATGTTTATCACTTACAAACTATTTTTAACGGCTAAAACGAAAGAAAAAAAACGGCACACAAAAAATGTAACCATTAAACATGCGCCACTATGCTAATTTGCGTCTTGAAGGAGATACTGTTTGAAATAATTGAGACAGACAAATAGAAAAACAGATTGGCAGATATAGTAAGTTTTATAAATTAGATTTACAAAAATATATGCACATGTTTTGTGACATTAATCCGAAAAAGTATATAAAAAATATATAAATATAAATATATATATATATATAAAATATATATATAAAAATATATACAAAAATATGAATAAAACAATATATATATAAAATATGTATAAAATATATATATAAATATATATAAAATATATAAATAAAAATATATATAAAAAATATATATAAATATATATATATTTATATATATAAAAAATATATGAAAAAATATAAATAAAATATATATAAAAATACATATAAAAATATATATAAATATACATATATAAAAAATATATAAAAAATACAAAACAACTAAATATTCAGAGGTGTTAGATTAATCGGCATTAGGATCGGTTATTTTAACGCGACATGGAATTTAGAAGAACATCCGTAATTCTATCACAATCAGAAAACATATCGGAATCGTTTAATCACTGATATACATACATGCATATATATATATATATATATATATATATATATATATATATATATATATATATATATATATGTATATATAAGTACGGTATTTTCTTGAAGAATTGCTTGTAAATAGGAATGTTTATATTTATTAAAGAGTGTGTGAAATGCGGAAAAAAACGAAAGTAAAGATGGTAGAATGAAGGCAATAATTCAATATTTTTCCTCCAAAATATTTTCTTTTCACTTACTTTTAATAAAATCCGACATGATAGAACCTGTGTTGATATTTCGAAAAAAAACTCTCTTCTAATTGAAAAACAAAAACAAATATAAAACACACACACACACACACACACACACACACACACACACACACACACACACACACACACACACACACACACACACGTTCTTTCAATTTACAGCCATCTTGGGACGTGTTTTCTCTAAAAATAGAAGGAACATTTGTTTCCACCTTCTGAATTTGAAAAGTCATTATACATTGGCACGTGTTTCGTCGTCTTCCGATTTATAAGACTGACTTAACTAAGCTAGATTGGCAACCGTTACCCGGGAGTCTGAATTGAACAGAGTCCTACCATTGAATCAACCTCGCTAGTTGAAGAAATGTAGGTTTTTATAGACGCCATTTATTTTAAAATTTATTTGCAATATTTTGACCAAATTCAACTATGTATCCTCCCTTTATATATATATATATATATATATATATAGAAAATAATGAAATTTTTCCCCTCTGATTTTCACCTTAATAGGACTAAAATTCAAGACATTTCATGCAAATGCAATATGCACAAACTGTAGCACAATATCTGAGGTGTGCTATAGACGTATTACCTATCCACTTACTCGGTAATCGTAGATTCCTATATTCTATCTGCGGAGTGTTCACGGCCAAAATCGGTTAAGATCAATGGAAATGGTAAAATATTTTCTCTCTAATAAATTCCTCCTTCGCCCGCCACCACTTAACACCGTTGCGGGATCGCCCACAAAGGAGGGTTACGAAGGAACTCTAGTTTGGATTTTCTTTACTTCGTAGTTGCTTAAAAAACTGGAATGGAATTTTAATTCTACTGGGTGAAGCGCACCATGGAGTTAACTGAATCGAAGGATTATTTATGCCATTTTTTTCGCTTTTCGCTGTGTTTTTTTTTTTTCCGAATACGTCCATCATTTTTTCTCCTGATTTATGCTTTCTGTTTTTCCGATTTCTATTTTAAAGAAGTTTTACGCTTGAACGCTGTTTTTTGTTTTGTTTTGGTTTTGCCGACTTTTTAAAGAATTGTAACATCGTTTTTATTTTTATTTTATATTTACCCAGGGTTATTCTTTACTTTACCCCCCCCTCGCTTACAAACACACCTCCAAAAAACCGGGAAACGCCGGGTACCCCCGCTAGTATCGAAATAAAGTTTTATTTAATAATAATTCATTGGGATAATTCAGGGTAGTTTTTGGTGTTTTGGAGTGAATATATATGTATATATATGTATATATATATATATATATATATATATATATATATATATATATATATATATATATATATATATAGTTAAATAGAATTGTAGAAGGCGATACAATCCAGAAGTAACAGAAAGACACAAGCTGAAGCAGATGAGAAAGTTTTATTCATACAACTTATAAATACATGTGTACATATCCATACATTTCATACATATTCATACATATTCATTCATTTCATGATATAAAATGCATGTGTACATATTCATATATTTCTTATACGCATTATATTTATATTTGCTCAGTGGTCACCTTGTAAAGTCGGTCTGGTGGTTTATCCGTGTTATATAATATTTTGAGAAAGATCTCTTCGTCAGATATTTATTTGGCTTTGGTTCAAAGTGCTGTTGTAAACAGTTACAGTATCACGGCAAACAATCGCCCGGAACTTGTATATAGAATTTTAATTTAATATGGTTAGGGTTTTTTTTATTCATTTCTTCATTTTTATTTCTAATTCATATTTTTTTATTTATTTATTTTTTTTTAATAATAGTTTATCTTTGGGTCAAACGTGCTATTGTAAACAGTAACAGTCTCGCGGTGAACAATTGTCCGAAACTTGTTGATAGCTTATATTGAGGAGATTTAATTAATTAATTTATTGTTTGTTTTTCTGCATTCTGGTTGAGAGAGGGTTGGGGTGTAGACTTTGCATAAATCGGTTGGTAAAGGAGACTACTTGATGGGCTAATCTAAGGGGGATAATCGTTACAGATAGTTCTTCCCGGTTTAGTGTATAACGTTGCATTACTTTTTTTGTATTTATTTATTTGTTTATTTATTTTTATTTTAGTAATATTGTTCCTATTTTGCGGGGTATTTTATTTAATTCGTTATTTAGTGTATATACTCATTTATGCATTCTTTTATCTTTAATTTAATTATATAGTAATATTCTATTGACTATAGTTATTTATTTATTTACGCAATGTGTTATGACGAAGTAGTTAGAATTTATTTCGAGAGTTTTTCCAATTTTTTAAATATATATTTACTTATTTATTTATTTATTTTAGTTAACTTGGATTTCTGTTTTTGGTGTATTATGTCTTATTTGTTATTTGCGATTAATATTATTTTAGGAACTTCTCTCCCTTGGACATAAATTCATCACCACTTAAAGAATTAATAGCACCACAAAACTCAACAGTTCAGTAGGACAGCTTGCCACCTCAAGTAGCTGGTAGCCATCAACCACTCCACACACGATGACCACAACCCCAAGTTCTCTGTATACCAACTCGATCATCCATTACACCCACCACCAAATAACAATGAATTACACACCAAACTTACACGTCTAAAACGAAATATTTTCTTCATACTACAACGCCAAGAGAATAAAATTATACCCAACCTAACAAGATCGCAACGTACTAGAAAACATAAGAAACAAAGATCTCATCTTCCTACCCTCAGACAAGGGGAAAGAATTCTGTGTGATCTCACAGGCCACATCTGACACACTTGCTTTCTCTCACCTTAGGGATGACACAATATACGCACCAGTTAACAACATTTCCCCTATACAAATAGAACACCACATCAATACAGTCTGGACCAACATTTGCAACAAAAAGAGCATTCCTAGCAAATATAGACACAACTTCACAACAAAAACAGTAGACTTCCCACATTCTACCACTTCATTAAGACACATAAAACAGGCCCCACCACCAAAATAAGACCCATATTATCCAGAAAAGAAGGACCACTCTACAAAATTTCCTGGCTTCTTTCCCACCTCTTAAAACCACTTCTTTCAACCTTCCTGGGACACGTCAGCAGCTCTAATGAAATCATCTCTAGGTTACGTTCACTTACATCAGAACAACTCAAGCACAACAGATATGCCTTCAGTCTAGACGTCGTCGCCCTCTACACATCTGTCCCTGCATACCCGGCAATTGACATAATTACCGACTGCATTTCTTCCTGTAACCTCTATTGCTTTGGCCTCACTTGAACTGAAATACATGACCCCCTACAAATATTAATGATAATAATAATAATAATAGATAACACTTAGTTCACATACAAACAAAGCACATATAAACAAATCACGGGATTACCTATGGGGTCCAGCCTGTCAGGACTACTCGCTATCGCATTCATGGATAAACTTGAACGCCGTGCCCACTCTTGCTACTTCTACATTTTCTTCACGTCTCGGAAAGACGCAAACTCAATTTTTAACATATTTAACAACACTGACCCACACATTGCGTTCACCATCGAGCACCCCGACAGTTCTGGATCCCGGGCACTTTTAGACTTCAGCCTCAACATCTCCGAAGACGAGAATATACCACCAAATTCCATAAGAAACCCGCCTATAGAGGTCTCTTCGTACACTATAAATATGCCCTTCCCCGTAAAGCAAAAATAAGCTATGCGAGGAATGAAATAACGCGCATCCGCAATAAATGCAGCAACGAAGCGGATAAAAACACCTGCACTAATAAATTCACCCAAGTACTAGAAACCAATGGATACTCAACACCAACCATTGAAAACCTCAATAAACCTAGAAGACAGACGCAACCTCCCTCCTCTAATAGCTGCTTTCGAAAGCTGCCCCATTTCAACGACAGGATTACAACAGCCATCCGCAAAGCTATACATAGGGAGGGTCTAGACATACAACATACACGCTGGGCCATCACTACGACAGCATTTGTCAAAACGCAAAACCCACTCTGCACGTATTCTGCACCCTAACCGCCCGATGAACACCACTAACATGTGCCACCGTACATACACAGTATACCGAACACAGTGCACCAAATGTGACCAATCATACGTCGTTAGCTCAGGGAGACACCTGCATATAAGAGTAAAAGAACACATACAAACACAAGCCTCTTCTGTTCGAAGACACCTTCACACATGCGGAAACACTAACAAATCCATCAGAGTAGATATTTAAGCCACCGAACGCAATGTTGGCAACCTTCGTATCAAAGAATCAATCCTGATTGCCAAATTGCATGCCAAGACGAATCGCCATGAATTAGGCTGTATATGCGCTAATGCAAGTTTATCTGGCCTAATATAGCCTATTTGATATCTCCGAGTAAGCCTAATAATATTAATCGCAAATAACAAATAAGCTTGTGTCTTTCCGTTACATCTGCATTGTACCGCCTTCTACAATTCTATTTAACGGCATACTATACAATGCTTCAAGCAAACTACATCCTCCTCTTATATATATATATATATATATATTATATATATATATATATATATATATATATATATATATATATATATATAAGGGTAAGATGGTCAACGTCTTGAAAATTGGAATATAGACATTTATTGTTTTCCCCAGGAAAGAATTCGCCCATGTATTATTGTTGCCACATCTGGGTGGTGCATTTGCAACTAGTCTCTCACTCGTAGACAGCTTTAAGAAAAACTCGCCAACATATTAGGCCCTGAATTGTCATTAAAACTCAAAGATTTGTCCCATCCTGGAAACATAGCAGACTTATGCTTTGTTTTTTTGTTTTTTTACAAATATTTCAATTGCAAGTGTTCTGACAAACTCAAAGCACTAGTATTCCCTCGACGACAATACCCTAGACAAACTCAACAAGCAGCAAAATCCCACCCCTGCATTGGCAAGATCCCCTGATGCTCCATAAACAATATTCCAGGAAATCTGGTCTCAAATAATTGCCCACCAGTTTATTCCTTGTTTGGGGTGAAATAACAGAAAAAAGATTTTTTTTTTTTTTAGAATATGGATTTCCGAAAGAATAAATCATTTTCTGTAGCACAAATTAATCTAGAGGGTATTTTGTTATTACTAAGTCATTTGGATTATAGTTGCTACATTAGATTCACCATTTCTTTTGAATATATGTTGTTTTTACGCCTCTATATGGAATTTCGTATGTTATGTCGATAGATTCTTTATGAGCATTTCGGACAGCTGTATCGCCATTATTATTTCCTCGGAGTTCCATGCGACGAAAAACAATTTTACATAAATGATATGTGAGAATAATTTTTATCTTTAACAATCAGATACAACCCCCAAACATTAGTATGGCCGTAAGGCCTCTTCAGTAGGTGGACGTTTGTCTAACAAATATTTTTGCAAATTGATAAAAAATGACAATCAATCTAAAATATATTTTCTTTTTTCAGTGTACATGATAGGACGCATCATAGCCATTAACATTTATCATTAGAACATGGATGAGTACTTCAGTCATATTTGGGCTGGTAAATCTCTGCCACATTTAAGAGTTATTAATAAGATGCAGAAATTTATCTCTAATTTGATTGGCTTGATCTTCTTCTGTTTTGCAAATCCTAACTCAAGGACGTGATATTGCTATTCTCAGTCTTTTTGTTATAAATACTTATTATGGCATGTCGTCTTCAGAATTTTCTGATCTATTCCATGGCTTCCTTGTTCCAGCTCTTTTGACTTATTGGTCTCGTGGTCTTCATCAATTTGCTGTTCTCGTACCTCATCGTAATGCATGTTCTTATTCCAGTACCTTCTTCACAAGAACAACAATCTAGTGGAACTCTCTTCTTGTAAACAGTTTTGGTCTTTTCAAACTTTGTGATAATCATCTTTTGTTTCTGATTGCTTCTTTTATTAAGTAGCTTCAAGCCTTGTTTGGAGCGATTTTCATTTTTTTTTTAAGCTTTTGTTTACGCTTAACAAAGCATATTCTCACAGAAATCCTGAATGGATATCGAGATATGGTTCAGATTTATTTTAAAAGAACTTACGTGAAGGAGTTATGTGGAAGGTGTTTGTTCACATTACATTTTAATTTCTGCATGTTTGTACGTTCGATGAATTTTCGTTTTCCCTCATTACTCGTGCATTTAAAAATGGTGAGGTGCAAGTAAAAATCCTTTATCTTTTTCAACGTTGACAATAATAATAAAGTTTGAAGATAAAAAACATAACGGTAACCAAGTGAATATAGAAGCAAATAACAATTCATTTTTCCGTCTGACCCCAGCCAAGATAAACGTAGCGTTAAAAGGGCAGCAACATTAAAAAGAAGAGAATGAGTTAATATGAGTGCGGCATGAGTGGGAGGCGGCATTTAGGGTGGAAGTAGAGGGTGAAGCTAAGAGACGTTAGCAAACAGAGGGTGGGAGGGATAGAAACAGTAATGGTGAAAGGAGATACGTAATGAGGGCGTTTAAGGTGGCATGCATGGGGGGCGGTAAGAGCTTGTGGATAACTGGATACTGTGGAAGAGGAGAAGGAGGAGGGTGAGAAGGAGGGAGTATGTAAGGGCGTTAATGGTGGTAGGAGGGCGCGTCAGCAAAATACGCGCGTAATTATTTTAGTTTCATGCGAGGAAGACGAACGCTGATGAAAAGATTCAGGGGAGGGATGAAAGAAAGAAAACATATAGAAAATAAAGGAAGGAAGGGGGCAGTAAATTAAAGAAGAAATAAACTAGAGAAAATGAGAAAAATGTAAAGAGGAAAGAAAGGAAAGAAGTACAGGAGGAAAAAAACTGTAGCGGAAAAAAGAGACAGAAAAAGAAATATAGAAGGAAAGGAAAATAGAGGTAAAAAGAAGGAAAGAAAGAATTAAAAAAGAGAACAAAAAACACAATTATTTATTTTTTTTTATTATTCCAATTCCACCCTAAACAAAGTACAGTGCCACTTTGATGTAGGGGCTACTATCGGGGACGTAGGTTTTTTTTTTTTTTTTTTTTTTTTTTTTTACATAGGCATCACCACATTATCAAGGCCAAGAGGCCACTCAAGGATAAAGGTTAAAGATTGTACATTAGAAATTGGACAATATAGTAATCATTAGTAATGGAAATTCGGTAAATTTGATAACTTAAGTGAAATGGCTCATCAAGAACTTATTTACGTTAGACTTGAAGACAACCATATTGTAGTCAGCCGAAAAGCAGGAAAACGGAAGACAATTCCACAGCCGTGCAGTTTTAAGAAAGAAGCTTTGTTCATGGAATCTACGTTTAGGTTTAGGCACAGATAAAGTGTGGGGGAATTATTGATAGTGTTTACAGCTAGACGAGTGTTTCTTGTGAAAGTTTGGCGAGGGGGGACCATAGATTGAAGCTCAGTCGAACACTTTCCATGAAAATAACGATACATCAGAGACAAACTCGCAACATCTCTTCTGTGAGATAGAGGTTGCAAGGAAGAGAAAAGGACATCTCCTACGAGGCTACGAAGTCTATTTTGAATTCTAAAGTTGCAGGGATACTTTGTAAGCAGTTGAACAGCAAGATTTCTGTTCACATTACACTTGAACCTCTGCATGTCAGTACAGTTGGGAAAACAGGAAACCGGAAAAGAATTCCAAAGTCTAGCAGTTCTGGAAAAGAAACGTTTAGGGTAGAATGTTTTCTTACATCTAGGGATCTCTATTGTTTAGGAGGGATTTTGCTGCATGTCGGGTTTGTCGGGGGTAATTACGTCGAGTTGTAGTTCGTCAGAGCATCCACTATACTTGTAGAACAGGAAGAGGGATGCAACATTTCATCGATGGGATAGAGGCCAAAGCTTAGATGACAGTTCAGGACATTCAGGTTGGCGACTCTCTTTTGAACCCTTCCATTGGCGAGGGATTAGTAGCAGATGCAGGTGACAACACTACTCTGCACATGGGTGGATGGTGGCCTTATAGAGATACAGGATACTTTCAGGCGAAAGTAACTTTCAAGCGCAGTAGAGAAAGTCCACCTTCCTAGCTGCCTCCCTGGCAATACTCTTAATGTATCTGTTCCAACTTGTATTCGCTGTGAACGTTAAATCGAGGAGTTTGAAAGAAGTACTTTCAGGTAATGTATCTATAGTAAAAACTGTTGGTGGGTGAGAAGGTTTCTTTTTATTATTGAAGGAAACAAACTTAATCCTGGCAGCATTGAATGTGACCGCTCATTAAAAGACTTAGATATAACAATAGCCAGGGCCCTCCTCCCCTGCCTTACCTAGTGCATGGTATATACCTTCGGAGATTACAGTTAGGATGTCTCTTGTAGAACGGGATTGCCTTAATCCATATTGTTAGCTGGTCAGAAGTTAGGCAGCTGAACTGCGTTAGTTCCTTCGTCAGAATTCTTATAAATTATATTATTATGTAATAAAATTATTTCCCTTGAAACTTCAGCATTTATAGGAATATAACCGAATATTACCTTTGCTAAGTTTTATAATTAAAGACTTACAACATCCCCTACAGCACGTCTTACAATAATCTGCTTACATTCGGTGTGGTTAAAAATGATTACATTTCATCTGACTAAAATGATTATCTCAAATATGAGAGGCATCTCAAAAGTAATACCTTCTCCATTTTTTATTCCGCCCGAATGCATCAGAGTGGATTGCAAATTGCATTGTTTTGATGACTGAACGAATGCATTGATGATCTGAAATTTTCATCACTTTGTTGCATATATTGATAGTGTGACACAATAATAAAGCAGCCCCTATCATTGATGTACGTCAAAAGTAGAAATACTTCATTGAATTTCTGACAAAAGTATTTTGAGCATGATGAAGAAAATGAAGAAAAATAAATTCTGGGAACAGACGGTCGCTAATTTTAAATACTTCTTTTGTCTTCGTAACTCTTCAACAAACCTTGTATGACAAAACACTCCAGCCGGTTATGCATAGGAATCGTTGATCACTTGCAAAATTGCATTAAGAATAGTGATTACTTATTATGTAGTTCAATTCTAGAACACAAAATATCGCTCGTTTCAAGGGTATCACTGCCGCATTCATAGTTTTTCAACTTCGTGAGTTAAAATAAAGGAGGTTTTACTTTTGGAAAGACCTTTGTACGTATTCCAACAAAGAAGGTAGAAAACACTTTCAAGCTCATTAAATTAAGTACTTCCATGAATTCCATGTGACTGCTTTGATTTCCTCATTGGTATAATTGCTCCTTTATCCACCGGAACTCATGGAACTAATATTATTTCTTGCATATTAAAATACATTTGAATGTTAAATAACAAACGATACCTGGTTGTCGATTACATTTTGTCTATGTTTTTAAATATAATCTATTATTTAAAGAGCAAACGTCTATGTATGTGTTCGTATTTCCGGTAATAACTTTAGTCATCTACATGCAAGCGGCAAGAACCTGGTACTGTTACAATGGATGTTCTCTCGGGCATATAATATCGAACATTTGGAGAAAAAAAATCGTCAATTATTACAGGTAGAAATGTCTTTTTGTTTGAAGGTGGTCAGGTAAAAAAAAAAACGCAACTAGCTTCAAACGCTGTTTGCAAAACGCGCATGCTATAAATTAAATTTGCACGTCGTAAAATCTGTGTCGTCGTGGTGCCATCGATAACGCGTACCCTTGTGAACTCGAGTTATGCAAGTTTGCGCCTAGCACGCAGCGTAATTTTTTTTTCTTTTTTTGCTTACAAAATTTTCCTTTCAGTTTCGCTTCTAGCTGATAGCAGCCAAGTCCTGCTTTTTTGGACAGGGCAACGCCAGGCGCCCTTCCCTCACCAGTTCATTATAAAATGCAATTAGACACATGATAATGAAATCTGGAGGTGAGTGATGGTTCTTTGTTTTTTATGCCATTTTGATCTAAACTAATTTGGCTAGTTTTACTACCGAAGGGAATAAAGCTAGACATTGGATGTCGTCCTCTACTTACAAAGCATGAAGGTCTGTTTAATATAGTTACGAAAATATTCAACCGCCGATCTCTAATGATAATACAGCAAGTCATTTGCCTCTTTTACTTTTCACAAACCGGCACGGTCTTTATCGACAAACGATGTTCCAAGAAATTTATGTAATTATACATTCGTAAAAATTTTTTTGTCGATGAACCATATCCAATTTTCCGGCCCTTGACGAAGTTTGGCTATAAGAATACGTCTGACCAGAGGATAAGAAGCTAGATAGGAATCGCAAAGGAAAGGAAACACGTCAAAAATAATGATTATACTAAAGAAATTAGAAAAAAAAAGTGGAAAATCAAAGAAAGAAAGGTTAGAAATAAAAGTAAGAATCAAATAAAATCACAAGGAAAAGAAAAGAAAGAAAAAATGATAGAAAATAAAGGACGACGATAGATTTAGAAAAATAGGTGTACAATTAGTCAGCAAATATTTTAAATATTGACTCTTGATTGGACAAAATCTCAATCAACTATTTCTTTAGCCAATCACAGGCGTTGAAATGTTACAATGATGCGCATAGAATAAAGAATCAGCGTTCTTATTCTTTCGTAATTTGAGAATAAAGGAATAAAATGAAAAAAAAAGGTCAACTAACAATATGCAGCATTTCCACCCGGTAATAAAATGCTCTCAAACTGCTTACTCTGTTATGACTGCATTTCGCCTTTATAGGTGTTTTATTCTCCTAATTCTTGTGTTAATTGCTAGTGGCCTTTAAGTAATATCCTCGCCTTGAGAGTCAAATGTGACTTTACCTACTGGCAGTAATTATCATTTCCTAACTGATTATTGCGATAGCATAAAGCACTAGTGTCTATTAGGTATAAAAACGAGTCTTTATATATATATATATATATATATATATATATATATATATATATATATATATATATTTATTTATTTATTTAAATAAATGTTTAGAGGTGCAGAATTTATATATAGTTTTAAAAATAATAGGCGGAAGTTTCTCGAGAGCTCTTTCGGCTATCATCTCGTCTGGAGAAAATCGATAGCGAACAAAATAATATTGTGTCGAAAAATAAAGAGTTCTGATGGGGAACTTATTAATATATATATTTATATATATATATATATATATATATATATAAATATATCTATATATATATTTATATATGTGTGTATGGTGTGTGTGGGTGTGTGTGTTGGAAGCAATACAACAGTGCCACCTAAGATAATTTATAAAAATTAAATGGAACGATCTTATATCAAATATTGAAGTACTCAATAGAGCCAACATTGACAACATAGAAGCCGTAATCGCCAGCACACAACTGCGATGGACTGGACATGTGGGCAGAATGGAAAACAATCACATCCCATAAAACCTATTGTATGGAGAATTGTAAAATGGCACAGATAGATTGGTAGGCAGAAACTCCAATACAAGGATTTGATAAAGCGCCATGTAAAGTCAACGAATATAAAAACAAAAAAATAGGAAGAGCCAGAAGTAAACCGAAGTTGCTGGTGCAGTAGCTTTTACAAAAGAAAAACAGAAATAGAGACAACAAATTTAGGCTCTGTAACTACTCATGCACTACATGTAGGGAAACTTTCCATACTGATGGGCGTGGAATGCGACAACAGCGTAGGATGAAATCGTGACTAGTACTCTTCAGCTATGAAGGACTAAGTGATGATGATTACCTAGCTCTACCTATGTATTGAGCAATATTGAAGTAAATACTTAAAGTTTACACATAAAATTATACTTTCGTATATTAATTTATGTGATTAAATGAAGTAGTCATATATATATATATATATATATATATATATATATATATATATATATATATATAAGTGAAATTGTCTCTGTGTGTGCCTGTCTGTGTGTGTACATTTTCCTACAAAATTACTTTGTCAATTTTAAGTCTAGAGACTCGAAATTTTACATAAGAGGTGTTTAGATTTAGGAAAATCTTTTTAATCGGGTTTCACCCAAAAATTTGGCTGTCAATGGGTAATGTATATATATATATATATATATATATATATATATATATATATATATATATATATATATATATATATATATAAGCTACTGCAAAGTACGATGCACACAAGGTCATAGGTCAATGGCACATATAGGAATTTTTACCTTGATCAATGTAGTTTTTTCTAAACACTCGCAGACCGGAATAAAGCAAATGCTTAAAAAGCCAACCCGGACTTATCCGACACGCAGCAAAATCCCACTCATTCGCTTTGTATGCCCCTAGATAGACAGAAAAAAGCTACTATTTTAATTTCCCTCAGAGTGCAATACCTGTTACCTACTGTCCTCACTGTAGCAGGATGCAGGGTTTAAATATAATGTGAACAAAGATCACTATGCTTAACCCCTCCCCCCGACAGATCTCTGATAGACATGATCGCAAGTATTAGATTGATGAGGAGAAAGTTGTTTCGGAATTTTTATTTTCTATTTCAAATCATGTATTTTGAAACACGTTATCTTTAGAATACCTTTACATTACATATCATTTTTGAGAGCATTTTGCGCTCTATCCAATCGTTTAAATTACAATCATTTCAAAACAATTGTGCATTCTTTTCAGAACGTTTAATAAAAGACAGAAAAAAGGCAAATTTTGTGGCGACAACGAGAGTCTTTAAAATGATGAGCATAGTGGTCCGTCATCGCATTTTGACAACAATCAGTTAAGAGACTTATTTGAAGCCAATCACCGCACAACTGTTCGAAAACTACGTTCTGAATTAGATTGCGGCCGGTTTCGTCCATTAGTTTTTTTTTCTTTTTCTTCATGCAGGCGAAACCATTACGACAGAAAAGTACGGTAAAAAATAGATGAAATGTACCAGAAACTTCGACAACAATATTAGTCAACAGCAAAGGCCCAATTCTCCGCCACGACATTGCCCGATCGCACATTACTAAACCGACCTTGCAGAAGTTGAATGAATTGGGCTACACAACTCTGCCTCAACCGCCATACTCTCCAGACTTCTCACCTACCCACTAATACTTTTTCAAGCACCTTAACAACTTTCTGGCTAAAGTTAAAAAATCGCAACGAAAAAACACAATCGCAGCCTCGTTTTGATTTTTATGTAAAAACAGAAATTGGGTGAAACTCAAACGAAATACGATATCAGAATCCCAAATTCAGTTTTCGAATTGTTACTGTGTTAATATATTAGCACATTCATGCGGCCATTTTTGATTTCTTCGATGCGATCTGTAGAGCTTTCGGTCTTGGACCAGGGTGATGATAAACAATGTTTCTGATTTTTTGAGATGAGGATTGGTTTTTCATATTATTTGGATTCATCGGACTACTATACTCATCTTGAATTAGTCATCGGATAATTGTTCTCATTCAAGATGAGAACAATTATCCGATAAATCCAAATGGTACGAAAAAATGTTTTCTTGTTTTTTATACTAATTATTTATTAAAGCCGCTAAAAGTGGTCCTGGATATGATCTTAAACTATATCCAGTGGTGAGGCCCCAGCTTGCGGGCTTTGGGGAGTGTGGAGCCACCCTTTAATTGCCACCGCTCCCAGGTCCACTCTGACCCGGAGTGGTAGTACATGTTAGGGTCCCAACTATGGCTTCAATACAAACCGATTTGAAAACAACAAATATATTCTATTAAAATTTTGTTCTTCAAAATCTTTGGATTCGGCATTAAATAACCCGACGAGATTTGATATGCCGTAAAACAAAAACAACCAACCAACCGCTAAAAGTGAACAGCTAATATTGTTGTCATTTAGATAATGAAGAACGCTATAAGAAGATTGGAATGAATACAATCGATATAGATCCATAAAGTATCGATTTCTTGGTATTGGACTGGAAGATGATTATATTAGAACGATCAAATATTACGGCGATGTCTTCCAAAGATGAGATGTTTTGGGAATAAACATCTTTATTCATAAAAATTCCGAACTATAAATAAATGTTATAGGACGAGTCTTGTTAAGAATGATTTATAGGGAGAAACTAGTGATTGGAGATTGGTCAGACACCTTTTATAGAATAAAGTTAGAGTAATGAAAGGCTTGCCCCATCTAATGGGAAATAAGGCGTAGAAAAGAGAAAATATGATTTTGAAATAGATTGCATGATATCCTCCCATTCTTATAAAGTTCGAACCCACCCCATACACACCGCGCTGTCAGTATGCTTACTTATCTGGTAGCATCACTATGATTTGTATACCTTGTCAACACCCCCACACCTACTTTTATACACGTTCAGTATCCCGTATCTCTCGATCCATCGCTCACATGGTTTGTAAATAACCCTCTCGCTGCACCCGAAGAGTACCCTCCTTAACCATTAGAACAGCTGTCTTCATTGAGACGTTACCCGACTGGTATACCTGTAATGCCGACCTCGAGTTCACAGCCGACGGTCGTAGCAGCGGCAAATGCAAATAAAAATCAACTCACGAGGACGCAAAGAAAATATTTACAAACATACAAACATACATTTGTAGAATGAGAGAACTTGAATGCCTACTGGAGAGAACTTGAATGTCTACTAAAGAGAAATTGAATACTTAAAGAAGAAAAATGAAATGTCTACTAGACACTGACCTCGAGTGTGCAAGGCCTCTTTGTACAAAGGTTTGTCAGGACAACAATAATTTTCTCTAAAAGTAAACCCAGACCAAATAATAAAAAACGCATAGTATTCGCAGCCCAAACAAGACCTCCTCAGTATGCATTTACACAGTGGTTTATACGAGAAATGGTGCATAACCCCTCACGTGAGAATGTGGTTAAGGACCCCTGTCTATCTGAATTCTTGGCTCGTGTAGTCTAGTCTTCTCTAAGGTTGTTACATGAAATCTGGTATGCTGAAGGCGAATATCGAAGCAGCAGGCAGGAAGAAATCCAACTCATGAAGACTAATCTACAGTGTTAATTTTCAGAATTATGTATAAATGTTTTTACAATATCACTCAGTTTTAAAAATTTTTTTTTTCAAAATCTCAAATCTCTTCAAAGACAGCGACAGACGGTTGGATGAGGAAGGTGGAGGGGTCACGTCTCTATACGGCCTGTTCTTCTCGAATCCCAACTTCTACTGATCTCCAACTCCAACTGACTAATTTTCGCACGACAGTCGTATATATAGTAAGGTATGTGGATGGGGTGGAAATTCCCCCCGGCCAATAAGATTTCGCCACGAAATCAGAAGCCCCAGATCCCTGCATGGGCACAATTCGCATACCTGAAATCTGAATTACTAATCCTCACGATTTCCAAGGCCAGGTGTCAATTCTGACATCCGACCTTGAGATCACTAAGGTCAGACAATGTGAATACGTGAAATTTCGTGTCATCAACTTTTTAGCTGCAAAGATACATTTCTCTGGTTTCAAACAATATCTACTTTGACGTAAAATAAAAAATATATATTTATCTTCTCTATCTTAAATCCTTAGGTTATCTGGCGTCACCCGTGAATGATAAGCTACCTTAGCGTAGTTCTAACGCTCCTCAATGGGGGATTATGTTACAGTAACATCTCAAACCTTGATACTCCACCAGACAAGATGTACTTTTGTCTTGGATTCTAGTACAAGAGACCGCAAGATATTTAAATACTTTATATATATTTAAACACAAAATATTTAAATGGTTAATTGAGAAGGAGAAAATTACGTTGTCAAATTTTTTACTTACGCAGTGTTTGAGATAAAGAAATTTAATAGGATATTCGAATACCTATGTATCTCAAATAAAGATCAAGTATTATTCCTAGGAAAAGAGTCCTCGATTTCTGACAACACTGACTAAAGTAAAATAAAACATAGAATTTGTAATTACCAACTAGGCATAATCATCGAGTGTCGTCGGTCTCTCTGTAAAGCTTGCCGAATCATTAAAAACTTTCATCAGAAAAAATTCCACGGAAAGAAAAACATTATTTTCACTTAATATGTTTTGATAAAGCTGACACTTTTCTGGGTAACTCCAAAATTATTTTTTTTGGACAGAAAAATCAAAAACACGCAGCAAATATGAGTTTATTAATAATTTAAAAAAATAGTGTTCATTATATTTTAAATATAGAATTGACTCAAATATGAATAAATAAATAAATATTAACAACTAAGCAGAAGGTAATATTGTGATACATATTCCAGTTGAAATATCGTAATCAAATTGTAATAGTCAATTTTTAATTTACTTCTTTATCCCATTAGATTTATTTACCTCTCAAACATTGAGAACGTAATTTTCCTCTTCTCAATTACTTCTTCAGTCTAGCATATATATTGTATTCTTTGCCGAAATAATAAATTTTTATTTTGAGAAAGTATATTTTTCTAAATATAATTTAAATATAAAAAGCTGTAAATTTTTAATTTGCTCTATCTAGTATATTGAGCCCTTTTATTTGACCGGGATTATCTTATATAAAAATATCACCCAACAAAAATATTTTGTACGACTTGATACCACAAGATTCATAGATATGTGATCTAATTTATCTTAGTATTCTGATAATTTAATGATATTCGAAACCAAGGGTACATCAAGGGGGGGGGGCTCACTAAGATTCTTAGCCTGGCTTGTAAAATGGGCGTTTTTAAAGCAAGACTTCGCAGAATTGGATTTTTTTAAAAGCACTTTTGCCTGAAAATTGAATTTAACCTTTTCTAAATAAAACTATAACGTGATTAAGTGAAACGCTCAGGAGATAAAAATAGTGTTACACGCGGCTTTATTTACTCAACGTTTTAGAAGTAGAGAATAATCTTGATTAAATATTTCGTATATAGTTATGTATCTTGTATGGGAAAAATGGAGACATATACTTTCGCACACTATAGACTTCGGTAGTCTTTTTCTACTCTATCATTACAGGCCCTGTCGGGGGGGCATTAGAATACGCCGACTGCCCCCCTGCAGAGGGTAAAATTCTCTCAATGGGGGTTCTGGATATGACCTTGAACTATATCCAGTGGTGAGGCCCCAGCTTGTGGGCTTTGGGGAGTGTGGCGACACCTTTTAATTGCCATTGCTCCCAGGTCCACTCTTACTCGGAGTGGTAGTACCTGTTAGGGTCCCAACTATGGGTTAAATAGAAACCGACGTGAAAACAACAAATATATTCTATTAAAAAAATGTTTCTTCAAAATCTTTGGATTCGGCATTAAATAACCCGAAAAGGGTTGATATGCCGTAAAACAAAAACAACCAACCAACCTATCATTACATGCATTGAATATATTCGACAATGTTCTAGTCCCTGGTCCAACCTTGCTTGCCAGAACGCGTCTTACTACCCCAACGTAAAAAAAAACCTTGATTTCCCTCTTGTGCTTAGTCTCAGGTGGGATTTTCACGAAGAGAGCTTCTTCACACATTGGTACTACAACATATATTACCATTGGACTGCTTTTGTGCAGATTATAACACGATCGTCATCAAATACAGCATCAACAGATTACTGTCATTCACTCCGTTAACAATTCTCAATATTATTTTTTTACTTTACAGAGGATTTTCGTTTTCATAAGTAGTTTTCTGTTAATAACAGAAGCTTGAATGTGTTTTAGGTGTATTGTTGTTTTAATAAGAAACTTGAGATAGTTATGTATTCAGTGATTGGGACACTTATAAGTCACTAATCGCCATGTCACGGGAAAAATACCTCGGATTTACTTTGTTATGTAAATTTCTTTGCACTTTAAAAAACTAAAATCATCTATTATTTAGCAATTAATAACATAGATATACAATATATAAGGTGCCTTCAAAAAAAGTTTCCACATGTGGACACACATGAAACATTAGTTTCTTCGAAATAATATCCCCCAACAATGCACTTTTTGTTCTGTTCAAACAAGTTCTGAAAGGCCGCAAGAGAAGTCCTCTTGTGTGAGTGTGTTAATAACCGTCTTCACAACCTTATTCAGCTTCTCAATTGTTCTCATAACGACAACCTTTAAGGTTTTCCATGAGTTTAGATAATAGCCAAAAGTCACAGGCCTCAAGGTCTGGACTATAGGTAGGTTGAGAAACTGTTTTGATTCCGATCTTGGTGATGACAAGGTCTTTCCCCCTGATCTTTTCTGAGCAATCTTGGGGCAAACTTCGCATCTTCACTTTGTCGCAAATAATTGTGTGGACATTTCACACAAGGACATCAAATTATGAACTTATTGTCTCTATAGACGCACGACGGTCCTTATCCATTGAAGTCTTTATTTAGTTCATCAACTCTGGTGTTCTGATTCCTTACTCCTCTCACACCTCGCATCATCCCTTACAGACTTCCTGCCTTCCTTGAATCTCTTATACCACTTAAAACCTACGGATTGATTTATGCAAAATCGTCTAAAATGAGTATGAAGCATTCCATACGTTATTATTGCATTTCCCAAGTTAAAACAGTATTTTACTGCTTATAGTCCTTCTAAAATATCCTCACATCCAAATTGCATCTTAGAAAATCAGGCTTTAGTAGGATGTATTCCAGTTCCTGCTGTAGTTGTTAATTTGAATCTTAAATAATAAAACTTGGTCAGTTATTTCATAAGATGTATAGCAAAAACATACTGAATTTTCATTTTCAAAAGTCTACGACAATTTGAAATGCTTATACAAAAATGTCTGCAAACTTATTGAGGGCACCTAGTAAGTTTGTCCAAATTTAAACGAAATGTGCATAACAAAAAAGCCTGAAGTAATTTTTAGATTCATTTAAAATGTATATACCTTTGTTAATTTTATAAATTTGCAATGTGAAAATTGAGAAATTTCAAATTAAATCTTGCACATTAATTTTTAAACTTTATACAAAAACATTTTGTTTAACCATTTTCATGACTTGCAAGAAATGATTTTCTAGCTTGTATGTAATTTTTGAAGATTATATTTTACTTATTTTTTTTTAATTTAACAATAAATAGATTTGTTTTTGCATGCCTGCAAAAAGTTGAGATAATTTGTTTTGTTTCAATGTTCTACTTGGGTGAAAGTTATTTGTAATGATCATATAGTATAAATCCGTAGATTATATTTTTGGCATTGGTTTCTCCGATATTTTTATAATAAGAAATGTTTCTAGAAATACCTCAGATACTTAGGGGAAGGGACCATGCGAAGGTTGAAAACATCATAAGTGAAAGTAATTTTCGTGGAACGAATTGGATTCGAAATTGGGACACCCAGATTATTAGTTCGTGTCTTTAACCACTGAACCACAATAACTTCAAAGATTTGAGTGGTATGATGTGCCCTTAGTTTAATCCACAACAAAGACCATAACAACAACCAAAAACTTTGTTTTTATCACCCTGGTCACATTCCTGTTATTCGTGGCAATCCATCGATGCATTTTGAGCGTGCTGGCAATGGTCCTGTTGTCATAACTTTAATCGGTAGAGAGCATGTCAGCGGCACGTCTTTGACCTTGCTCGTTGAACATTGTGCAACTTTCAGACATGATAGAAGGCTCTTATCGCTTTTTCTAGTTTGTATACAACTGGCCAACAAGTAGATGGTCTGCAACAAAAAAAGAAAACCGGTTTTCATCAAATGGAAATGGAATCATGTCGTCTTTTCTAGGGCGACAATTTCCTCGTTTCATTCTGTATATGTAAATTGTTTCAGTGTGTCTCTATCCGTTACACCCCTGCATTGTATTGCCTAAAATGTCTCAAATAAATAAAATAATGATTGAAATCTAAGAATCCCTTTATTGACGTTCCGCAGACGCCGGGTTCTCGTCCGCTGTGATGGTTGTCGGTTTAATTACCCGACTCCACACTTCTTATTTTTCGAACCGAATAAAAGCTTTAAAATGCGTTAAAACATACAAAATACAGCTAGCTAGGTACAAGAGTAACTTTTTTTTTAACCTTAAGTAACATTTATTTGTTATATATTTAAATTTTTGTCCCATTTTTTTTCGTTTGTTGGATTCTCTACAAAATTCCCGATTCCTATTTTCCTTTTTCTCCCCACGAGGAAGAGCTAGTCGGGTTTTAACGCAATTACAATTCAGCAAACTGGATTAGGACAACAACAAAAATTGCTTTAGTCTAGAAAGTGCATAGAGAGAGGAGTTTAGTATCGGAACCGATATTACACTTTACTCCTTGAAAAAATTCAAGACGTCTCAAAATTTTATGAAATATTCATATTTCAAATTAACTCTGTTCAAGCCATGATGGTCAATGCTGCTTCGGGAGGCAGGCTCTGCCCTTTCTTTATTCTTGAACTGATATTTGGTGAATTATAGGTATCACTCGGTCTTTTTATGGCTTGTTTCAAAATGTTTGCACTATTCACAATTAATAAAAAAAAATAGTAAGCATTACCCGTTTCTCTAAAAGCTGTTGATGAACAACATCTCCTTGATTAACGTGAAGCAACAGTCAAATAGTTAAATTCAAGTAAAAGCTTCATCAGCTATGCCGAGCCCCTAAACAACATCTCAGGATGAGACCAGACAACAGCGATGGAGAAGACGGCTAGTGACTGCTCCTGCATCCACTGAAAATGATAAACAAATTAACTTCAGCTCGAAACACAAAAATAAACAAATAAATTAAAGAGTCAGCCATTTCTAAAAACGAGTAACAATATGTAATAAAACGCAAAATAAAAGTTGTTTCTTTCATCTTACACAAAACATATAGATGACTCGTGCTTGTTTGCATTATAGATTTTTTTTAAACCAACGCATTTCACATGAAAACATTAATAGGTACTTAAGTGTAATTGTGGAATTAATATGAATTCTAAAAACAGAAAAGTAATTCCGTAGAAGAATAATAGTCATTAAAAATAAAATTTATTGAATTATCGAGTTTTATTGTAGATTTTAATGTGGAAGAGCTGTGCGACCAATTCAGTATGAAAAACTGACTTATTTCCCCTGACTCTAGTTAACTTAAATTGTTTTGTTTTTTAAATAGAATATAACTGTGGATAAAACATATCTAACACATCTACCGGAATATATTTTGCATTTTGCGTAATTTATACTAATTTCACCATGACACGTAAGTATATAATGTTTTCACCTGAAATGCGTAGCATTAAACAACTACCAATTGGAAATTAGCACCGCATAAACTGCTATTATTGATGGAGATTTAGTCTTTCTCTCTTAAGTCGAGGCTATACTTGCGGTTGATCGCGACAAATCGAGAAATTTGTCAAAGGATAGTTAAGGCCCTCTTCACTGATTCAGAAACCTTCTAGCTGCAGTCACCCGAGAACAGGAATAAAAGTTGTAATTCATAGATGGGGTTACATCTGTGCATGTGAAAAGGGATACCGTACGATACTGCATTGCCTTGTTTACCCTCTACTTCGAACCAGTGCTACTTAAATAATCTTGCAAATACACACAAGTACAAAGGACTGCTTAAAAATGTGTGAAACGGTTGTATAACCACGTGCTTCAAAAATAGTTAATGAAGATGGATTTATTATCTACCATCAGTTCAGCCCGGCTTTTCTCGGGTCTTATCTACTGTTCATAACCTTATGTGCATATGTATATATGAATATTATAAAGTGTTTACCAATGACCAGGAAATATACATCTAAAATCTCAAGTGTTTGAACCCAAAATTGGCGGAGGAGTTTGGTAGAGTCTGCAAAGTCAACTCTTTTTACTTTGATCTTTTGGCAGCCAAATGTTCGCCCAAGAACTGATTAAAAAGCTTGCTGCATGTGTGAATATCCTTTATGTAGAATTTCAAATGTTTAGACACAAAATTGGTTGAATAGTTTGCTAGAGATCGCAAAGGTCAAATCTTTTGAACTTTGACCTCCTGGCAGCCAAAATTTCGCCCAAAAACTCATTAAAAAGCTTTTTCTATTTCTGAGTCCACATTAAGTAAAAATTCAATTTTTGTCACCAAAAATTGGCTGAATTTTTGTCACCAAAAATTGGCTGAGTAATGTAGTAGAGATCCAAGAAATCAATTTTATTTATTTTGGCCACAATTTCGATCCCTTAACATTATTGTTTTGGGCTCAAATCAAATGAAAAAATTTGATCCATGTTAATGTCATCCACATCTATAATTTCAAAATTGGTGGACGAGTTTGGTAGAGTTTTCAAAGGTCAAATCGTTGCACTTTAATTCTGTACAGTCCAATTTCTGGCCGAAAACCGATTTCAAAGATTTTCCCAAATCTCAATACCCCTTATGTCCAATCTCGAGTCCGTAGACATAAAATTGACAGAGTAGTTTGGTAGGGTAATGAACACACACAGACAATTTTATAAAGTAAAAGTTTATAGAGTAAACCATCCTCATTTTATTTGCTTACCGTCGTACTTTTAATATGCGTATGTGTGTTACAGTTTCCAGATTATACATTATTCGGAGATCCTATTTATTAAAAAGCAGGAAAGAAGGTGATAACATACTATAAACATTAAAATATTAGTGCATAAATGAGCTAATTTAATATCCGTAGTACATTATTACCTTCTATCCTCATTTTTTATAGGATCTCTCGATCACAAAAAACGCAATTAAAAAATAAAATAAAATAAATGACGCTTTGATCCGTACGTGAAACTAAAAAAAATACCTTCTTAGTCTTCTTGCTAGGATCCAAGGGTAGTATCTGTCCTGTCTGAAGATGGTATAATGATATCGTGGGGTTTCCGTCCGCGCCTAGCATTCATACACCGGATATATGACATAGACTCCTAAAAGATTATTGGAAATACCCTGTAATGACAATATATACTCTGACATTACATTAACCGGATTACTTAGATAAATACTTTCCGTATTAAAAAATGGCTACAATAATATCACAGGGTTTCTATTCACGCTGAACGTCCATAGAATACCCAGCAGCAATATATTACATATGAAATATGCCGCTTTGGAATTTCCACACGTCCCGTTCGTATTCATTTAATCTTATACTTTTCAAATATGCTTGTCAGCCGGTTTGCCTCGAACTCTACACTGGACCCTACCAACCACCCCCTGCCTGACATTCCTTTGCGGACAGACGCTACGCTAGACAATCTAAAAATCACCCCTGCTCAGGTACACGCTATCATAAAAAACTTTGACACTTCAAAAGCATGTGGACCTGATCTCATCCCAGCTATGCTATTAAAAACGTGCTCAGCCGAAGTAGCTAGGTTCTCTCCAAACTCTACAAAAAATGTCTTAATGAATCATGCTTTCCGGGCTGTTGGAAAATTGCTTCTATGGTACCAATATTCAAGAATTCTGGCGAAAGAACTGACCCATCTAATTATCGCCCCATTAGCCTCCTTCCACTTTTCGCCAAAATATTTGAGACCATAATTAACCATGCTCTAGTCCGGCACCTTACAGATGCTAAACTTCTGACTGACAAACAATATGGGTTTAGACATGCCCGTTCTACAGCTGACATCATCACTGTAATCTCTGAACGTATATACCATTCACTGGACAAAGCGGGGGAGGGCAGAGCGGTAACTCTAGATATATCTAAGGCTTTTGACAGGGTATGGCACAAGAGTCTCCTCAGGAAGATTAGATCATACGGTATCACTGGTAGAATACTTAACATAATTAAATCCTTCTTAGGTAAGAGAAAAATACAGGTTGTCCTCGACGGTCGTACATCTTAACAGTGTGATATAAATGCGGGAGTGCCTCAGGGGTCTATCCTTGGACCTCTATTGTTCCTAATATTTATTAATGACCTCCCCGACAAAACTGCCTCTGAGATGGGTATATATGCTGATGACACTACACTCTATACAGGCATGACGAAAACAAATGAACACATATCTAAAGAAATGGCAAAAACACTAGAGGATGACCTCCAATTTGTAGTGGAATGGGGACAAAAATGGATGGTCACATTCAATGCTGCCAAGACTAAACTGGTTTCCTTCAATAATTAGAAGAAACCTTCTCTACCACCAATAGCAATGGCTAGTGACTCCCTGTCTGAGAATACATCTTTCAAACTGCTTGGCCTAACGTTCACAGGAAACATGAGTTGGAACAATTATATTGCAAACATTGCCAGGGCCCCTGCGAAAAAGGTAGGCCCTCTCTACCGTGCTAGAAAACTACTGACACCTGAAAGTATCCTGTACCTCTATAAGGCCACCATTCGCCCATGTATGGAGTATTGTTGTCACATTTGGGCTGGTGTATCTGCTACTAGTCTCTCGCTCCTAGACAAGGTTAAAAAAAAGTGTCGCCAATCTGATAGGCCCTGAACTGGCATCTAAGCTTCAGACCCTGTCCCATCGACAAAACGTTGCATCCCTCTGCCTGTTCTACAAGTATTTTAATGGTGAATGCTCTGACGAACTGCAGACACTTGTGCCCCCACGACGTAGACACCCTCGACAAAGCCGACAGGCAGCTAAATCCCACCCCCACACAGTAGAGATCCCTAGATGTAAAAGATCTTTCTACTCCAGTAGTTTTTTCCTCAGAACCGCTAGACTCTGGAATTCCATTCCAAGTTCCTGCTTCCCTAACTGTACTGTCATGCAGAAGTTCAAGTGCAACGTGAACCGACATCTTGCTGTCCAAATCCCAACATAGTTCCCCAGTAGTTGCTGCCCCTGATAGTAGCCCCCTACACCAAAGTGGCAATGCGCCTTGTTTGGGGTGAAAATGTAAAAAAAAAATAAATAAATAAATAAATAAATATTCTTATTTTTGAGAGTTGGCGGGGATATGCGCTCTATTATGTGCCGTCAGTAATGTCGTCATAGATGAGACAACTGTTTGCCTTACAGGCTTCCATACAAACCTTTATTTTATTCTGGACTATTGAAGTCGTATTTAATCCTACTTAATGGGTAAGGTGTTATTGAAAATACCAGTTCGTTTAGAATTGGACGAGACGGAATAAAAAAGAAAAGTAAATCATTTTTTTTTTTTTCAGGATCCGTTGACCCTTTGTTATAGGGTGGGAGGTTAGCGTGTCGGGTGTTCGTAATGGCTGCAAACTGTTACGTTGCAATTGTCGTACTGGCAAAAGCCAACGAAACCAAAGTTCAAATAATGAAAAGAAGTGGAAATTCGGAAAAGATGTGACGTTTAAATGTCAACATCTGGGACGAGGCCCGAGATGAGGGCGGGGGGTGATATGGTTACTTGCTCCCTCTTGTCAGTTGACCTAGAAGATGCGTGGGTGTAGTCACAGCCTGATAGAATGAGAGATAGAGTTGTGGGGCGGTGCAATTATCTCCATTATGCCTTCTAACATTTAAAAGTGGAAGCCGGAAACTAACCGCAAAACGATGGGGCAAATATTCCTGAGCAACCAAGCAACTTTTGCTCGAAAAAAAAAAAGTAAAAAAAAAAATAAATAAATAAATAAAATAACACAAAACAGCAAAAACAAAGGTGTCAATCCGTTTTAAAACCGAGCAACAATGTGTAAGAAAACTCAAAATAGAAATTGTTTTATTTTGCACACACAATATATATATATATATATATATATATATATATATATATATATATATATATATATATATATATATATATATATATATATAAAAGGGAGAATGTATGTGAGGACACTTCTCAACCAATGTCTTGATCTACAGACTTGAAATTTTGTATATAGGGTATTCAGACACGTGGAAAACATTTTAATCAATTTTTATCCGTGAGAAACTGCTGCTAAGGTTTCAAAATAAAATTTTAAAAAATAGTACTTGGGAGTCATCAGATTTTTATCTGTTTGCTCAGCCGTGAAACATGACTGCTTCTTCATGTTAAGAATAAGCAGGTTTTAAAATACATTGTAAAGACCGTGTCATAGTGGTCTAATGGGTATCGTACTTGACTCACTGTCTTTAGATTTTGGTTTCGATCTCAGTTCGAGTATTCTTTTTTTACTTACAGGAAGCGAGCTGTATGAATGAAGATATAATAGTAATGCGCATTTTAAGACCGGGCAACGGCGGCTTGCCGACCTGCTAGTATGCATATATGGTGCTTATTTACATTAGTGATTTTTTTTATACCAACGCATCTCAGGTGAAAACATTATTACGTACTTACGTATCACGTGGAAATTATGAATTTAAAAAAAATGACAGAAAAATGACCCTGTAAAAAAATAGTTACAATTAAAATAGAATTTACCGAATTATCGAACTTAGGTTCTAATGTGGATGAGTTGTGCGACCAATTGAGTATGAGAAACTGACTTATTTCCCTTGACTATAATTAGGGTACGCATTTTTAATATATAAGTGGGGATTATTTTTTTAATAACACATCTAACACATCTACTGGAACATTGTTTTGTAATTTTAGTAACTTATGCTAATTTCACCATGACACGTACGATTATGTAAGAATGTTTTCACCTCAAATGCCTTGGTTTAACAAATTACAAGTGTACACAAGTACAACATAAATATCTATTACTGATTGAGATTTGGTTAAACGTAATACATGAATTAATCAGAGTAATTTTCTTCGATTTCCTCTAAGTCATTCAATTGTGGCTCCCACCGCTAAAGGATGTGACACAAATCACAAGATGGGATAAATGTGACAGCGCTCTTAAAGGAGGTGCTCTTTGGTCCTGCAGAAATAAGTCTGAATAGCCCCATAAGCCTTTCTCGATAGGAGCACCTCAGGCAACAAGTGATAAACATGCTTCGCCCCCTACCGGACTACCTCCTAGGACTAGCCAGAACATTTTCCTCAGTTCGACACCTAAAAAGCTACCGAAATGGTCCACTTTCTTTTAAACTGATTGTCGTGGTAGGAACCTCGACTGGCATGCCACTCACATGTAGCTTCTTGGTATTTACCTCCCTTCCAGTCCGAGAGGATGTAACACAAGGTTAAAACATGGGATAAATGAGCCAGCGCTCTTAAAGGAGGAGCACGTAGGTCATGCACAAATAAGTCCGAGTAGCCTCGTCGGCGTTTCCCAGTAAAGGCGTCTCAGACAACAAGCGATAAACTTGGTCACTCATAAAGCGGGGGAAAGGGCCGCAAAGCCTCGGGGTGGGGGGTATTCTCCAAGGGATAGCCAGAACATTTGCCTCAGTCCGAGAGCTAAAAGGTAACTGAAATAGCCCAATATCTGTCGGATGGATTGTCGCGGTCGTAACTTCGACTGGCGTGCCATTAACTTGTGGCTTCCGAGTTGATAGCCGTATTTATTTGGTGGAGAAAAGTTCATTCGTATGTAGGTATGTCTATTCAACATATATTTTATTGTATAAAAATGAATAGTGTGTTGTATTTTCATACAGGCATGTTTGCTATATTGTTTTACATCTATGGGGGGGCGTTTAATAAGTAATGACTAACCCACTTGCAGTTGATTTTTCTGAATGAAAGTTTACATTTGCAATGATATATATCTCTATGACTTATATACGAAAGTGCAACTCTGAATTATTTGGGATTTTTGATTTACCGATGTTTGCATTGTGGTATGAAATGGAGACTGTTTCATTTAATCTGAAGTTTGTGTGCGACAAGACCCACCTGAATAATATCAGAGGCTACATAAGTCGTAACGTTGTGAGAATATCCAACATGAGAATGCTAGTCGGATTAGTTAAGCTGATACAAAATAAGTATCCACATACATAAAAAAAATCCCGAAACATATTTTCTCTATAAAGAAAACAATAAGATAATAGATTGAATTATTCTCGTATAAGGAAATAATAAATAATATCTACATACATAGAAATGAATAAATGAGTAAGTTGAAGAAGGCGGAAATATTTTTTATTAAGCTTTAAAAGTTCGGCGCATTCAATCACTTCGGATTTATTGCTTTTAACAGTGGCATTAGTAGTTAAACGTTATTATATTAAATTCGTTATTCGCGTGTTAATTTGAACAAATAAAATTATTTTGATATCACAATAGAACAGGTTTCAACACATTATATTCATTATTAACTGATACGAATGTAAGTCACAGAATCGGACATATACACATCACAAGCTGATGGTTGCTGTATTATTTATATAAAGAGAAAAGACAAATAGATCTTTTAAAATTTGATAAGAAATGTTTTCCGTTTCTTTCACACATGTTTAAAGATTAAACATTAAGATATACCCCCCTCTCTCTCTTATATATATATATATATATATATATATATATATATATATATATATATATAGTAATTTATAAAATATATATGGCGACTAAGCTACACTGAATATTCTGCGGTTCATCCACTGTAGGATTCGTCAGGCTTATGCGCATAAGCCTGTCGAATCCTACAGTGGATGAAAAGCAGAATATTCAGTGTATCTTAGTCGCCATATATATTTTATAAATTACTAACTAGCTCTACCTACGTATTGAGCACTTTTGAAGTAAATACTTAAAGTTTACGCATAAATTTATACTTTCGTATATTAACTTTATGTGAGTAAATGAAGTAGTTATATATATATATATATATATATATATATATATATATATATACATATATATATATATTGTCTTTATGTAAATATAGTTATACTTTGCTACTATGTGCAGACCGTTTCAATCGTTATCTATCGCATCAAACAAAAAACATTTTGAAAATAACACTAAAGTTGAGACTAATGGTCGGAATATTTCAAATAATGCAAACTAAAACTAATGATTAAAAATAAATCGATAAACAAATATGAGAATGATTTCTGTAAGTGAACCGTCAGTTAAATTCGTCTTATTATTTCTTTTCATTACTTCATAAAATGACGTGAAAAGACCTGTTTTCCAGCAAATTTATTATGTGTGTATTAATTGGTTTCCTCATATAAGTGCATAATATTTTTGAGGCCTTCGTTTTACAGACTGAGTTGGACGTAAATATTTTTTTTACAGAACAACTTGGACATAAATAAAAAGCAAGGGGTTTCCCTGAACTTTCATTGACATGCAAGTCTCTTGAAGATTGCTGTACTTTTCCTGCTTATTCCAGTTGAGAGTTGGATGGTTCTTTTCATACTTGATATTCGACACTTTTAAACCATACACAATCAGTGAAACCAGCAGACAGTGCTTCGGAAGTAGAACGAAAACCGAAGACCGTAAAATAGCATTTCCATTCACACCTTATATTATCTACCAAGGCTGAGAATATTTTATCGCCCCACCTCCCAATCAACCGTGGATAGACCATTCCTATAATGATCTGGCCCCTCTTGATTGCGGTTTAATGTTGGTTCCTAGCAATTCTTGGAAGTCCATATTACAAGGCTTTGTCTTCTATCTCTGAGAAGGGGTTAGTTTCGGCCTTATCCCGAATGCCAAGGGGCTGCTCAGACATTTTATGCAGCTCAGACTACCCTTCCTCGGTAGAGGGGGGGGGCTGACTTCTCGATCCCATTTTCCGACCCTCGTACCACAGTTCTTGCAATGGAATGAAACTATTTACCTCTAATATTATCTGCTTAATTTCTGTCAACTTAAACTAAAAGCAAGGTTACCTACTTAATTTTCATGTCGAAATAAGTAACATATTATTATAGTTTGACGTAAAACATGTGAATTCTAGATCTCTTGATTGCCATCAGTTTTCGGGAAAATGTTACGAGGCATAATGCAGTTTCCTCCTGTCTTTATTCTGTTTTTCATCTAAAGTTTCAAACTATGTTCAGACTATGTTTATTTGGAAGAAATGTTACCTTATGTGTATATGAGGAGTCAAGTTATACTACTGCTACTACTACTACTACTACTAATAATAATAATAATGATAACTATTATTATTATTATTATTATTATTATTATTATTATTATCGGCTCACAAGGAGCTTTCCCTGGAAGCTGAGAGACAAAAAGTTTCCCCAGATTTCCAGTACTCTCTACCTCTTTTGATAACATTTACAAATAAACTTGCATTATCGCAACAGCTGCTTACCATTGATTTCTGTTTGGCGACTATTGGTCTTAATTGAAATTTGAGTGGCAATCAGCCTCCCCAAGGTCCCGGTTCTCTTCGCACTTATATAACGAAGGTCGGGTCAGTGCTCTCTTCTCGGTCTTTCTCTCCTCCTTGACCTTACTTGGCTATTCGGTCTCACTTTTTTTTGGCGAGGTGGTAATGGGAGGATGGGGTGGGGTTAGAGAATTTATA
Organism: Euprymna scolopes; assembly: GCF_053919585.1. Taxonomy (NCBI): domain Eukaryota; kingdom Metazoa; phylum Mollusca; class Cephalopoda; order Sepiida; family Sepiolidae; genus Euprymna; species Euprymna scolopes. The sequence goes on from NC_136491.1 coordinate 153,212,727, forward strand.
AATATGCGGTTTCAATGTTCTTGGTTCCATGTAGCGCTTAATGCTTTGCATCTGCATTGGTTTCTCTGGCTGATGCTTGTGGCTCATGTGTTTTAATCTCTAGATTCAAGGGTTCTCCTTAATATTTCAGCTGTTTTCATTATTTTTGCTCATTGTATTTATTCCGCCATTACTCTAATTCCAATTTCTCCGATTCTTATTTTTTTCAACATTTTCGGGATTTTTCCTAGTGTTCCTTCTATTATAAGTATTATTTTGATTTTCTTCATCTTCAATATCACTTTCAACTCTGGCTAGCTCTGTGTTTGCTCCGCTTCTCTTTTTCTTTAATATTCACCCTATGGTCAGTTGGAACAGCAAAGTCTACGATCTTCTTAATTCTTACGACATCCGGTCTTCTTGTTTGGGTAGGTATATCAATCTGTATGTCCATGTCCCATAGGATTTTGTGATTCTCGTTTTCAAAAATGTCTGTTATTGTATTCCTTTTGGGTCAGTAATTCACTAGGTTTTTGTCAAACAGACCATCACCAGCAACCACCCACTGATAATAACCGGTGATATTCCTTGGATTTTGTGTAACAACAATTCTCCCCAGATCTCCAGTGCTATTCATCTTTTTCAATAACAATTGCAAATAATTTGCATTATCATGATAACCGTTTACCATTAGTTTTCGCTGGACACGACCATTGTTATTCCATAATGCTTGCGTGCCATAAAACCACTCCAAGTTCATAGCTCTCTCAGCACTCTTGCAATAAAGGTCTGGTTAATGTTTTCTCTCCACTGATTTTCCATCTTCCTCAATATTTATGATCATTTTTGTGTCGTGTTAGCGGAACTTGTCACCACCATTTGTTTTATTTTTGCGATTGCATGTAATAAATTAGAGATGAAGAGAGAAAGTTTGAGATGTTTAAAATAGAAAATAGCAGATACACTGTTTTATTGTCCATAAAATTGGACGGCAACGGGTACCCTTTCTAAACATCGCATTTAATCGATATTTTTCCTCCCCGTTTTCTCATTGACCATTATTATTATTATTATTATTATTATTATTATTATTATTATTATTATTATTATTATTATTATTATTATTATTATTATTGGGTCAAAGAGATTTTCTACATTTTTACAATTAAGTCATCACTAATCGAGACCCGAAGGCCATCCTAGGATTAGAAAAAAAAATGAAAAATTTTCTGAGCAGCTCCGTCATCATTCTCTGTAGGGATATCTCCGAGAGTAAGTAATAACCTTACCCCATTAGAAAGACGATAGGAAACGACCTGATAGGGTAGAGCTGTTAAGACCACTCGGAAACATACTTCAGCCTGACAGATTCAAAGTCATCCGCTACCCATAATGGGCAAGATTATGTCCGACTTTATCGAGAACGTATCCTCAACTGACATCGTTACAATCAATGTACTTTGGAGAGGAATTCCGTTATTTTGAACCCCAAGAGAAATCATGTAGGTTCTCAATAACCATTATGAGAACAGCTTGTACCGTACTTGTGGTCTATATTTTGCAAATGATATATATTTATTATACAGGGTGACACAAAAATAAAAAATAAAAAAAACGGTCATCACCTAAACTTGAATAACTTTTGAAATAATTAATTAATTCTTTATAGTTTTCAAGATGAATTAATGTTCTATAATTCTACCAAATTTGACCTTCAGGGTGTCGTGGACTACTTAGGCAAACATTTATGGGTGATGTATATTTTGAAGTCTATCCATACAGCTCAATTGCAAGTTAAAGAACGGCTCGAATATCGTAAATTTCCTGTCCACTCAAATATCTGCAGATGGATCAATAAGTTCAAAACCCGACCATTGGATTGTGTATAACCTTAATCGTAAAACAGTAATAAACAATCACACAGTGGACAACTGCAACCAGCAAGAACACCCCACAACTTTGCTGCAATTAGACTGTTGTCCGCAGCTCAAGCAAGTCTGTACGTCGGCGAAGACAGAAGCTTAGAATCAAGCGGAGTCTATGCGGAGAATTTTGATCGTAGATCTCAACATGTATTTTTAGAGGATACAGATTAAATAAAAGCTTAGATTTGACGACATGAAGAAGCGAGTGATCATGTGGGTTTGCGATAAGATTCACGCTGTGCTAGACTTGCGTAACAATGTCTGGTTTTCGGAGGAGACACATTTTCTATTGCCAATTCATGTGAACTCAAAGAACAACATCTTCTGGGTTAGCACACCTTCTGAGTACTGTCTGCAGAAACGATTACACTCTGGGCTGAGATCTCCAAATAAGTCATCATTGGACAATTCTGGTCCGAAGACGACAACGAGCGGGCTGGGATAATCAACTACGAGCGATATGCTTGGCAAGTTCTTGTCAGCACTGGTCCACGGAGAAGGATCGTCAGGGTATACCAGAGGTTCCAGTAGATTGGTGCTATCCTCAAACTCTAATAGAATCATTGGTTACAGCAGTGTTTTCCTGAACGACTGATCAGCCGAAGGTGTAACTCGAAGTGGTCTTCGCATTCACTGGACTTCGAGATTTTTATCTGTGGAGATACCTTAAGGACAGAGTGCATGGCAGAAACTCCCAGACTATCCCCGAATTTATGGTAGCAATCACAACAGCAATAAGAGCGATCCCAAGGGATGAATGCGGTAGAATCATCGAGAACTTTATCTGACGGATCCAAATGTGCCTGCAGCACCGCGAGTTCATTCGAAGCACTTTTTTGAGCGCCATTGAAACAAACTGTTTTTGTAGTATAGACTTGAAACTTTGGAGATGTCTGCTACATAGGCATCACCTAAAGATTTTGTTGACCGAAATAAAAGTTAAGAGGTTATTCGATTTTTGGTGAGGACCGTTTTTTTTTTGAGAGAGAGATAACGATAAGAGGCGGTGGAAGAAAATGCGGAAAAAACATGTATGAAAGAGAGAAAAAAGAATGACGAGAGAGAGAGAGAGAGAGATAGAGAGAGAGGGTGTGAGAGAGAGTGAGAGAGAGAGAGTGTGTGCGTGTGTAAGAGAGAGAGAGAGAGAGAGCAACAAGGGAAGAAGATTGAAACATAAAGCGATGGGCCGAGAGGAACATGTAGTGGGCGATAATGAGTAAATAACAAAATAAACGAAACAAAAAGGCGCAGAAAAAGGAGGAAACAGATAAAGAGAGAGAGAGAGAGAGAGAGAGAGAGAGAGAGAGAGAGAGAGAGAGTGGGCAGAAGTAGATAGAGACGAGACTTAGGCACGTATGTCACACCATAAACTACATGTACGCATTCAGCGCGTGTGTTATTTTGTGGAAGAGGGCACTGCAACCGGCACCGACTCTCATCTTTGTATGCGGCTAAGGGGGAGAATAAAAAGAGGGCAGTGATAAAAAAAATAAACAAATTAAATTTAAAAACTGCAGAGAAAATGAAAAAAAGAAAATGCTTTCTATTGACGTGTCGGTCGGCCGGCCTGTCGGCCATTCGCCTGGCCTGTCGGTCATTTCAGCGGGATTATCGCGCTCTGGCAGCGAAGCAGGCAAGCAAAGCTAAGTGTAAGTAGGGGCGGTACGGTAGGCACCTTAAACCTTCCTCTACTCATCAGGCGATTTCAGCGCGACAGCGGTTCTCCACGTCTAGGCAGTCGATCGTTAAAATAAACTAAAAACATATAATAAAAAAGGATAAAAAAAAAGGTGGATACGTGCGGATAACAACAGATGTGACTCTCTTTTACTCGATCGAAAAGACAGACGGACTCATACGCACGCATGCGTCAATGGTCAAAACGAGGCTTAAAAAACAAATTAGGAGAAATGAAGATTATGGGAGTTAATACGCGACTATTAAACTGTTCCTTTGTGGAGCACGAAACATATTCCAGATCTTTATAATTTGGCTGAATTTCCATTTTGTTCGCAGTTCGGCATAACCTTTACAGGTACCATGATTGAAAGAAATATATTGAAGGCAGTGCAAATGCTACTGCAAAGAAACTGTGCTTTTCTCTCTCTACGATGGAGAGAAATGCTAACACCAGTGAGTGCCATATAATTATAAAAAGCCACAATTCGCCCATTCATGGGGCTTGTTGCTACATCCAGGCTGTTGCATCTACAGGGTGGTGCATATGTCACTGCACAGAAATAACTTCGTCGTTTTTAAAATAAAATATCCTTTTGTAAATGAGTATTGTTAATTAATTTTTTTTATATTACTTCACTAGCTATTCAGCCCGGCTTCGCTCGGGTCCTAGGTACTTTATTTGCATATGTTTTAGGCACCGCTAAAAATGGCCGAAAAATCAAGTTGTTGTTGTTTTTTAAAACGAAATTACATTTAGTAAAATCCATTATTTCTGAGTAACTTTTTTTTCCCAGAAAGATAAAACCTTGTATCATATAGAAAGCAGAATAATGTAAAACTTTTTCTACTATTTTTAATTAAATTTTAAATGTTAAATTTTCCCAAAAGTTAACAATTGGCGGTTTTTGTTTTGCAAAAAAACGTATATAAATAGTTTAAAAAAAAAAAGAAAAAAAAAAGAAGGTTTTTGACAGAATTAATTTGTTTATTTTTTGTCTAACTAAGATTTAGGGTGATTTTCTATGAGAATATGCAAAAATATTATAATATATTACCTGGATTTTAAATAATTCCCCTGATTCATATAGGCAACCAGTTACTTCGAGTTGATTTGATTGCTGTTTACATCTGTACTTGATAAAAAGCAAACTACGGAGGACCAAAAAGCCAAAAAAAAAAAAACTTATTTTTCAGTGACGAAAATTTCAATGTGTTATTAACGCTGAGGCTGGCCAGTACTAGATGGGTGACCATTTGTATGTGTTTGGTTTTTAATGTGTAGGTGTGTGGGGGCCAGGCTCTCCAAAATGGGGAGGGGGGCAATTTAAAGCAGATTAAAAAAAATATTTTAGCGCGTTTGGTCCACCGTAGTCGAAAGGCGGCAAACGTTTCCAAACTTGATCGAAAAAATAATGATATTTTTAACACAAAGGGCACAGTATTTATCGATTTTTTTGGTATCGATTCTTCAAAGCATGCCCTGTTTAATAATGGTCATGCATTATTCGGCTCGCTAAAAAAAATTGTTAATTTATTTTTCAAAGATTTTAAAATGGCTTTTTTCGTATAAATATTAAAAAGATTTTTTTTTGTTTTGCTTAACTTAAATTAATATTTTACTTAACACATTCACCGAATTTCACACTTCAAAACTCAAAATCTGGATAATTAAACACAATCGAAGTTTTGATATTCAGACATCAAAATAAGGTATGCAAGCAAGTTTTTTTTTTTTAATCTATAATCCCGTCCCTTACAACAACATAATATGTTTTGTTCAGTTTCAGATGATTATTTTAAGCATATTTGGAACCCCCTCAAAACAAGGGGGGTTGTAAGCAAAAAAATATATGTATATATATCATTTATGAACAATAAGTACACTGTTATAAAGTTCATTCTTCTCTTAATAATCGCTGAAAATTTCGTATTGATTGGATAATTCCTGATTTTTGGTAGATTTTTAAAAAGACAGTCCGTCAAAAAGTGCTTACATGCCCCCCCCCCCAGTTTTGGCGGTGCCTAGTTTATATATATTAAAAAAGAGAGAGAAAATGGATAGAAAAACCATGACAAGCGAAAGAGAGAAAGAAAGAGTGTGTGCGTATATGTGTGTATATGTGTGTGTGAGAGAAAGAGAGAGAAAAAGCGATTGAGAGAGAGAGAGAGAGAGAGAGAGAGACAAGGGAAGAAGATTGACACATAAAGTGATGGGCCGAGAGAAACATGCAGTGGGAGACAGCGAGTGAATAACAAAACAAACGAAAAAAGAGTTACAGAAAAAGAAGGAAAAGGAGAAGGAGGAGGAGGAGGAGAGATGCATCTACAGAGTGATGCATATGTTACAGCGTGGCGCAGCAATAACTTCGCCATTTTAAAATAAAATATTGTTCTATAAATGAGTACAGTTAATTAATTCTTATTTTTATTACTTCACTAGCAGTTAAGCACGGCTTTGATCGGGCCCTATGTACTCTTCATAACTTTATGTGAATAATATATATATTATATATATATATATATATATATTAAAAAATTAGAGTCATGTCTAGGTAACCTATATCTAAAATTTCAAGTGCTTCGACAAAAAATTGGCGGAGGACTTTGATAGAGCCTGCAAAGGTCAACTCTTTAAACTTTGACCTCTTGGCAGCCAAATTCTCGCCTAAAAACTGATTAAAAAGCTTGCTGCATGTCTAAATACCATTTATGGAAAATTTCAAATTTTTAGACCCGAAATTGGATTAATAGTTTGCTAGAGACCGCAAAAGTCAAATCTTTTGGACTTTCACCTCGGCCAAAATCCGAGTAAAAAGCTTGCCATATGCGTGAATACACTTTATGTAAGATTTCAAATGTTTACACCAAAAGTCGGTGAGTAATTTAGTAGAGATCGCAGAGATAAATTTATTTAAAACTTTGAACCCAATTTTGACCTTTTTACATTTATTGTTTTGGCTCAAATCAAATAGAAAAGATTGATCCATATCCAAATCATCTACATATGAAATTTCAAGTGTTTAGGTAGAGATTTTAAATATAGAATCATTGAATTTTTACCTCTTGACAGCCAAATTTCTGGTCGAGAACCGATTTCTAAGATTTTTCCAAATTTGAATTTCCCTTATGTCAAATCTCGAGTCCCTAGACCGAAAATTGACAGAATAGTTTGGTAGGGAAATGTACACACACAGACACCTATACAGACAGACACTTTCACTTTTATAGATATAATAGATAAGAGAAAAATCCAGATTGCCCTCGACGGTCGTACATCTAAACGATATGATATAAATGCGGGAATGCCTCAAGGGTATATTCTTGGACATCTATTATTCCTAATATTCATACATGACCTCCCTGAAAAAATTATTATGTGACATGGATATATATGCTGATAACACCACGCTCTATAACAGACAGCAGAAATAGCAGAAACACTAGAGGATGACCTCCAATCTGTAGTGGAATGGGGACAAAAATGGATGGTCACATTCAATGCTGCCAAGACTAAACTTGTTTCCTTCAATAATTACAAGAAACCTCCTCTACCACCAATAGCAATGGCCAAAGACTCTTTATCTAAAAGTACATCTTTTAAACTCCTCGGCCTTACGCTCGCAGTAAACATGAGTTGAAACAAATACATGGAGAGCATTGCCAGGACCGCTGCGAAGAAGACAGGTTCTCCCTACCGTGCTAGATAGCTACTAACGCCCGAAAGTATCCTGTACCGCTATAATTCCATCATTTGACCATGTATGGAGAATTGATGTCATATTTGGGCTGGTGCATCTGCTACTAGTCTCTCGCTCCTAGACAAGCCTCAAAAGAGATTCGTCAACCTGATAGGTCCGGAACTGTCATCTAAGCTTCACCCTCTGTCCCATCGACGAAATGTAGCATCCCTCTGCCTGTTCTACAAGTATTTTAACGGTGAATGTTCCGATGAACTGCAAGCACTTGTACCTCCTCGGCGTAAATAAACGTAAACAAACCCGACAGCAGCTAAATTCCACCCCTTCGCAGTAGAGATCTCTAGATGTAAGAGAGCCTTCTATTCCAGTAGTTTCTTTCCCAAAAATGCTAGACTTTGGAATTCCCTTCCGGGTTCCTGCTTCCCGAACTGCACTGACATGGAAAAGTTCAAGTGTTACGTGAATCGACATCTTGCTGCCCAACTCCCCGCATAGTACCCCTGTAGCTTATGTCCCTGATAGTAACCCCCCTACATCAAATTGGCAATATGCCCTGTTTGGGTTGAAAATGTAAATTAATATATATATATATATATATATATATATATATATATATATATATATATATATATAAACATCGTATACTCATATTAAAAATAGAAGGAAAGAGAAGAGTTCTCTTAGCTTTCACGAAGGGCTTCTATCCCCTCTGCGGCTTATTAGCCAACAACAAAATAACACGTTTCTGCTCAGCGTCTCTGCTTCAAAATTAAAAATAATCAGTTGATTTTTAATAGAAGGTACAAGTAGAAATATAGAAATATATTTGATTATCTTTTTTTACATGGAGGTAAGCACAAGGTCCGGAAGTCACTCGGGGATAAGGGTTATTGCGTGTACAGTAATCAATGAGATAGTATCGTAGTAATCATTAGTATTGGATATTTGATAGGGTGTCTTACTTAACGGGGAGGATTGTCAGTAATTTGTTTATGTTGGATTTGAAGACATCGAAGTTGTAGTGAGGGTGGAAACAGGCAAACAGAAGAGAGTTCCACAATCGAGCACTTCTGAGAGAGAAGCTCTGCTCATGGAATCTACGTTTGGATTTAGGCACAGATAAAGAGTAGAGAAAATGAATGACAGTAGTTTCAGCTATACGGGTGTTTTTCGTGAAAGATTGGCGAGGGGGATCGGAGATTGGAGCTCAGACGAGCACTTGCTATGGAAATAACGATAAAACAAAGACAGGCTCGCAACATCTATTCTGTGGTCGTACTTGGCTTTTATACAGATAGAGAATTGCATCAGTAGTGAGATAACTTCTGGGGCAGTAGAAGGATCCCACCATTTCCCTAGTGTCCTTGGCAACATACCTGATGCACGTGTTCCATTTCAGATCAGGAGTAAAGGTCAAACCCAGAAGCTTGTCAAAACATGGAGCCTCCCCAAGACGAGAGCCATCCATGCCAGATAGTGATTAGAGCGTTGATGATGTAAAGATAGAAACTTCGTTTTGGATGCATTAAAACTAACCAGCCACTTCTTCCCCAACTCTATCACGCGCTCAAGATCAGAGGAGAGAAAATCAGAGAGAACTTTGTCATTTACGGCCTTTGATGTGTTACCGTAGATGGTGGTGTCATCAGCATAGATGTAAACGAATGATTTAAGTATATGTTTTGGGAGATTATCTGCTCATCAACCACTACTCGTATGAACCTATCGGAGAGAAATGATTTAATAATTGATAAAACATTTCCAGTGATACCGTAGCTGAAAATCCTGTGAAGTAGGCCCATATGCCATACCTTACCGAAGGCCTTCGATATGTCAAGAGCAATTGCCATGGAAATGAAGCCTTTGTACAGGAAATTCACTAATCCTATGAGATATAACCGTTAGTACATCTGCTGTGTATCTTGCGGAGCGGAAACCATATTGCATGGCACTAAAAAGATTGTTTCTACTTACGTGGTTGACTACTTCTTTATTTAATATGGATTCCAGTAATTTACTCATGACACACAGGAGACTTATTGGTCTGTACTCAGAGGGAGATGACTTTTCGCCTGAATTCTTAAATACAGGGCATACTGATGAGGTTTTCCAAGGTGTTGGAAAGCATTTCACCTTAAGACAACGCTTAAACAGTTTTGTAATTATTTTTAGCCTGATAAAAACAGAAAAAAACTTATCGCCCGTTTACTTAGAATGAATGCTTTAAACCAAATTCATAGTAGAATATGGTAAAATTAGCGCTAATTTTTGCAATAAATACTTATGTTTTATTTGTATTATTCGAATTCATCGGACTACTGTTCTTATCTTATAACCTCCGACCTTCTACAGGTGTATCTTGTCGAACTCGGGAATGTTTCTAGCGAACTCGGGAATTTTTTTTATTTATTTACATCATGAGGGTAGCGTGCTCTTGTTCCGTCAGCCACATCCTAAGTAATTCGCAATTGTATTTTTCGGTCGCCCACACTAATGGTTTAAACCTTCAACATTCAGGAGAATATAACTTTTTACAATTGATTTTTCCAGATACTCTAATCACTGCGCCACAGGTCCTTGCGGACACTTCTAGTACGAATTTTTAGAGCCTTGCACCTATTTTTTATTTCTAGTTGTAAATATTACTATTTATTACTAATTATTAGTTGCCTATAACACGGAGAAAAAGCAATATGTAGTAACAGCAGTGCATATCAAGAGGAGATGGACAGTCTGAGAGAAACCCTCAACCGAAGCAAGATATCAGGACTAGACACAATAGGACACCATTCAGAAAGTTATCACAGTTTGTATACCATATTTGAAGGCCCTCTTCTCCTCTGATCTGAAGCTGCTAGGCTACGTCTTTTGATCATTCGACGGGAACATCACCAACATGACCTCCCACAACACCAAAGCCAACCTGATCGCCGCCATCTGCCGGGTATTCGCTGAACTCCCGCAGGCGCTTTTGACGGTAATTAAGGTTGAAATGGACTACATTGAATAGATGTCAGCTCTACTACATAATCAAGTTACCTGAATTGATATTTTTCAATAAAAGTTTTAAAATAAAGCTGTAGTGTTGTTTTCTTTAGGAGAACAATTTTATCGTTCCACCGCGTACCAAACGAATATCATAAGACTTATTGTGCTACACGCAAAGGTGTATACAAGATTTCAGGCACATCGAGCGCGTAATTTCTTATAAAACTTTTAGAATTAATGTTGTATTGCACTGACTAATCCTTTTTAATATCTTGCTATGCATCGAATGGATACCATAATAGTCATCTCACTGCATCTTTCACTAAACAAAAGTCCATAAAGTTTTTCAGTCAAATCTGCTTATAAACTTCTGGGAAAAAGTGGAACGGATAGACAGACAGATCAACAAAATAATAGAAATATAGATGCATATATTTAATACATTTATGATACCATTAATGAATTCTTTTCATGAAAGTGTTTGAAATTTGGATGCTTATTTATTTTTCAGTAACTGAATTCGATGCGATCAACAAAATACACAAAAATTAGAAATAAATATTTGGAGCACATACAAAAAAGAGGACACCTCTTGTTTATTTCAAAATCTTGAATTGAATAGCGAGAAAACGAAAAAAAACTCAGAAAAAAAATGAACAATAAGGTAAAAAAGAAAAAAAAAGATATGAACTAAAACCGTCGGTTATCGATTCCTATGTGGCCTATGCCCGTGGATTTCACCCCGTGCTCGAAGTTCAGCCATTTCGATTGCTCATTTCCCCAGAGACGAATCGATAATCGGATGATTGGAAATTCAATTAGGAGACGCTAATCGAACGTCTATTATCTCCGACATTAGAGTTTAGAGAACAGACAAGATCAAAGTGTTTGGTTCGGCCAGACGTTGATGACATTCGAACATTCATCGGTGCCGGTCACAGCGAGGGTAAATTTTGACAAAGGTCACCAAGTTGAAAGGATAATCTTTGAATTTGGAAGAGAGGTATAGCAAGATCAGAACTACATTGGCTGTAAAAGACAACTAATGGGATAAATAAAAAACGGGAATGGTAGAAATAGCTGAAATTTTAAAATCAGGATCAAATTTCATATTAGTATTAGAACATTTTTCATCACAAAGGACGGTGTGGGGTACATTAAATAATCCAATCAAATGCCTTAAAGAATCCTGTACCCATACAAGGCCACCCTTCGCCCATGTATGAGTATTGTTTTTACTCTTGGGCTGGTTCATCTGCTACTAGTCTCTAACTCCTTGGTAGGGTTCAAAATAGGGTGGCCAACGTGATAGGTCCTAAACTATCATTTCAGCTTCAATCCCTGTCCCATCGACGAAATATTGAATCCCTCTGCCTGTTCTGCAAGTATTTTAATGGTGGATGTTCGGATGAACTACAAACCCTTGTATCCCTTCAACGTAAATACCCCGACAATCCCGACAATCAGCAAAATCCCACCCCTACACAGTAGAGATCCCTAGATGTAAGAAAGCATTCTACTCGAATAGTTTCTCCCCAGAACTGCTAGACGCTGGAACTCCCTTCCGAGTTCCTGTTTTCCCAACTGTACTAACATGCAGAAGTTCAAGTGTAATGTGAACAGATATCTTGCTGCTCAACTCCTTACATAGTATCCCTGCAACTTATATCCCTGATATTGGCCCCCTACATCAAAGTGGATCTGCGCCTTGTTTGAGGTGAAATTGGAATATTTTTTTTTTTAAGTTATTATCGCATTAATATTTTCTTGTGTATATTATACTGAAAAGATAATTCCAGTAGACATTATTAATATTATTTATGTTAATTGGACTAGGGTATAAGTCGACATGTTTGATATTGGGAAACTCGTACAAATATCTATCATTGCGACTTATTAATCTAAACATGGTCGGAGAGTACATCCAACAAAACATTGTGTAAATATTATTAAAGATGAGAACATTAGTCCGATTAATTCTGGAACAAACATTTTGCTAATGACTTTCATCTGAGAAGATGAGTCTACATCGAAAATTAATGGATTGAGGAAACTACTCTAAATTTTATATTCCTTGTTCAAACAATAAATTTTTGTTTAGAAAATGATATTTTTGGAAAAAGGGGCTGACATAATTATTTATTATAATAGTTAAATACCTACTGGCACTAGTGTTTCATCCTTTCGGGAATCTTCAGTGCAGGGTGTCACGATCAACACCAGTCGACACATTCGAATCCGGCGACAGAAGCCATCTCTGGCGTCATTAGCAAATACCGTATCCTTTATCCGCGGCTCCCGTTTACGGCATGAAATAACGTTGAAATTTAAACATTTTATTTTTAAATGTTTTTGACGTCAGTCAGAGTGATCTAATCATTATATGATGATCCGTGCATAAGAGCTTAATTTGCCGACAATTAGCAGAAAGACCAGTCGTTGTCCAGGATTGAATGATGATCAAGGACTGTTTAACCTTCCCATATTTTTTATTATAATCAAGATCGTGAAATTGCCCATTTGTCAATCAAAGCAGTTGATTGTCTGCTCTAGTTGGAACGGACCACAGTGCACTGGAAAGAGGCTTCACGTGACGCTCGCAGTAACTTTATCTACAATACATTACAGTTTACATTGCACTGTAAAGAACATACTGTTTATTTCATAAAGAGTTCTTATATATATAATAGCTTGTTAAGTTAAAGTTTACAATGCAAAAGTCAAGCATCATGTTTCCATTGTGCTCTGAACAAAAACATTCATTTCGAATGCATACACGTCATATCAAAGAACCTACTGTTGATTTTATATGCCAGGTAGTCTGCTTGTGTAGTCATAATGGCTTGAACGGAAATTTAAATGCAAAAGTCAAATACCATGTGTCAATTGTGCTCAAAATAGAAATATTCATTTTGAATGCGTCCATGTCTTAAAGATCTTACAGTTAATTTTTTATTCCAGGCCTTTCTGCTTGTGAAGTAATAAAACTTCTAAAGTTCGCTTGTGTTGTTAGGTTGCACAAGGTGTTAACTTTGGTTAAAATCGCATATTTTTTTTATTTCATTAACTTTTTCGATTATCAATTATCGATACTTATCGAAAACCTTCCAACACAAACGCTAAGAACACTGGCAGATTGGTAAAGTGCATTTGTGTGAAACTTCACAAAAATCAGCAACACTGGTCCACACAGACGACAAAGTTTTTTTTTATATCATAGTAGAGATGACTACAATCTCTAATATTTTAAATATAAATTATTTAATTCGACCGATTTAGTTGCTTCGTATTTGAAACATTAATATATATTATAATAGTAAAATGCGAGCATGAAAAGTAATATGGTTAAGCTTAAACATGGAAAAGTAAAGGACTTGTTAAAACTAGAAAAGGAAAGGACAATATATTCTAGTAACAAATATAATAATGTATAACTTAAAATATTGCAGCATGCACACACACACACACACACACACACACATATATATATATATATATATATATATATATATATATATATATATATCCACTGGTACAACACATTCTTTTGTTTTTAACCTGACGATTCCTCACGGGGATGAAGACAATTCTGTGTAGCTTGATTGCAGACTATTTTCTTAACTTTCCACCTATTTCTACTCGCGTATTATAAAAGTAAATTTCTACTCAGGTATTGCATAAGTAAATAACAAAAAAAAAAGAAATATATATATATATAAAAGTGAGAGTGTGTGTGTGTTTGTGTCTGTCTGTGTGTCTGTGTACATTTCCCTACACAATATCTCTGTCAATTTTCAGTCTACAGACTCGAAATTCGATATACAGGGTACTGATATTTGGAAAAATCTTTGTAATATGTTTTTGGCCAGAAATTTGGCTGTTAAGGGGTTAAAGTTCAACGATTTGATATTTGAGAACTCTACCAAACTCCAAAAATCTTGGGTATAAACAATTGAAATTTTTTATATAGATTCCTTGGACATGGATATAACTTAATTTGAGCCCAAAAAATATAGGTTAAGGGGTCATAAAAGGGGGTAAATTAAAAAAAAAAATTGACCGCTTTTTCTTTTGCTCAACATACACCTCCAAACACCCGGGCAACGCCGGGATGAAATGCTAGTATATCTATAAAAGTGAAAGTGTATGTGTGTGTGTGTGTGTGTGTCTGTGTGTCTGTGTGTGTGTATGTGTGTGTCTGTGTACATTTCCCTACGCAATAACTCTGTCAATTTTTAGTTTACAGACTCAAAATTTGATATACAGGGTAATGAGACTTGGAAAAATCGATGTGATCGGTTGTTGGCCAGATATTTAGAGATTAAGGGGTCAAAGTTCGACGATTTGACCTTTGAGAACTCTACCAAAGTCCTCCGACAATTTTGGGTCTACACACTTGTAATTTTAGATATAGGTTTCTTGGACATGGATCTAACTGTATAACTTGATTTGAGCCCAAAACAATAACTTTTAAGGAGAGGGCATGGTTTCAGCCCAAAACAATAAATTTTAAATAGGGGGCATGTTTAAAAAAAATGTACCGTTTTTTTTTTTTGTTTTTTTTTGCTCAACATACACCTCCAAATATCCGGGCAACGCCAGGCACCCATGCTAGTATAAAATAAAATATATATCTATTCACCTATCTCACTGCTCTGGCCTGCGAGACTTCGGGAGGAAGACACAACTTGGAATTTACTGTAAACAAAATATTAAACAGAAAAGCAAATACAAAAAATAATACATGTGATTATACGTCACTCCGACTGCCGACTGTACATAACGTTTTTATAACACCGATAGACACCTACTACTAGTCTTTATAGTAACCAGAAGAGTTCATTATAATCCGTAAGGTAGGTATTAAAACAACACCCTCCACCAAACATAAACTCCGCAGGAACTGAATATCATTTACTCGTATAGTCAATCATGTTAAATTTCTCGAATTACATAGATCATATCTCAACATTTACTAGCAGACATAAGGTTCGGTTTTCCTTAATTCATTAGTTTCTGAATGACACCCCAATTGCACTTCGCAAGTTTATAAGTTTACTGGTAGACCGCCCGGCATTGCCCGGTGGTAAGATACGCTTAAATAAGATATTTTTATGAATTTTGATTTCATATTTTTTAGTACAGATCAAATTCTCTATTGATTATTATAATATATAGTAGTTCGCTTCATCCCCATCCCCGGCATGACCCCGGTCGTAAACTACGCGTGAATATATTTTCATTCATGCGGAACTATTATTTATTAATTTAGAGTCAATCCTATATTGCTTATTATATTTAAGCTAATAGTTGTCATTTCAGAAGTAAAAATAATATATATGATTTGAGTGCTATCAGCTAGAATCGAAACTAAATCATATAATGGTCCAACTTTAGGTGTTAACTTTGAAACGTTTGCTATAAATGACGTCATGACGTTAAAATTTTAGATGGCGGCAAAGAAAATCTGACTTTTAGTATAATAATAGTTTTTGTATTTCTATTACCTGTACCTCTATAAGGCCACCATTCGCCCATGTACGGAGTATTGCTGTCACATTTGGGCTGGTGCATCTGCTACTAGTCTCTCGTTCCTTGCCAAGGTTCAAAAGAGAGTCGCCAACCTGATAGGCCCTGAACTGGCATCTAAGCTTCATCTGTCCCATCGACGAAATATTGCATCCCTCTGACTGTTCTACAAGTATTTTAGTGGTGAATGCTCTGACGAACTGCAAGCACTTGCGCGCCCAAGACCTTAGCACCCTCGACAAACCCGACAAGCTGCAAAATCCCCCCCACTGTAGAGATCCCTGGATGTAAAAGATCTTTCTACTCCAATAGTTTCTTCCCCAGAACCGCTAGACTTTGGAATTCCATTCCAGGTCCCTGCTTCCCCAACAGTACTGACGTGCAGAAGTTCAAGTGTAACGTGAACCGACATCTTGCTGCCCAAATCCCCACATAGTACCCCAGTAGTTGTTGCCCCTGATAGTAGCCCCCTACACTAAAGTGGCAATTTGCCTTGTTTGGGGTGAAAATGTAAAAAAAAAAAAAAAATTAAACCACAATAAAAAAGAAACGCTTATGTTAGAATATTGTACGGTCTAAGTATATTCATATTTGCTAATTCTACTTACTTATCCAGAGTTTTTTTTAGGTTTTTTAAATAGACCTTAGATAACTAACTATTATGGTATCTGTTCAAAACATAATTAGTGGTTTATAAATAAGTATGTGCATTTAATGCAAAAAAATAGAGTTAAAGTTTAACCATACTATACCATCCAATTTGCATGAAGCTCCCATTCTAAATCCACGAATAATAACTTTTGACAGTTTTAACGGCTGAAAAGTCTAACCATATTTTTATTTTCCTCAATTTGTATCCCACTGTGATGTTCTCGTGCTGAGGAGAAGCATTCGTCCCATCTACAGCGCCGAATCCCTAACAGCTGTTCATGATTCCCAGCATCTTGCTGCGTACAAAAATATCAGCTTAATGTCAATTGTGAGAGAAAAATTGGAATTAGGGAAAAAGTTATAATTAATTTTGTTCTTTGCGCCAAAGGCGACTGTCATAAACCAGCCCGGCTTTTAGAATGTGTACGTAGGTCACTGGTAAAAGGACAAATAAACCCGAACATGAAAATTTGTTCAACTGCTAACAACAAGGAACGGCATATTATTTAGTGACTTAGATCTAATATCCATCTTGAAGATGTATTATTTTAAATCTGTACAACAAAGAGAAGTTTATATGTATACATGCATGGATGGAGTATATGCATGTAGATATGTATGTATATATGTACGAATGTATGTTGATATTATGTAGATATGTATATTGATATGTACATATGCATGTATGTATGTATGTATGTATGTTAACACACCGGTTCTCGTCAGATCACCGAAGGTAAGCAACATTGAGCCTGGCTAATACCAGATGGGTAACCATTTAGGACTTCTAGGCGCTATATGTGCTTTCCGCTTATCTTAGTATTTTTCCAGTCGTCCTTAACCACTTCTTGCCACTGGTATTCAATAATGTTTACTAAGGAGAGGTGT
The DNA here is from genome assembly GCF_053919585.1 of Euprymna scolopes. Lineage (NCBI taxonomy): Eukaryota > Metazoa > Mollusca > Cephalopoda > Sepiida > Sepiolidae > Euprymna > Euprymna scolopes. Next base: position 153,230,065 of record NC_136491.1, read on the forward strand.
GGTTGAAGATTGCGCAACCTTGGCCACAGAAATTTTACGCGCAGCCACTCTTTATATTTATAGTTCCTTAGGAAATATACTATGTTAACCAAGTGCAAGCGAAATCGAAATAATTGAAATTAAAGAGATAATTTTAGAATCCTAAAAAATATGTCTGGATTAGAGTGCTGACATAGCAGTATCAGAATTTTTGTAGGAATTTTTGACACTCCTAACACGAAACTGCGAATACAATATAAAAATCTCGGAATTTCTCCGTTAAAAGTGGGTTATTTATTTTCTTTATGGATTATACTTCCAAAATAAACTATTATAGTTGTTTTAAAAGTAATAGAAATATATATATTTTTTAAACAGTAATGAATTTTCCGAACTCAATATTTTTCAATTTTTAAACTTTAAAAATCTATCAAAATGTTTCTCTTGATTCTATTTTTACGATATTTTCAGGGTCAATGTGAAATTTTATGTTCTTTCCAATAAATCGAATATAATATTTTAGACAAACGTTTTGTTTTTAAATTCACGACCCCCCCATCCCAATTTTTAAGTGTCTATTAAAAAGTAAATAATTAATTTAGTCACCCGAAATTAAATAATTAATTTACTCACAAATTGAAGAGAAAAGGTCAATACATAATATATTCAAATTCAAAAAGAAAAAAAAAAACATAGTGTTCTTTTAGAATTTTACCTGTAAAGTTTGAAGTTTAAAACCTTTTTTTAAACCACGTTATTTGTTTTTTCTTTTTTTTTTAATGGAACCTTGGTCCTTGCTCCTTTAATTGAAAAAAAATTAGGGCTTGAATTACATTTTTCGAGGAGTTATAAGCTTGGAAAGACAGGGGGTCGAATAATTCACGTAAATGTCTAATAATAATTAATTTAGACCCCGATAAGTACATAATTATTTACTCACAAATTGAAGAGAAAAGGTCAATACATAATATATTCAAATTTTAAACAAAAAAAAATATACTGTTTTTTTTAGAAATTTACCTGTAAAGTCCGAAGTTTAAAACCTTTTAAAAAAAAAACACGTTTTCTTTTTTTGTTTTTTTTTTAATGAAATCTTGGTCCTTGCTCCTTTAATTGAAAAAAAAAAATTAGGGCTTGAATTGCATTTTTCGAGGAGTTATAAGCTTGGAAAGATGGGGTGGAATTATTCGCTATTTCTGACACTGCTAGACTGCTGACATAGCGAATTATTGTCTGGTATCCTATGAATAAAAAAATAAGAGCCCAATCACCAATTTTAAGGACATTTTCTCAATTATAACGGGATGAAAAATTATATTCGATAATTGCATTTGTGAATTAAATGAACAAGGGATGCTAATACATTATATGGTGTTTGATATATTCATGCATGTCTGTATGCTTTTGGTGTGTTTATGTAAATATGTTTTTGTATGTATGTGTGTTTGTATGTATGTGTGTATGCCTGTCTGCCTGTCTATTTATATGCATGTGTCTATGTGTGTATGCATGCAGTATATATGTATGTAATACGTATGTTTGTATGTATGTGTATGCATCTATGTATGCATGTGTATTTATGTATGTATGCATGTATCAATGTATTTATCTTTGTGTGTATATATATCTATATACATGGGTATGTATGTATATCGGTATGTATAGATACGAATAAAATCACACAAAGTATGAAAGGTTCCGCTGGGCCTATTTTTTGCAAATTTCACACAAAGGTAATTTATATGTCTGAGATATGTTTTGTACAGGAATTCAACCAATAAGTATCAAAAATTGAAAAAAATCTTATCCTGAAAAACAGCTTTTCCCTTATAGCTAAAAATAAATTACATTGGAATATTTTGCGTTACACCGGCCGATGCGAAGTAAAATATTCCCCTGTAAAAATTATTTTATCCATACCAGAGAAAATACTTTGTTTAAGATCGCCATGCAAAAATATCAACTGACGTGATATTGCTAACCAACATACACATAATTTGATGAACGACATTATCATTATTATTATATATTTTTAATTGTTTTTGGAAAATTAATCCACCCAGCAAATTATTCCTCGTAATATATAATAATCAATAGAGGATTGATTCTATAATAATGCATACGCAATCTGCATAAATTAAAATATCATGTTTAAGCGTATTGTACGACCGGGAAACGGTGAGCGGCGAGCAAGTAATTATTAAGACACCCATTTATCACTTTTTTTTGTCTTTCAGATCTCTATCTAGTGGGGAAAATTGTCGTATACGATACGTCTAATTTAGAAGCAAGTTATTGAATAGTTGTGAGTGAATTAGCTGTAAATTGATCGTTGTTAACATCTGATAGCCGAACACTATCCTCATCATCTTCAAAACTCTCATCGCTGCCACGACCGTTGTGCTGTGCGTTCAGTAGTGATTCCTGGGCCAAACGCTTCGTTGATATCGCAAGCTGTTTCAGCAGATTTTCAGCCTACCTTGAATTGAAATAAGAAAACTGTGCGAATTTGTCTTTTTTTCCATTTTGTATTCAACGTTCTGGAAAGACGACATAATTTTTTTAAACGATTGTAATTTGGACAATAAATATAAGTGGAAAGTGCTCATTAAAATAATGTATAAAATAAAGGTATTAAAATGAAAACTTATTTGAAAATACATCATTTGAAATCAAAATTAAAATTCAGCAAGAACTTCCCTGTTAACCTAAAATTATTTTTGAATTCTTTTGAGGATAAACAGAAATATTGTATTAGATGTGCATGCTGTGTTTCACACTGGAGCACGAAGCTGGATACTCCACCAGACTAAATAAATTCTTGTCCTGGAATCCAGTAAGACCATGAGACCAACATAAAAGGTATACTACAACATATAAAAATGCTTAATTGGGGAGAGGAAAATTATGTTCCCAATTTCTTTACTAACTCAGTGCTTGAGAGAGAAAGAACTTTAATGGAACATTCGAATATCTATGTATCTCAGATAGATTTCAAGTGTTAGCCCCAGATCGTGGGTCCCTTTATTTCTGAGAACTTCGTCTGAAGTAAAACAAAACAAAAAAGTTTTGAATGCCTACTAGACACTATCCTCAAGTGTCTAAGGTCTCTTTGTATAGGTTTTTTTCAGAACAACCTAGCATGAGGCTACATTGTTGTATCTGCACAAATAATTAACAAGAACACGAAGTAAAAGTATGCAATAATATATTAGGAAGAAAAGTTATATACATATTTGCATGTCTTCAGATATACTTTAGTTGGAGATATTCCGGCAGGTCGCGTGTTGCATGTCTTACTAGAGGCAACAAAGGCGTCTTGTCTATTTGGCGGTCGTTGCTGAACTCTCCCGGCATTGGTGATTGATATCTTTATATATCTCACTCACCCGCCTATGTTAATTAGTGGGCGTCTCCACAACATACACTTTTTCCATAGAAGTAAACCCTGACCAAATATTCAAAATCACGTAGTATTCGCTGCCCAAATAAGATCTCCTCACTATGCCTAACCAGCATTAGCTTTTACGAGGAATGAGGCACCTTCTCCAAGTGATGTAACCTCAAGTAATAGCACGAAGCTGGATACTCCACCAGAGTAGATAAATTCTTGTCCTGGAATACAGAAAGACCAAGAGACCAAAATGAAAGATATACTACAGCGTATAAAAATGCTTAATTGGGGAGAGGATAACTATGTACTCCATTTCTTTACTAACTCAGTGTTTGAGAGATAAAGAACTTTTATGGAACATTTGAATATCTATGTATCTCATATAGACGTAGGGGGCCCTTGACTTCTGAGAACTTCGACTGAAGTAAAATGAAACAAACGTTTGTTTTATAAACTTCCTGGTTGTAGTATTGATGGTAAAGTTCTTGCCATTGTTAGGTATTTTCTTTCTGATGGTAGCTGCGAGGAACTCTTGATAGGTTATCTTCATTTTCTTTTAATACCGATGTTTCCCCAGAGCTTTATTCCAGTCCCAACACTATTTATTAAAAAAATACTGACCTTCCAGAGAATGCATAGCACCTTAAATAAGTTTCCATACTTTTTTGTACAAGAATTTAAAATTGTTGTAGATTCTTCAAAATTCAATATATTATTGCTATACATCTTATGAGATGATTAACAAATTTTTATGATTTCAGATTCAAATGAACAACTATAGCAGGGATTAGAATACACCCTGCTAAAGTAGTATTGTCACAGCTGGTGAATTTCTAAAATGCAAACTGAAGCAGGGACACTTTAAAAGAATGATTTGCAATCAAATTTCCTTTAAACTCAGAACAGATACCACATAAACGTATGGAATGCGTCAGACTGCCTTTGGACCATATTGCATGAATCGGACATCAGTTTTTGAGCAGCATAAGAAATTCAAGGAATCAGGGAGATTGTGAAGGATGATGAGAGGTGTGGGAGAAGTCAGCGAAGCCAAACACTAGAGTTGATTGGCCAAATAAAAACTTTTCGTGTATAAGGACAGTTGTGTTTATATAGAGAAAATAATAGCACAGTTGATGCCAGCATGGGAACTGTGCAGATAATTATTCGCGAGGGAATTGAAGATGCGGTGGATTTGCACGAACTTTGTCCCAAGGTGCCAGAGAAGATCAGAAGGATAAACGTTGTCATGACAACAGGCAGATGGTCAAGCTGATAAATTTAGATCCCGCAGTTCTTCATGCTGTGGTGACCTGCGATGAAAGCTGGATCTACTGCTATAACGCAGAGACTAAGAGACAGGGTTAGTAGCTCTTTAGACCCACGAAGGGCAGACAGAGAAAATCCACCAAGAAGCTTATGATAATCTCATTTTTTGACAGCAGGCGCATAATCTACATGCACTGGGTTCCCATTGGACAGACAGACAACAAGGAATATTATGTTGAGATTTTAAAAGGGTTGAGGAAGAAATACTGTCCGAAGAGGCCTACATTCTTCAAATTGGGTCGGTGCATTTCCACTAGGACAATGCACCAGTCTACAACTCCATTCTTGTCAAAGATTATTTGTCTAAAATAGTCATTAAAATAGTTCCTCAACCTTTATATAGTCAAGAGCTTGCTCTCTGTAACATTTGATTTGTCCATTAAGCTCAAGGGAAGCCTTAGAGGCTGCCGTTATGAGACAATTGAGTGGGTGAAAGCTGGCGTGACGTTGGTCATTGAGAGGCCCCCACAAGAGAACTCCCATTGAGCATTCCAGGAGTTGTTGAAATGGTACAAGCGCATAGAATATAGAGTTTCATGTATGTACTATCAATACAACTGCCGATATGAAAATAGTCTTGAAACTTATTGAACGTACCTCATATAAACATTTTTATTTCTTTAATGAAACTATAACAAGAAATTCGGAGACACAACATTAAAGCTGATGGCACTAGCCTCTATTCTGTTATTGCTTCCCGTCCATATTTCTCGTATCAGTTAAATTAGAAGTCGATCTGGGTTCAATTATAAGTTTGGATAAGAAATAGCTCGTTTCCTTTATCCTGTGAAGACTAAACTATTGTCTCTCAATCGAAAGCATGCCCCCTTTTCTCCTGAGAGTCTTATGGATGGATCTGCTCTCGATTAGAAATCGATTTTAAAACCTATTAATCTTTATTTCCTTTAAAATATGTCCATTACTTTTTTGATTCTCGTAAAACTGGTTCTCTCTCTCGTTCTAAACTCTTTCTCCCACCAGAAGTTATTATCTGTCTTTCCAAGTTCACTATCAGATTATCAGATTATCAGACCATGTATGGAGTACTGTTGCCATATTCTTGCTGATGTATCTATGTCCCTTTGGAGGTTTTTGAAAAAATGCAGAAATTTATACGTAATTTGATTGGCCGCCATAATTTCTTCTTTGCTGCAATATCTCTCAGAGTCATGATGTTATTAGTCTCAAGTATTTATTCAAATCTTATTATGTGTCCATCAAAATTGTTTGATCTATTCTCTGCTTTTTTATTCTAGCTAATCTCGTCGGTCAAGAGGTTTCTATCAATTGAATGTTTTAATACTTCATTGTAATACAGCTTGTTATTCCAGTAGTTTATTTCCAGAGAGTGCAATTTTTTTCTGCTTATAGTTTTCCTTCTACCCACATCTCTGCTAAATGCTATGGTAAATAGGCAGCTTCTGTCTTCGCAATAACCATCTTTCGTTCTTATTAGTTCATTACATCAAGTGGTTTCATGCCTTGTGATTTTTATATATAAAAAACAAAGACCAACTTTTTTCTTCCTGAAAATACTTTAGATTTTACATGTGGAATTCAACTATTTAAAAAAATTATTTTTACGTTCAACTGTAAACGATCATAACTCTTTTCATAATAAACTTTATTAATCGAAATAAAACTCATTAGAATCGACACGTTTTTACCAATGCGAAACAAGTTTATATTATGTTCTAAGTGACACTCTTCTGGGTGGTAAAAATGCACTCATCAATGCAGACGATATTAAGAATACAATTGTGAATTACGAAAGACCTCTACACGGTCATGGTTGTCAGAACATTACAGGAATAGAACGTCAGATGAGTAGAGTAGTCAAAATAATCTCCATAATAAATATTCGTTAATCGTGATCTAAACATCCTCATACTTGTCCTCAATTTACGGTATAAGACAATGATCTATGACATCCCCGTCGATAATAGTATCGACCTTTTTAAATAAGCATATATTTCCGATGTCAGTGGAAAATTTATCCATTTCAACATACGGTGAGGAAATTTAGCGATTTTTGTTTTTGTTTTTTTGGTCATCATATTTCCCAAGTGACTATTCCCAGACATAGAGACCACTGTCACCGAAAGAAATACACAATAGTGACTCATTACTAAAAATGACTTTACGCTAACAAAGTGCCCAATTTTTTCCCCAATACTGGGCGCGTTCATTTCTATTAACGTTCTTAGTAGTGTCTTAGAAATTGGGATCCTGTTATTATATTCGAAATAAGGTAGTTTCCTGAATTTTGCAGATCGAGAAACAGAAACATTACGTAATTCTAGGCTTTGGTCAATCTATATATTTCTCTTAATTTGTCTTTTTCTCTGCCTGTCCGTTTCTACTTTTCTCGAAAACTACTTGGTCGATCTGGCTGAAATTTTGTATAGAGTTTTGTTTTGGTACCATGCAACAGGTATTGCAGTATCCGCCTGATGCTCAGATAAGGATTTATAGCGACTAGTCATCACAATGCCATATTTATTCAAGAATTATTCTCGAAAACTATTGAGCCGACTTGACATAAATTTTGTATGCAGCTTTGTTAAGGTAAGGTGTAATGAATTAAGTATTATGATGTTAATTTAATTCACCGTTGAAGATTAATAGGTATTCACATTTAATGAAACATATTAAACAAGTAATTTGGAATAAAGCTCTTATTTCAAGTCAACAGCTCTATAAAGGCTTAGTATATTATTAATCGCAAACGGATTTACAATAAGAAACCTATCTCATATGTTGCTCATTACGAAATCTTGTAAACATGTTTTGATCATTTTTTTAAATACGCGCTTGTTCATCGAGATAGCAGATGCAGAGAATCGCACGTAGACAGTTACTTTATTAACTGGCTATAGCTTGTTACAGTGCATTAATAATATCCTTTTTGACCCACCTATAAAGTTTAAATTTGGTTCATCCATGATATTAAAAAAATGAGATACAAAAATGACACACGTAAAAAAAAAATGGGCTATCTAGCGCGTTCGAACGTTGTAAGAGGAAACCATTTAAAAATAAATGAAATAATAATGCCCTAATTCCTTATAGAAATCTTTTAATAGAAGATTGCCGGGCTCGAAAGTTAATATTATATTTTGTTTTAGGAGCACATCTAATTCTTAGATAATAATATATTATCATCTATCATAAAAACCGACCGCCACGAAATTTCTTAAACCACTATTGTGTTGTGCGTTCAGTAGTGGTTCCTAGGCTTATTGCTTTGTTGATATCGATTTTCAATCTAGCTTGAATTGAAGTAAGAAATAGTGCGAATTTGCTTTTTTCCATTTTGTATTCACGGTTCTGAACAGAAGACTTAATGGTTTCAAAACAATTGTAATTTAAACGATTAGATAGAGAGAAAAACGCCCTTTAAAATGATATATAATGTAAAGATATTATAACGAAAACGTATTTGAAAATACATCGTTTGAAATAAAAATTAAAAATTTCGCAAATATTCTTTTCTCAGCCTAATATATATATAGATATATATGTATATTAATACTATCAATATATATATATATATATATATATATATATATATATATATATATGTGTGTGTGTGTGTGCGTGTGTGTGTGTGTGTGTGCAAGGTATATCTCGATATAACACAAAGTAGTATTGTCCAATGTTCATCACTGAATCATTTGCAGCGCTAACACATATGAACAGGGTATTTGTGATTAGTTTGAAAGATACCGCGGTCATCTCTGAACTCGTAAAAGCCGAGTTCAAATTCAAATTTAATCGAATCTGGTATGATTATTTGGGTATCAGCCGACTTAGTACCATGGATAGAGTGCTCTGTAGCAATCCAAAGGAAATATGTAACGTCCTCTCTACATTACATATTTTTATACTATTACTGTTGAGAAAAGCAATACATGAATACGATAAAAAAATCTTGCCACCACTAAACATATACTACGTTAAGACCATCAACTTGCCACCACTAAACATATACTACATTAAGACCATCGACTTGCCACCACTAAAAATATACTACTTTAAGACCATCGACTTGCTACCACTAAAAATATACTACTTTAAGGCCATCAACTTGCCACTACTAAAAATATACTACTTCAAAGCAATCACCTTCCCACCACTAAAAGTATACTACTTTAAGGCCATCAACTTGCCACCACAAAAATATACTATTTCAAGGTCATCGACTTGCACCCACTAAACATATACTACGTTAAGACCATCAACTTGCCACCACTAAACATATACTACGTTAAGACCATCAACTTGCCACCACTAAAAATATACTACTTTAAGACCATCGACTTGCTACCACTAAAAATATACTACTTTAAGGCCATCAACTTGCCACCACTAAACATATACTACTTCAAAGCAATCACCTTCCCACCACTAAAAGTATACTACTTTAAGGCCATCAACTTGCCACCACAAAAATATACTATTTCAAGGTCATCGACTTGCACCCACTAAACATATACTACGTTAAGACCATAAACTTGCCACCACTAAACATATACTACGTTAAGACCATCAACTTGCCACCACTAAACATATACTACGTTAAGACCATCAACTTGCCACCACTAAAAATATACTACTTTAAGACCATCGACTTGCTACCACTAAAAATATACTACTTTAAGGCCATCAACTTGCCACCACTAAAAATATACTACTTCAAAGCAATCACCTTCCAACCACTAAAAATATACTACTTTAAGGCCATCAACTTGCCACCACAAAAATATACTATTTCAAGGTCATCGACTTGCACCCACTAAACATATACTACGTTAAGACCATCAACTTGCCACCACTAAACATATACTACGTTAAGACCATCAACTTGCCACCACTAAACATATACTACGTTAAGACCATCAACTTGCCACCACTAAAAATATACTACTTTAAGACCATCGACTTGCTACCACTAAAAATATACTACTTTAAGGCCATCAACTTGCCACCACTAAAAATATACTACTTCAAAGCAATCACCTTCCCACCACTAAAAATATACTACTTTAAGGCCATCAACTTGCCACCACAAAAATATACTATTTCAAGGTCATCGACTTGCACCCACTAAAAATATACTACTTTAAGGCCATCAACTTGCCACCACTAAAAATATACTACTTCAAAGCAATCACCTTCCCACCACTAAAAATATACTACTTTAAGGCCATCAACTTGCCACCACAAAAATATACTATTTCAAGGTCATCAACTTCCACCCACTAAAAATATACTACTTTAAGGCCATCAACTTGCCACCACTAAAAATATACTACTTTAAGGCCATCAACTTGCCACCACTAAAAATATACTACTTTAAGGCCATCAACTTGCCACCACTAAAAATATACTACTTTAAGGCCATCAACTTGCCACCACTAAAATATACTATTTCAAGGTCATCGACGTGCCACCACTAAACATATACTATTTTAAAGCCATCAACTTGCCCCCACTAAAAATATACTATTTTAAAGCCATCAACTTGCCACCACTAAAAATATACTGCTTCAAAGTCATAAACTTGCCACCACTAAAAACATAATGATTTTTTTTTACATGGGGGATCACCACTTATCAAGGCTCGAAAACCACTCGGGGATAAGGGTTATTGTGTGTACAGTAATCAATGGGATAATATCGTAGTAATAGTTGGCATTGGAGATTTGATAAAGTGTCTTACTTAAGGGGGCGATTAATCAGGAATTTGTTTATGTTGGACTTGAAGACATCCAAGTTGTAGCCAGGTGGGAAACAGGCAGAGGAAGAGAATTCCACAGGCGTGCATTTCTCAGAAAGAAGCTTTGTTCATGGAATCTACGTTTTGATTTAGGCACAGATAAAAAGTGGGGACAATTACTGACAGTGGTTTTAGCTAGACGGATGTTTATTGTGAAAGATTGGCGACCAGAAATTGGAGCTCGAACGTGCACTTGCCATGGAAATATCGATAAACGTCTCTTCTGTGGGAGAGAGTTGCATGGAAGAGAAAAGGGCATATCCCACTAAGTCACGAAGTCTATTTTGTACTTTGTCAAGGCTGTTTTTAGCAGCTCCTGCCCAGATGTGTTAGCATTACTCCATCTTTGGATGTACTTGGCTTTTATACAGATAGAGAATTGCATCAGTAATGAGATATCTTCTGGAGCGGTAGAAGGATCCCACCATTTTCCAAGCGGCCTCAAAAATCAGAGGCGAGGGAATCAGAGAGAGTTTTGTCATTAACTGCCTTTGATGTGTTGCCATAGATGGTGGTGTCATCAGCATAGATGTCAACGAATGATTTAAGTATATGTTTTGGGAGATCATTGATGTAGGCCAGGAAGAGAGTTGGGCCAAGGATGGACCCCTGGCGGACTCCAGCATTAATACTGTAAGCATCTGATTGTTTTCCATCAAACAATACTCTTATGAGCCTATCAGAGAGAAATGCTTTTATTATTGAGAAAACCTTTCCAGTTATACCGTAGCTCGAAAATTAGTTAAGTATGCCCTTATACAATACCTTATCGAAGGTTTTTGATATGTCAAGAGCAATTGCCCTAGAAAGGAAGCCTTTGTCGAGAGATTCACTAATCCTATGGGATATAACTGTCAGCACATCTGCTGTAGATCTAGCAGAACAAAAACCATATTGCATGTCACTAAGGAGGTTGTTTCTGCTGAGGTGGTTGACTACTTCTTTATTTAATATGGATTCCAGTAACTTACTCATTACACACAAAAGACTTATTGGTCTGTACTGAGAGGGAGATGACTTATCACCTGAATTCTTAAATCCAGAGCATACTGACGAGGTTTTCCAGGGTGTTGGAAAGCACTTCTCCTTAAGGAAACGCTTAAACAGTTTTGTAAGTATGGGGACAAGTTCTGGTCGAAGATTTTTCAATACTATAATTGGAATGCCGTCTGGGCAAGTTGCTTTACTGGAATCAGGGTTCTTGATTAGTATAGCGACCTCACGCACAGATATTTGTATGTTGGATAGTATGTTGTCTGTTGTAGAAGGAAATACGGGGCGTTGATGACCTTCGTCGCAAAGGGTAGAATTAGCTGCAATGTTCTTGCCCTTGTCTGATGCTTATGAGATGACCTCGGCTCCAGTGATGAAGGTTAGGATAGAACGCACACTTCTGTTTAGGATACTGTTTGCTATTTGCCAAAACTGGTGGGAATCAAGCCGCAGCTCAACTACTTTGGATTTGACGGACTGATCATATAGCTCTCTTACATTTTTTATTACTCTTTTATAGTGGTTGCTGGCAGTCCCGAAAGCAGCGTTAGTCTCAGTACATCTATTACGTTGGTAGCTATGGAAAAAGTGATTTCTGTGCTTACAATTTGCCATTCGGTCAGGTCTGATACTATACAGGACACATCATTTTTAAACATGTAATGCAGAGGTAGAGCAGATATAAATATACGGAAGCTATCCCAGTCAACCATAGAGTATTGATATACAGTACGGTGGAGAGGTACATCTGAAGACTTATTGCAGTTCATTTTTATCTTAATTGATACGACGGAGGTATCGGAGGATCCCAGGGAAAATAGAACGAAACATGAACATAACTCAAGGGAAGCTGAGAGAAAAAGGTCTAGGAGGCTTGCATATTGACCGGGTGTATCAGGCACACGGGTGGGTTCGTGAACCATCTGAGTGAGGTCATAGGCAATGGCAAATTCATGACAAAACCTTCCTTCATTATCTGTCTTATTAGAGTGGGTCAGCCATTCCACATTATGGACATTGAAGTCACCGCAAATGTGAATGTAAGCCGAAGGATGAGCTGACAGGACGAGGTCAATTTTCTCAGATATACTCTTAAAGACAGTAACCCAGCTGTTGGGGGGGGAGCGATAGAGGGCAAATATAAATGCGGTGTTGTAAGCAAGTGCAGCCTGGAAGCACATATAAGGTAAATTAGGGTCTTCTCTGGAGATATCTCTACTACACGGAAAGCCATCTTTAACGTAGGCGCATATTCAATGTCCATGGCGATCTTGGGGCTCAGATTTAGATGATAAGTTAGAGTATCCTTTTATTATGAACACATCTAGGCAGGTGGTCGGCCCTATGTCAGTTTCGCTTTGAAAGAGTAAGTCCGGTTTCGTCTCCTGTAATTGGGTTTCAACCTCTGGAAGGTTGGAACGTAGACCCCTCATGTTGGAGAAGGAGACATGGTAGTAGGGGTCTACGTTGGAGGATGGGGTTCTAGGTTTATTCGTGTTTTGTTTTGTTTTTGTTTGTTGTTTTTTTTAGATATTTCATGTTGAGTTTTCGGGGTTTGTGGAACAGGTCGACAGACTTGCTTAGAGTAGGACAGAGAAGGAAAGTAAGAGAGAGAAAGACAGGAATTTTTCTTTTGTAGCACATGATAAGGTAAAACCGTAACAATTATCCACTAGTATGGCATCCAAAAGCCCCACAAGAAACTACTGCATGGTCCAGAATCCATTCACCAAATGGCAACACAGAAGGGGTGCCTGCGTCTGAAATTTTTGTGGGTGCAGGTGCGCAATCTTCAACCACACATCTACTGAGTCGACATTGTTAAATGCCAGTGGCAAGTGAAATACAGGACGACTGGAATCAAATGCCGAGATAAGTGGAGAGCACATACAGCGCCTAGAATTCCTAAATGGTCACCCATCTGGTACTAACCAGTCTGAACGTTGCTTAACTTCGGTGAGCTGACGAGAACCGGTATGTCAACGCGATTACGCCGTAAAACAAAAATCTACAAGTACAAATTCAAAAACTTGCCAACGATAAGTGTTAGATTGAATAGATTCTGAGCCAGGAAGCAGTAATTCTTCCCTCTTTGTCAGAAACATTGTTTCTGGAATGTGAGGACTAATAGACAAAATAAGTAAACCTATGAAAGACTATCTACTCTTCTTTTAGAAAATGCGATATGTTTTTGTATTCAAATATCTAAAAGGGTCGATTAAACAACTTCTTATACATTACAACTGCGAATTCGATATCCCTCTGCCATTTAATAAGTGTGTCCTTGTGCCAGACGTTGTGAGAGTGACTAAGTATCTCTTTGGGGGATGGCAGCGGTTTTCGATGGATAAACTCAGCGAAAAACGCGAATTTCTCGTTCGACGTAGATGACGGAAGCTGTAGCAGCCGTCGTCGTCATCGTAGCACCGGCTGCGTCGCTAAGGGCCCTGGTGGCAGCTCGGCGGCGGGTGGAGTTGCAATGATAGGTCGGAGGCGGTTTTTCCTAAAAGCCGCCAAGAGCTTGGCCGCCCCCTTAGCGCCCTAGTGGTCGTCGAAGCCACATGACACACATAGAGCCACGACAGCAGTGTGTATGCCAGCTGTCGATAAGGAAAGGCGACTGGAGAGGCTGGTGAGGGCGATGGGCGCTATCGATCGCTTCTCCCTTGCCCTCTCCGATCCACACCGAACCTTCGCCGCCGACAGTCGTTGGCGTCCCAATAACGCGTCGACACAGACAATCGAACAAACCGATCAATAAACGCACGTGCTTGGTTGGAAGCGGAGGTGATGATGGTGGCGAGCACCGTTTAATGACTGCGCGGGGTGGGAGAATACTTTCAGTTGGGGATTGGTCGGGTAGGGGAGCTCTAGATCTGTAAACGGGTCAATGCGTCATTTGTGTACGTGGGCCTTTCTTAAATTTCCTTTCTTATTGTATTTTTTAATATATAAATTATTTTATAATTCTGTCCTGGAGCCGACACCCTTCGCCCAAATTAAATAGTACACTTTAGGTCAGCATAAACGCTACATTCCCTGGTGTTCGCAGCTTGATGAGACTATCAAGTTATGTTTTTTGTACAAGTCCCAAAGGCACAACTATATTTTAAGTAACATAAAGTCGTTTTCGGTGAAGCAGCATAACATAATAAATGGACAATATTCACGATATCTCATTAGGTCAGTCGTATAAGCGAAATTTTGTGATACGTTACAATTCACGATTTCCAAATTCGAGATCGAAACCTGAGCATCAAACTGCTACCAATCGTAAACTCTTACTGCCTGTATGTCAATACCCGCTAGGGTGAGAGAAAGGAATCCATTAAATGAATTTGCTTTATAATGTAACGATACTAATATCGATGGTACACAGTATAAGTTTAATGAATTTGTATTCTATCTAGATATGTGCGCGTGTGTGTACACACACACACACACACACACACACACACAAAGATATATATATATATATATATATATATATATATATATATATATATATATATATATATATAACAAATAAGTAACAAAAGTCTATATTCCAAATGTTGTACATCTCATAATTTATTCCTTTAAGTACTTTGGCATGCACAAATATTGACAGCACCTGCTTTGTAGCGCAAAATTATTCATTTAATTATTATATCAATCAACGAATTTATTTTGACTCTAAACTAATCAATAATTATTGTACATAATAATTACAGGTTCAAAAAAAAAATTAGAGTAAACATTTTAAAGTAATTAATTAAAATAAATAAATAAATAATAGTAGTAATCATTAAAATAAAATATTAAGCAAACAAGGTTACAAATATATAATAGCCCAAATTAAAATTTAAAAAATCCTTTTTTTTAAATAATAATGGAAATGAATTAGAAAAACAAAGTAAATTAAAATAAAATTGAACAAAATATACAAACTTATTAATAAATATAGTGCTTTAAAAGTTAAAGACAAAGGCATTGGTGCCAGTAGTTAGAATCGAAATCAAGCTATTTAGCTCTCCAGTGTTATTCGTTACTATGTAAGCTAATGTCAAGTGGATAGAAAATCTTTGAAAACGATCGAAATTTAAATATAAATGTATATTTTCGCATGGGTAGGAGAGTACTTTTATTTGACTTAGGCTTGCCAAGTTTCAATTTTATAATTTTGATCCCTTAGCAACTATTTTTTATCAACGAAAAACCACAAATTAACATTTATAATATATACAGATAGATAAATAATAGACACACACGGAATTCGGCGTTACCAGGTCATAAAAAAGAATAATCTACGATAGTTTAATTCTCTATTGATTATTATATTGTTCCCGATATATAGTAGTAGTTTCAAATATTTTTTTAATGACTTGCTAGATCAAGTTTCAAATCTGTAGACCAAAAAATCGCCAGTGTTCTTTAGAAGAGATCGTTCCGCACAGAAAAGGTCAATTTTACGGATTTATTCACAAATCTTTCGGCGCTTATAGTACTAGGTTGAGAAGAAAGTTGTTACAGAATTTAAAATTTTAATTCCAAATTATGCCTTTTCTAAATTAGTTTTCTTTATATTACCTTTACTTTATATATAATTTTAAAGGACATTTTTTGCTCTATCTAATCTTATAAATTAAAATATTTTTTTAAACAATTATGTCTTCTTTTCAGAATGTTGATTAGAAGATAGAAAAAATAAAATTCGCACATTTTTTTTCAATTCAAGCTAGGCCAAAAAGCTGTAGAAACAGCGTGCGATATACAAATAGGCGTTTTCCTCATGGACAATTAGTGCTCGGCCATCGGATGTTGATACGATAAATTAAGAGCATTAGTCCCAAATTCTCTATATCTCATTCCCTATCTCAGTTGGTTACATTTCCGACACGTTTCCCTGACCAGTACGATCAACATGCCTCACTTCTAGATCTCTTTCTGACAACGGTTCCCAATGACTGTACAACAAATGCCCACAGCCCACTCGGGAATGCTGATCACGCTGTGATAATGGTAGAAATCACCCTAAATTCTCGCCCTAAAACTGAAGACCCACTTCTCAAAACAACGAGGTATTACAAAAAGGCTGATTGGGAAGCCATCAGGGAGCTCATCAGAGATGCCCCATGGCAAAATATCTTTACCCTTCCAGCGGAACAGTGTGCAAATGAGACAAGTGGATGGTTCAAAACTGCTATTGAAGCACATGTTCCCGCACGGAAATACTATAGCAAGCCCCACTCTCCCCAATGGTTTACTTCTGCTTGTGCAGCTGCCATTTGTCAAAGGCAGCATGCGTTCCGCAGTTTCAACCGACATAAGTCCAGCTAAAATAAACAGAAGTTTATAGAAGCTAGAAATAATTGTAAGAGAGTGATAGACACAGCTAAGACAGATTACTCGGAAACCACCAGAAAGCGCATCGAAGCACAGAAATTAGGAACCCGGGATTTTTGGAAAATCTACAACAGCGTAGTTAATAATGGACAGTCAATTATTCCCCCACTAACAAACAATCATGAGGTTGCTTGCACGGCAACTGACAAGGCTAATCTGCTTGCCAGTCGGTTTGCCTCAAACTCCACACTGAACTCGGTACACCACTCACTCCCTTATTTTCCTCTGCGAACAGACGCCACACTTGACGATTTGAAAATCACCCCTTCTCAGGTACATGCTATTATAAAAAACCTAGACACCTCAAAAGCGTGTGGACCAGATCTCATCCCGGCTGTGCTATTAAAAAAATGCTCTGCCAAGGTTGCTCCAGTTCTGTCCAAACTTTACAATAAATGCCTTAACGAATCTTGTTTTCCCGACTGCTGGAAAACCGCCTCTGTTGTACCAGTCTTCAAGAATTCTGGTGAAAGAACTGACCCACTAAATTATCGCCCCATTAGCCTCCTCCCGCTTTTCGCCAAAATATTTGAGTCCTTAGTTAATCAAGCCCTAGTCCAGCACCTAACAGCTGCTAAACTCCTGACTGATAAACAATATGGATTCAGGCAAGCCCGTTCAACAGCAGATATCTTAACTGTAGTTTCTGAACGTATATACCGTTCATTGGATAAAACAGGGGAGGGTAGAGTGGTGGCCCTCGATATATCTAAGGCTTTTGGTATGGCACGATGGTCTTCTAAGGAAAATTAGATCATATGGAATCACTGGAAGAATTCATAATGTAATTAAATCCTTCTTAAGTAATAGAAAAATCAAAGTTGTCCTCGACGGACATACATCCAAACAATATGAAATAAATGCGGGAGTACCTCAGGGGTCTATCCTTGGACCTCTATTATTCCTGATATTCATAAACAACCTTCCTGATAATATTGTTTCGGAGATGGGTATATTTGCCGATGACACCACTCTCTATAACAGATATGAGGGGAAAACAAATGAACACATATCCAAGGAAATGGCAGAAACACTAGAGGACGACCTCCAATCCGTAGTGGAATGGGGACAAAAATGGTTGGTCACATTCAATGCTGCTAAGACTAAGCTTGTTTCCTTCAATAACTACAAGAAACCTTCTCTACCACCAATAGCAATGGCCAAAAACACATTGCCTGAAAATACTTCTTTTAAACTCCTCGGCCTAACGTTTACAGGGAATATGAACTAGAATAGATACATTGAGAGCATTGCCAAGGCTGCTGCAAGGAAGGTTGGCTCCCTCTACCGTGTTAGAAAGCTACTTACGCCTGACAGTATCCTATACCTCTATAAGGCAACCATTCGCCCATGTATGGAGTACTGTTGTCACATCTGGGCTGGTGCATCTGCTGCTTGTCTCTCGCTCCTGGACAGGGTTCAAAATGAGTCGCCAACCTGATAGGTCCTGAACTGTCATCTAGGCTTCAACCTCTGTCCCATCGACGAGATGTTGCATCACTCTGCCTGTTCTACAAATACTTTAATGGTGAATGCTCTGATGAGCTGCAAACACTTGTACCTCCCCGACGTAACTACCCCCGACAAACCCGACAAGCTACTAAGTCTCATCCCTTTACAGTAGAGATCCCTAGGTGCAAGAAAGTCTTTTACTCCAATAGTTTCTTCCCCAGAACTGCAGGTCTTTGGAACTCCCTTCCGGGATTCTGCTTTCCCAACTGCAATGATATGCAGAAGTTCAAGTGTAATGTTAACAAACATCTTTCTACTCTTCTCCCTTCATAATGACCCCGCTAATTAATTCCCTAATAGTAGCCCCCTGCTTCAAAGTGGCACTGTTCCTTGTTTGGGGTGAAAATTGAATTAAAAAAAACAAAAAAACTAATCAACGCATCACTGTTCGAGTACTTGCTTCGGAATTAGACATAATGTATACGATGATTTTAAACCACTTGAGAGAGATTGGAAAGACAAAAAACTTTATAAACTGGTGCCTCCTGAATTGAACGGCATCCAACAGTGACATCTTCCTTTTTTATGCAAAAAGAACGACCCGATGAAAAGTGGGTTCTTTACGACAATCGGCGACGCCCACCTCAGTGGTTAGACGCCGACGAAGCTTGACTGCACTTTCAGAAATCAGAGTAGCACCAACAATTGTCATGCTTACTGCTTGGTGGTTTGCGACCGGTCTTTTTTCATTAACTTTTTTTAATGCAGGCGAAACATTAGGGCAGAGAATTACTGTCAACAAATAGATTAAATGCGTCCAGAACTTCGAAAACAACACCCAGCATTCGTCAACAGAAAAAAACCAATTCTCCATCACAAGACTGCTCGATCGCACGTTCCTAAACCGACCCTGTGGAAGTTGAACGAATTGGGCCATGAAACTGCCTCATCCGCCATACTCTCCAGACCTCTCACCTACCGATTATCTCCTTTTCAAGCATGTCAATGACTTTCTGCGTAAGAAATTCTTCAAACCCTAAGCGATACTAAAAAGGCCTTAAGTGACTTCATCGCCACCAAAATACCAGATTTTTATGGTACGTTGAAAACCTTCGAATACGTTACCTCCGATTCAGAAGCAAGTTTTTGAACAGTTGTGCATGAATTGGCTCCGACTAAGGCTTTTCATTGATCGTTGTCAACGTCCGATTGCCAAACACTTCGCTCATCATCTTTACGAATCGCCGCCACGAAATTTCTTAAAGTTTCCGGTCACCGTTATGGTCTTCGGTGTAGTTTTAAGTGAGGACAACATGATGCCGCCTCACATCTTCAAAGTTGGCTTGAAAGTCAATATCAAAATGTACCTGAATGTGCTGACATGTCTGGTGATCCTCTGTATCAACAAGACTCGGTACGACCCATGTCCAAAGAGGCCAAGGTTGTACCCTTCTCTCGCTTCCCCCTCCTCCCACGACCGGAACCGCTGGACTACTTCGTTTGATCATACGTCAAGAACATCACTAATATGACAATAAAACAACACCAAAGCCAGTTTGATCGCCACCATTCGCCGAGTATTCGTTGAGCTCCCGCCGGCGTTTGTGGAAAAAGTATGTTACCAGTTCCGGACCATTATTGAGGAGGTGATTGATGATGAAGCCGGCTACATTGAATAGGTGTCAACTCTACTACATAATCAAGTTACCTGAATGGATTTTTTCAATAAATGTTTAAAATAATGTTGTGTTGTGTTCTCTAGGGCGACACTTTTATCGTTCCACCTGTATAAATGGTAGTATGTGTGTGTGTGTGTATGTGTGTGTGTGTGTGTGTGTGTGTGTGTGTGTGTTGATATGTCCGGCTACAAATAAAAACACAAATTCCCACAAATTTGTTATTCCTTTGATTGGCGTTGCCCCTGTTTTATAATAGTCAAGATGTACAAAAGTCCTATATTATTTTATCCTAAATTTACGAATATTTCGTCAAGGAGATCAGATTGTTAGGCAGATTATTTACGAATTAATTGTTTTTTTTTTCTTTTAAAGGAGTTAATTTCTTTATGTGTACTAATTTGACTGTAAAACTATCAAACCAAGTTGCCTGTGTGTATTCCGAGGGAGAGAAACGTGCTAAGTAAGAAGAGAGGTAGAGAGAGAAAGGGGAAAACTGGGAGATGAGGAAAGAGAGAATAATATAGATGAGATAAGGGTCTTTATCGAAATACGTCAAACGTTTCCCCAAGTACCGCCGGGTAGCCCCGCTAGTTAGCAACAATTTGTTAAACTTGTACCTAAATATATTAGATATTAAAAATATTAACCAAGTTCACCCGGGTAATGCATATACTTGTTTGTATTATTAAAAACTTTCTATTGTATTCATTTAGCGTGGGAAATGTTATAAAATATTAAAGCTTTTTTTTTCTAATTTGTTTTAGAAATTACTGATGCGAATACAGTTTACTTTCACAAGTATTTTTTTTTCTGGATTTCAGATTAAAAAAAATGATTTCTGTGAACAAAAACTTTTCAAACACCACGCCCAAGTCGGCGACATTTGAACAAGTATTTAGGGTCACGTGACATGACACACCCTCATTAAATATACATTTTATTTTTAAACTTTTTAAAATATAATAGCATTTCATCGATATTCGTTTAAATGCATTTTTTTTATTATTTCGTGCAATTCTTACAGAATTCAAGGGGTTTATAACATACATACATACGCACACACAAACACATATATATGTGTGTGTGTGTGTGTACGCGCGTGCGTGTGCGCGCGCGTGCATGCGTGCGTGTGTGTGTGTGGGTGTGTGCAGCATTTTTATCTTAATTATATTTCATTAAATAAAATAGACGTTTTTGTCTATTCATTTTGTGTTCGATCCTTTCCAACGTTTGAATAACGATCTCCTCTTCTCGCATGAAATAGCTGATTGAATCGCCATATTAGTCTTACGTTTGAGTTCTTTCCAATTCTTGTAGATTATTGATTAGGGACAGATTAACTAATTGATTTCGAACAATTTCTTTTACACCCCCCCACCACATATATATATTTGTATATTTCGGCAGCAAGTCATTATTCAAGCAAGTCTGATTGAACATGAATAGATTGAATACAGAAAAGAATGACAAAAACAACAACAACAACAACCAGCCCTGACGACGATTGGATGTACTGATAGAAAGCGCTGAAGAAGAACATTACCGAATAACAGTGGGGTACCATATTATACTTCCTGTCAGCCGAAATTAAAAAAAGACCGTTTGGGGAATCGGAAATTTATCACACAAAATCTGAAAAAAAAACTCAGTCGTATTCAATCAGATTTGAATGAATATATATATATATATATATATATATATATATATATATATATATATATATATATATATATATATATATATATATAGAATGACCTTGCGTTGGTATGTGCAAAACGGTATCCAATCTGTCAATTGTTGGTTTATATATGGGACTCGGTCCCGTGGAGCAAATTCGATGTGTTTTTTGCCGATAGAAATAACGGCTTACGTGTCAAAATTGATAATTGATACTTGACAAGCGTGAGTCAACTAAATGCGTGTCTTCTACGCATGGACAAATATAGATTCATACGTTTTATTCGGCTAATTTTAAAGTTATCTGTTGTTAGCTCAGATGGTAACAAATAACGCTGAAACGCTAAATGTTTTAATTTCGATTCTAGATTATTTAAAATTATTGAAAACTATTGGAAATTATTTAAAATAATTTTAAATTATTTAAAATAATTTTAAATTATTTAAAATTTTATATCGTTGTTGTATTTTGGGTACAATATAATAATCAATAGAGAATTGTGTCTATAATTAAGAAATACGAAATCTGCATGAATTCAAATTTTATATTTATACATATTTTACTCACGGGCACCGCTGGGCTGCTTACTAGTCTAGTTATTAAAGATTTGATCATATATATATATATATATATATATATATATATATATATATATATATATATATATATATATATAGTGGAAGTGGTAATTAATAAAAACTGAAGAAAATGCTCAATACTGTTGTAGAGCAAATATGCGTTTTTATTTTTTATTACCGTATCTTTCTGTTAAGTTACATTATTGTTTCAGCTACCCGGCCGTTTTTTTTGGCCGTCTGTAGCTTCCTCAGAGTTTTACAGAAATGTCATCCCATAACGAACATTTCTGTAAAATCTGAGGAAGCTACAGACGGCCCCCCCCCAAATGGCCGGGTAGCTGAAACAATAATGTAACTTAACAGAAAGATACGGTAATAAAAAATAAAAACGTATATATATATATATATATATATATATATATATATATATATATATATATATGGGGGGTGTAAACTTGATTTAAAAGTTTTGAAAATTAAGAAAATATAATTAACCAATGAATTAATTGTATATTTTAAATAATTAATACGTTAAGTTACAAACTTTTATTCATAAAATAATTTGGAAGAAAACTGATACGCACATCTGTTTATCAAAGTAAAAAGGCTCACAGAAAATGCCAATTATGTCCAAACGAATAGCTATAAATTAATTTTCACGGTTTCCAGATTATAAATTATACGAGCGAGAGATCCTATTTATTCAATTAGAGAATAGAAGGTGCAAAAATACTACGGACATTAAATTAGAATATAGATATTCCATCCTCCTTTTTGATAAATTGGAGCTCCCGATCACTGAAGACGCAATTTATAAAATAATTAAAATAGTAAAAAAAATGATATCACTTTTAGACCGTACGCAAAACTAAAATATACCTTTTTGTCTTCTGGCTAGGATCCAAGGGTAGTATCTGTTCTATCTAATGATTGTATACTGATATCGTGAAGTTTCCGTTTGCGTAGGCCGTCCGTGTAATGAAAATATGTCACAGGCTCGTATGAGGATATTTGAGATAAACCAAAATAACTAGATATATTCTGACTATACATTAACGAACTTACTTAAGTTAATACTTTTACCGTTTTAATAAAAGGCTACAACAAAATCACGGACTCTCTATTCGTTCTAAATGTCCACAGAATGCACAGCAGTAATATCTTACAAATGAAAAATATCGCTGTGGAATTTCCACAAGTCCCGCTAGTATATATAAATAATATAAATAAAGTAAATATATCAGCACCGAAGTATTAGCTGTATTTCTCGTTCATTATTCGGCAAACTGTTGGCAGGTAATTTAATACAACATGTGTATTAACAAAAGTATTTCGCAGATTTGCACATCATGATTCTGTGGCCATAACTGTAATAAATCGTTTAGATGTAACTGTATCCCTTGTCTCTGCGTAAATTCATTTTCTTCTGAAATGGTTTGATATTAGGCCTCCGTTCTATCTCGAGATACAATGGGTACCGGTGCCCGGAAAACTCGTCCCGGGAAAACTGGTCTCCGGAAAACTCGTCTCCGGAAAAATCGACCCCGGAAAACTCGTCCCCTTTCGCTAGGTAGGAAAACTGGTCGCTTATTGAATAAATATCGATTGAAAACACATTTTATGATCGTCCTTGAAGGAGATATTCTTTTTTAAAATAGACTATAGCCACCCCCCATAATATTTTAAAAAAATATTTTTATTTGCTTAATTTTTTTTTTTATATAAAATCGATTTTCTTAGTGTCCGTTTTCTACCTAACTGGCTCAGTTTTTAGTGGTTTCACTTATTTTAAAGCGTTTATTATGTTCATACAAAAGTAATTACAACTTTTTTTTGTTCTTATTTTAACGATGTTTTTTGGAGTCATAAAAACAATAATAAAATACAAAACAGAAAAAAATTAAAAAACAGGGAGCGATTCAATTCTTCGTTACTTTATTGTTTTGGTTTTTAAATTATGATAGTTTTTTTGTTGTTGTTATGTTTTTGTTTTCTCTCATACCAAATGCACTTATGCGTTATTTAAAATTATGATTTTATCAATTATCAACATTCATTGTCGTCCTGTCAAATTTGGCAAAAATTAACTAATAAATTAAATCGAAATATTTTTTGGCGCGAGAGATGCCATGTGCTAACGATCTCTCGTTAACTCATTTTTAATTATTTTATTTTTTACTTCAAAATACTAAAATCAATCATTAAGAGAAAAAGTAATCACTAAATAAATTTATTAATCAATTTTATTGAAAACTCCGCTATCATTTATCAAGAATCTTTTTAATTTCATTTTTTGTTGGTTGTTTTTCGAAGGGAGAAATACTTTTTACACCCCCCTCATTCTAAATTATATTTTAAAAAATATTAAAATTTATTATTTTCTTTTTAAAACCAAATCTCCCTCAGCAATTTCTTTAATTATTTATTCTTTAGCGATTATCAAGACCCATAAGATGTGATATACCGGACATTATTTCTCGTTCTCACGAAACAAACACTCGACATGTTTTTTGTTTGTTTTCTGTGTTTTTTTTTTCTTTACCGAATAAACGATTCCAAATAAATTAAACAACAAACAACATAGTAAGCGAGGTAGAAAAATCGATTTTACCCTTTTATAAACAACAGTAAATAAGTAAATTCTTTTTATATTAATATAAAGAAAATATGCAGTCTCGTTTATGAACATAATAAACACTTTAAAATAAGTGAAACCACTAAGAACGTAGCCAGTTAGGTAGAAAACGGACACTTAGAAAATCGATTTTATTTAAAAAAAAAAAAAACCATTAAACAAGTAAAAATATTTTTAAAAAAATATTATGGGGGGGTGTAGTCTATTTTAAAAAGACAATATCTCTTTCAAGAACGATCATAAAATGTGTTTTCAATCGATATTTATTCAATAATAGGAACCAGTTTTCCTAACTAGCGAAAGGGGACGAGTTTTCCGGGGTCGAGTTTTCCGGAGACGAGTTTTCCGGAGACGAGTTTTCCCGGGACGAGTTTTCCCAGGACAAGTTTTCCTAAATTCATGGGTACCACGTGTAAAAGTGCTGGCGCTTATAATTGTAAAACACTAGTGGCTCAATCTCAAACATTACCTATCCTGGATGGGCACGGCCTGATTTTTTTGGAAACAAATTAAGCACGATCAGAAAAAAAGCCGAGACTAGCGGCGAATACATAAAACACCTGGTATTACTGCTTAATCTGTATTAGCTAGTAGACTTTGTTGTGTGTAGCTTAGTTTACAATAAAAAAAATACAAAATTTATTTTTCGAAATGAGATTTTGGTAACAAGATTTTTTCTAACGTGACTTAAGTTTTCGAAATTGATAGCAGTCTTGCAGTTAAGCCTTCCAAACTCGTTAATTTTAAAATTTCGATATCGACGTTTACTTAACATTTATTATAAAAGTTAGGTAAATGTTCATAAACATATTAATGGGGAAAACAGTTCATAAATAATAATAATAATAATAATAATAATAATAATAATAAAAAAAAAACAATCCATTAAGTTCATATAAAGACTGTTTGAATAAAACTTAAAACAAACAAAGCAAAAGAAAAAAAGTTCATTCTATACAGTTTTGGTCATCCGTAGCTAAACATATGTCGGACGTCACTTCCGCCAAATAAAGGAAGACGAAAAGTTAATTTTTCCCTGGGGGGCTGATTTGGCAAGGTGCTTGCCTCGCATGCAAGGAATTCGGGTTTCGAATCCCGAGTTTGGATGTATTTAACTGAATTAATATAAATCTACATCGAAATTTGTACCTGGACGATCAGCCTCTTGTCTCTTTCTCTGCCTTTCGACGTCTTTCTCTTTACTCCTTGTTTCCTTATCTGTATCCGTGTATATCTTTCTTTTTCATTCTCTATTACTCTCACCTCCTCTCTCCGTCTACCTTCTCTGTCTTTCATTTTCTCTGTCAAGTTATACAAGCACCCCCACACATATATATATATACACACGCACGCACGCACACACACACAAACACACACACACACACACACACACACACACACACATATATATATATACATACAACGAGAAAGAAAGAGACAGGGAGAGAGGGGGAAGACAGAGAGAGAAAGTAAAAAGGGAATCATACAGAGAAATAGAGTAAGAAGAGAAATAGATATATCGATAGACAATCCGAAAGAAAGATAGATGAATAGCGAATAGTACACTTAATACGCATAATCCAGATTAATTATTGGTTTTTACCGCTCTTATTATCCGATTATAATCCGGACGGGATTAGGAAAGAGCACTTAAGTAAACTGGATCATCGCGTCTCAAATCCTAGGTTTCGTGACACGCACAGATTTAGTTTTGTCAACTTTTCGTTTTTTTTTTTTTTTAGTTTTCAATGGTGACTACAGAGCGGGTAAAAAGACAATAAGCGGATGTAGAGAATTGGACAAAACTACGTTGTATACGAAATCAAACACATACATGAAAACAACAAAAACGAACAGACAAACTGGGAAAACGTCCCGAACCAAGCACTGAATTATATACAAAAAGAAGGAGTAGAGGAGTTCATGTGCTTTCCAAACAGTATTAGTGCAGGTTAAGTAAACAGCATCCAATGCAGTTCAATGCAATAGGTAATCCAAACACAAAATCAACTCTGAACTGCACGCTTGATAATCTTTATATGTGTATAACTATCACAATAATTTCTACAAAAAGAGTTTTTGCAAAAAATATTGTAAAATCACACAACGAATATAGAACAATATGCGAATTTTTCCTAGTGGAAAATATGTTACCTTTGTTGTATTCGTTATGAAAATTTCAAGTAAATGCGTATCGATTATAGTTATTTATGTTGAGAAATCTATCCAGACTGTAAATAACCCTATTTCGCACATATTTTGATAACACACAAACTTCTGTTTGATTTACTGATCTGATCCTCTAGACGGTACACCGCAGCCAAGTTTCTATTGATATTTTCGTCGATATACAACGCTTGCTTTTGAAATAGACCAAAAGGAATCGTTTCTAATAGGATTTTCATCAAGTTTTTTCAGCAATATCCCTCAATTTACCAAAAGAATTCACAATTATTCGTCTATCTACAACCATGACCAATAATTTACTTGACTTTATCTGTCCATAAATCTAAAAGCAAATTCCATGAGAAAAGTGTTTTTTTTTTCCAGAAAAGCTTTACTATGGAACACTGTATGGCGGGCATACTTTTCGGCTGACTGAAACGCTTTATGTCCAATGTAAACAAGTTCTGTTTAAGCCGTTCTCTTAAATAATTATAACACGATGAAGACCACAGAGGGCGTGCCCAATATAAGTGTTCGAGTTCAGGCGTATCTCAATCACGGAACACCCAGATATAACACGACGACTTCCCTAGTCTGACCCTTTTATTAAAAAAAAATTCTAATGGCTATTCTGGTTACCCAGAATAACCAGTATACGATGGGGTTGCCTACACAAGGACAAAGTGTGATGAAAGTAACCGGTTCTTTCTCTTGGAAAAAAAAATCCGCAGAAACAACAAAATAAATAAATATACTCCAGGCAGATGGATGTGGTACCACGCTCAAGCTGTGTATTCAGGTCCGTGAGCCACGCCCTCTTCATTGTGGGTGTGGTTGGGTGGGCGGCTCCTCTCAGTTGTTTTCTGAAAATCAATCGTTGACTCTTCCGGTCCTTCAACAAATATTAAACAACATCTAGGAAACCACAAGAAAATCTCCAGTTCGTATCATATAAAATTATACTAAGCAGAAAAATAATATTACACAGAGTTCGAGAATAATAAGGCTGAAACAAATAGAGATAAAATTCGTAGTCGAGTAGAACATATAGGTGAAATATTCAGTTCAGTAAAATATAGTATAAGACAAATGAGGATGTTCCGTTAAGGTAAACAGTGGAACAATCCATACATCAAACTGCAACCAGTAATCATTTCTAAGAAAAATAATAAATCGAAACTTGTCCGAGAGGTGTAGTGGGATGTACCGTTAAACAAATTGCACAACCATTAAGCATAATCTGGTTTAGTTTAAAAGTTCGCCGGCTATGAATAAAGTTGAAAAACTCAAACAATTAATTCGCATATGGTCGCGAACGTATCCTCAACTTTCTCACTTTTCAGCAGTCACTTGTTGCCTGACTGCCCGAGATCTATATGTAGACCTGCCGTTTTCCTACCAAGCAGTCAAAGTAGGAACCTAGAGGGTCCTCCTAACAACCCGCAAGCTTAATTCTGACAGCTTTTCGTAGAAGCGTAAAGATGTCCAATTTATCCCGGAGATGATGCGAGCGGTGTTGAGAACAGAGAGAGAGAGAGAGAGAGAGAGAGAGAGGGAGAGAGAGATGTAACCAACCTTGTGTAGAAGGAACCTTTTTTTTCAAATCAGGGAGTTTAAATCAAGCGTTCTTAACCTCGTTGATTCTCAGACAGTAAAAGCGTTAAGAAGTTTAACTCAGACTGAAAAATTCGCTCTTACATTGCTTTTTATAATCGAGTGGCGGTGTAGGGTTGACGCAGCCTAGTGCCCCGTTCTGCCAAATTATTGGTTATATTGCCTACATTACTATCGAAGGATTCCCACGCCAAGCAAATTTTGAAAATTTCACCTCAGGTCCACATTTACCTTGACAAAATCCAAACAATAGCTAACTACCATCTCTAACAAAACAATTATAATCATATTATATTATTTTTGGTATTCAAATATTATCATTTTTAAATCAGTACAGCCGAATTACAAGGCTGCTACAAAGAAGCTGGGCTCTATCTACCGTGCTAGAAAGTTACTTACGCCTGAAAGTATCCTGTACCTCTGCAAGGCCACCATTTGCCCATGTATTGAGCATTATTTCCACATTTGGGCTGGTGCATCTTCTCGCTTCTAGACAGGGTTCAAAAGAGTGTAGCCAACCTAATAGGTGCCGCATAGCTTCAACTGCTGCCCCATCAACGAAATGTTGCATCCCTCTGCCTGTTTCACAATATGTTAATGGTAGGTGCTCCGACAAACTGCAAGCCCTTGTACTCTAGAAAAAGTCCAACAAGCAGTAAAATCCCACTCTTACACACTCGAAATGTCTAGACGTAAGAGAACCCTATACTCTAATAGTTTCTTTCCTAGGACTGCTCGACTTTGTAATTCTTCCCTGTCTGTACTGACATGCAGAAGTTCAAGTGTAATGTTAACAGACATCTTTCTTGCGCAACTCCTTATATAGTACCCTGGAAATTATGACCCAAATAGTATCCCCAACACCAAAGTGTCACTGTGCCTTGTTTAGGTAAAAATGTAATAAAAAATATCCTTGCTTTGATTTGAGTCCTCACAACGGGCTAGGGCCGGCTAGCGAGAGGATTGGATATCCATGAACCCTTTTCCATGAGAAGCTGTCAGTGCACCGGAAATAAGCATCATATGCCTCCTTACAGTGGCTTAGTTCCAAAATACATTGAAGGTAACATCGGACTGTAAAGAAATTACTGTTGATTGTAATAAATTTCTATATAATGATTTGAATTAAAATTTAAAATACAAAAGCAATTGTTAAAATTGTACTAATCTTTAATCACCTTCAACCCAAAGAAGACATATTGCGACTTGGACGTAAGGGGCTACTAATTGAAACCATAAGAAAGACTAAGGTGTTGGTTTACGTTGGATTTGAACTTCTACACATTAGTACAATTAAGGAAGCAGGTAAGAAGAAGGGAATTTAAAAATCTAACCGTTCTTGAGAAGAAGCTGTTAGAGTAGAACAATTTCTGACATTTATGGATCCCAACAGTGAAGGAGCGTGATTTTGCTGCTGAGCGTGTTAGTTGTGAATATACATGTCGAGGGGACACAAGAGCAATGAGTTCATCAGAGCACATTCCAATAAAATAGTTGTAAGTTGGAGATGAATCAGTGCGGCGATTGCATGGGGCTTGGGGCCAATTGACAAAATGGGACCTATTAGATTGGAAAACATTTTTCGACCCAATACAAGAGGGAGAGACTAATGGTAAATGCACAAGCACAGATGTGGCAACAATACTCCATACATGGGCGAACGGTGGCCTTGTAGACGTACAGGATGCTCTAAGGTGTGAGTAGTTTTGTAGCACGATGAAGAGAGCCCACCTTCTTTGCAGCAACCTTCGAATGTCCTCAATATATTTATCCTAGTTCATATTTCCTGTGAATATTAAGCTAGGAAGTTTGAAGGAAGAATCCTCAGGTAGAGTGTTATTTGTCATGGATATCGGTGGTTGGAGAGGCACCGTGTAATTTTTAAAGAAGAGCATCTCACTCTTACTAGCATTAAATATCACTATCCATCTACGTCCCCATTCTATTACAGTCTGGTAGTCATTTTCTAAGGACGACCATTCATGTTATACCCTGTAAAAAGTCTTAGATATATCTAGAGCCACCGTTCTGCCCTCCCCGGCTTTGTCCAGTGAGTAGTATATACGTTCAGAGATTACAGTTAGGATGTCTGCTGTGGAACGGGCTTGTCTTAATCCATATTGTTGGTCAGTCAGAAGTTTAGTGATTGTTGGTTAGTTGAGGAATTGTTGATTGCCCATTATTTACTACACCGTTGTAGATTTTCCAGAAGTCACGAGATCCATATTTCTGTTCTTCGATGCGTTTTTTAGTGGTTTCAGTAAATTCTCTCTTAGCTGTCGCTATTTCTTTCTTAACGTTACTTCTAGCTTCTATGTACTTCTGTCTGTTTGAACTATACTTATGAGGGTTTAATCTGCGGTATGCATGCTGTCTTTGAGCAATGGCAGTTGCGCAAGTCGAAGTACACCATTGAGGAGAGTAGGGGATTGCTATAAAATTTCCGCATGGGGACATGTGCGTCAATTGCAGTTTTGAACCATTCAGTCGTCTCATTTGCGCACTGTTCAGCAGAAAGAGAAAAAATATTTTCCCTTTGGGCATCTCTGATAAGATCTCTGATGGCTTCCCAGTCAGCCTTTTTATAATATCTCGTTGTTTTGAGCACTGGCTCCTCAGTTTTGGCTCTAGAGTTTAGGGCGATTTCAACCATTATCACTGCATAATCAACGTTCCCAAGTGAGCTGTGGGCTGTCGGCATTCGTTATACAATCATCGGGAACTGTGGTCAAAAACAGATCTAGAAGTGATGCGTGTTGTTCTTGCTGGTCAGGGAAACGGGTTGGGAATGTAACCATTTGTGATAGGGAGTGAAATATAGAGAAGCTATGTGTTGTGCTGCCTTCCGTGTCAGTGTAAGTAGAAAATCCCAACCAGTTTTTGTGGTGGACATTAAAGTCACCAAATACATGTACTTGTGCGCTAGTGTTGAGGGAGAGTGCTGTGTCTATGCTGTCAGAGACTTTGTTTATTATGGTGCAGTCCTGGGTCGAGGGAGAGCGGTAGAGAAAATAAAAGTAGCTAATGTTGTGTTGCATGTTAAGTCTAAAGCACATAAAGGCTTAATCGTCCGATTCTAGGTTTGTTTCTCTAGTCAAGGGAAGGATATTACGAATGTAAACTCCAAGTCCGTGCATATGTCTGTCGGAGTCCTTACAGCAGAGTGGGAGATATCCAGTCATGTTAAAGTAGTTAGAGGGGATGGAAGACGGTAGGTTAGTCTCACTTAGTGCTAAGATATCCGGGGTATTTGTTGGGAGAAATGCTTCTACATCAGCTAAATGTGTTTTAAGCCCAAGGATGTTCGTAAATGCAAGCCTCAAGGGAGGAGGCAAGTTGGATTTGTTTGACCCTTAGCCTGGTGTATACTATTACGTCTCATTTGGGAATTTTTCCTTGTGGAATTATTTCTTTCTCTTCCCTAGATTTTGTTGTTTTAAGAAAGACACATGAAAAAGAATTGAGGTCTTATTTCTAATTTGTTTTTCTATCAGTCCATTAGAAGGATGAATGACGTAACCAATTGCTATAGTAATAAATTGGATTTTATTAAGCAGATTTTTACATCTACCGTGCTAAAAGGCTACTAATATTTGAGAGTATCCCGCGTATCTACAAAGCCATGGTTAGCATACCATGCATGGAGTATTGTTGCTATATCTGGGTTGGTGCATCTGCCACTAGTCTCTCGCTCCTATTCAGGGTTAAAAAAGAGTTGCCAACCTGAACTATCAACTAAGCTTTAACCTCTGTCCCATCGCTAAAATGTGGCATCTTTGTACCTGTTTTACAAGTAATTTCAGTAGCAAGTGCTCTAACGAACTCCAAGCACTAATACCCTCCCGACGACAATACCCTCGACAAACCCGATAAATAGCAAGATTACACCCTACCCTCTAGAGATCCTTAGATGCCGTAAAGCCTTTTACTCGTATAGCTTTTTCCCTAGAAGTGTTGCACTTTAGAATTCCCTCTCGGGCTTCTGCTTCCCTGATTGTACTGACATGCAGAAATCCAAGTGAACAGTCATCTCGCTGCCCAATTCCATACATAGTATTCCTTCAAATCCGAGGATGATGCTTCAGTAATTCGGTTGTTTAACGGCATCTCATCCTTTTCTTTTTATTTATTTATTTTTTTTGAAAAACGATTTTTATTACACGCTTTACAGATTGATTAAACATGTTTAAAGATTATCCTTATATTTTATTTTCATCATTTCTTTTTCTATGTTCCATTTAACTCTGGTTTCTCTGGCTTTTATCTTGTATACATAATAAAGCAAAGTCAATTTGATTCTTGACTTTTGCTCTGGATAAGTTCTCTTCTAAGAAGTAAGTTTTGTTTTGTACAATTTAATTATTTTTGGTTCTAATATCATGTTATCTCGTTTTCTTATATTAAGCTTTATTCTTTTTTTCTATTTGATACTTCTGTCTCCTTTTCATTATAATCTCTATCATTCTCCCTCTCATTTTTACGTTTTCTTTTTTTGCTAGTTTCTTTATTTTTTATCGAAAAAACATTTTTATTTGGATCACTTTTTTTTTTTAATTTATACGATTTTCTTCTGATTTTTAGGTTTTTACTCTGTAGAAAATTCTTTTTTTTCCCGTCTCCCCCTCAAAACACGGAAGACGCATCAGAGACAATTGGCATCTCATTTTCTCATAATTTCTCTTTGTCTATTTCTCTTTAACTTTTTTTTTTCATTTAATCTTGTAAAGGGTTATTTTGCATCCTCCTAGTTGCCTCTTTTCTCTCTGTAATTCCCTCTTTCATTCCCCCCCCATTCCATTTACTGTTACACCAATACTATTAACACCACCCTCCCACTTTTTATCTGTTTCATTCTCTTGTCGACTTTCACGCAGCCGACGGCGCTTTTTGCCTCTTCTGAACTTCCGTCTATTGTCATTGCAAAGAACGTTGCTGCAATGCTAAGGTCACGTGCCGAGTTAATGAAGTACACCCCCCTGCTGCTTCAACACCGCCCCGCTCTATCCAACGCAATTGACCAAAAGCTGGACAAGCAACCAATCAACGCGGCTGTTCTCGAAAACGACGGCACTCGTCCTTCCAAAAACTAAATTAGTAAACACACCCCGCAAGCACAAGCAGCAATTCCACCTTCTCCCTTTCATCTCTTTCTTTCTTCTTTCTTTTATTTTCATCATTCTTTTTCTTGTATCCTACCTTTTCTTTTTTAAGTCTGTCTTTAACTTCCTGTTTGGAGTTTTTCCCTGTGCTAACTAAAAAGAACTTTCAACACGGCTGCTGAATCATTTACCTCGATATTCCCCTCTTTTCCCTTTCATTTTATTTTTCGCGTCTTTATTAAAACACCTTTTTTCTGCTTCTCATTTTGATTCCGCCATTTTGTTAGTATTGGTATCTTTTTTTCTCTCTTAGTTTCTCAAGTGTTTATCTTCTCCCCATCCCTAAACGCGTTGACACGGCTAATAAAACAGAAGTGTGCAAAGTACGCTTGAAATATTCGGTCATCCGTTGTTTACTATGCCACTAACCACGTCCGTAGGCCACAGGCAAGAATGGACGATCTCCCTCCCCTACACATTCGCGTACACAAACACACACAAACACATATAATGTAAACACAGACATAGATATACAAACACATACACTTCTTATTCTTATTCAAAGATATAAAATCCGAGTAGCTTTCTAAGGCCGATTTGTTCCTGACTCATTTTTTTTTATATTAGTTTGTAAACTTAACACTAACAGCTGACGATGCCGGTTTTTATTAAAAGTAAGTTTCTTTTTACATTCATAAGAATAAAGTTTATAATTTAACAAAGAAATATTTTGATTTACTTTTACTACAAAAAGAATATTTAATTATAATTATCAACCCCCTTTAAGAATACTTATGGGTGAGCACTGTGCGGGAAATACATTATGAAACGATCACGACTTCTGCTTGATGGATTGTCTAATGTCTCAGCCCGAATTTGGCGTTTATAAGTTGTTAATTCCCTACATTCTCGTGGCAAATGTTTGGTGTCACGGAGGTAAGGGCTTAAAAAATGTAGTCATAGGTGAATCTCTCGACACGCAAAAATAGTCATCTCATACACTGATAAGTGCGTAAATATTATATACTAGTGCCTATCGGTGTAAAGAATGATTATATACATATATATTAGACATTAAGAGGAGATTATAAATAGATATACAAATACCCGTTCGCACACACTTTTCACGATAAAGCTAGAACCCAGAATAAGATTGAATCGACCAATTGCATCGACAACGGACAACGCCAGGCCCAAAGTGGGTTTCGATGTACTGCATCTCATCAGTGACGAGCCCCGACATAGGCGCGAACCCAGGTCGTCGCACGCATGAAGTGTGCAATACTGACGACCTAACAATATGGGCCAGGGCGCAATCTATTGGCTATGCCTCGATTTTTTAAAATTCTTATATTTTTATCCAGTTTTACATTCTACGATGTGACAAGCAACGCGTTTATACAACTAAGATAGTTACTGCTGGTATGCAGGCGGTAGATATCACATCTAAAAACATTAACTGAAATTAGCCGACTCCTCAGACACGATT
This sequence comes from Euprymna scolopes, assembly GCF_053919585.1. Taxonomy (NCBI): domain Eukaryota; kingdom Metazoa; phylum Mollusca; class Cephalopoda; order Sepiida; family Sepiolidae; genus Euprymna; species Euprymna scolopes. The sequence continues at coordinate 153,265,317 of NC_136491.1, forward strand.
TCGGAACAACCTATTTGTAGTTTATGTGAACGGGTATATATATATATATATATATATATATATATATATATATATATATATATATATATATATATATACGAGCAAAAGTACCCGTCGTTG
>NC_136491.1:153267936-153332936 GCF_053919585.1 Euprymna scolopes
ACTTGAACTTTTAGATATAGCTTCCTTGGACATGGATCTAACTTAATAACTTGATTTGAGCCCAAAACAATAAAATTTTAAAGGGTCATAATAGGGGTCAAAGTTTTAAAAAAATTGACCTCTGCGGTATCTTCCAAATTACTCATACAATTTCTCGTCTAAATATTCGAAATTTTACATCAAGGGTAGTCAGAGACAGGACAAGTTTTTTCATCAGTTTGAGTCGAAAATTTTTAGTTACCAATATATAAATTTATGTATGTATGTATGTCTGTTTGCATGTCTGTCTTTAACTTTCAATAGAGGCGACGGATTTTACCAAGATCAGTATCATTTTAAAGTTCGACCTTTTGTACGACAAATATCGAAAAATTGGCTAAAAACATTAATATCTTCCCCTTTAACTAGGCACTTTCTACAGGGGTGGGTAACTTTTTTCGCCGATATTTTTTAAAGTTATCCTCTTCTTTAGATTGTCTAGCCTTACTTTTAAAAATGACGCTTCCGGTTTGGCGGTGGTCGTAACAGCATAAACGTTAGGTTTTATCCCGTTCGTTTCCTCCTTTGAGGTACGGGTTCGAGCCTGCCTTCCTACTACCACTTTTTTTTTTTTTTGCTCAACGTACACATCCAAACACCCGGGCAACGCCGGGCTGAAATGCTCGTATATATATAATGTTATATGAAGACATAGTTAATACAAGGAACTCCCCATGGCCCCTTTTCAGTTTTGAGAGGCAATGAATTTTCCTATAAATGTGGCAATGAATGTACTTATGACGCAAAGGCCGCGCAATCTTTAACCAGTGTTTATTCCAGGTGAGAAGGTGAAACACACAACTTGAAACAATCCTGATATAAGCGAAGGGCAGATACAGTACCTGGTACTCCAAAACGGTAAACTATTTTAGTCTCGACTCACTTCATCGTACACTTCCCAACTCTGCTCAAGCAAATCATTAAAGCTGCTGAATCGAAAGTTTTAGACTCGAATTTCCTTCTTTTTACTAAAAACACTTTTAACTTAAAAATAGTGAGCTAAAAAAAGACTCCAACAGGTTATGAAAATATTAAAAAATTTAAAATATGATAAAAGTCTCAAAAACGTAGAATTGTTGCTTTTTTTTCTCTATTTGGAACCGCACAACTATCACTTTATATATAAACTAGCATTTACGCCCGGCGTTGCCTGGATGTTTGGAGGGGTATGTTGAACAAAAAAAGAAAAAAAACGGTCAATTTATTTTTAACTTTTACTCCTATTATGGCCCCTTAACATTTATTGTTTGGGACTCAAATCAAGTTATTAAGTTAGATCCATGTCCAAGGAAGCTATATCTAAATTTCAAGTTGTTTGACCCAAAATTGTCGGGAGTTTGGTAGTGTTCTCAAAGGCCAAATCGTTGAACTCTGACCCCCAAACAGTAAAATTTCTAGCCGAAAACCGATCCCAATGGTTTTCCCAAATCTCAGTACCCTGTATATCAAATTTCGAGTCTATAGAGTCAAGTTATTACGTAGGGAAATGTATACAGACACACAGGCAGACAAACACGGTCACTTTCATAGATATATTGATAGATATATAGATAGATTAAACAAAAATATATACGTATACAAAAATATATATGGAAACAATTTTGTGTTTACTATAAACTTTTTACGTAAACATTATACAAGTATAAATCATGTAGAATATCTGCATGAATATAATTACACGTAATAGTTAACTAAAGATGATCATCCCATAAGAAAACCGAAAAAAACTAATAAATGGTAAAATAATATGCAAATTAGCTAGATCTTTTGCAGATGAATGCAATTGCACGATCCATATATAAGAAAATTGTATTTTCTTTTTAAATAAATACAAAAGAGGTTTTTTTAATACACACAACAGAAAAACGAATTTATAGGAATATATGTGTATATATATATATATATATATATATATATATATATATATATATATATATAGTCCTGGCCAAAATCATAAGACCACTTCAGAAGGTAAGCGTTTACGCATATTATCGAATTTTTAATCAAACAAATGATTGAAACCATTGCCAAAAGAGAAAATATTATGGGAAAAAAATGAAATCTGCTTCATTCGAAACCTTAACCCTCATCTAATAGTTATTTAAAAAAAAAACATTTTCACCTGGTCAAAATGATAAGACCACTGATAATTTATCTAACAAAAGGCAATTATAAATTACTAAAAAGGGTCTCAGTATTTAGTATAGCCTCCATTATTACACATTACTTCACAAATTCTCTTCGGCATGCTTACGACTAAGTTTTTTTTATCAGTTATGAAGGAATTTTATCCCATGTACTGAAAACTCAATCAGAAAGTTCCTTTATCGAATTATACTGGGTTCCGTCCTTGAACACTTCTTTTACCATCCATCCCCAAAGATTTTCAATGGGATTGAGGTCCGGAGAACATGCTGGATGATCTAACAATTCTATATTATTTGAAGAAAAGTATTCTCGTGCTTGTCGAGAAGTGTGTATCGCAGCGTTGTCTTGCTGTAAAATCCAATTTCCTCCACACAGACGTGGACCTTCAGTCCTAATAGAAGCATTTTCAAGCATTGAAATGTACTTCAATGGTGTTTGCCGGCCTTTCACTACTTGCAATTCCCAGCTGACGAGAAAGCACTCCAGATCATTAAAGACCCTCCTCCACTATGCCGAGTTGAAAAAGTCTCTTTTGGCAAATTTTTATCATGCCAATAGTGTTGAAATCCATCTGGACCATCTAGATTAAACTTTTTCTCATCGGAGAAAATTACATTTTCCCACTTCTCTTCATCCCAAGTCTGGTATTTGGCGGCATATTTAAGTCGGTTATTTTTGTGCTGTTCAAGAAGACGTGGTTTCTGCAATCGCTTTAAATAATTGAAACTCTTCATTTTCAGATGTCTTCTGATGATTTTAGACTACATACTGCTGCAGTTTAGATTTTCAATCGACTTGAGCTCATACTGGAGTTTTTTTTAAACTTCTTCTGATATGGCGATCCAGTGATGGGCTTATTTTTCTTGGTCGACCTGGACTCTTTTTGTGCCCATATTGATCTGGATTTCTTAAAACATTTGTGATGACCGTCTTGCTACGATACAATTCTGTTTGCAATGGATCTATGGGAGAGTCCACTCCTATTAAGCTCAAAGATCCTTCCTCTCTCAAACTTTGATAACGGTTTCCCTTTTGCCATTTATAATTTAGTAAGATGTTTTTTATCCACTAACAAGTTGCTTTTAGTAACATAGAAAGCTTTTCGTATTCATTTTTTCAAAACTAGCCTATTTTATGAAAGTGGTCTCATCATTTTGACCAGGTGAAAATGTTTTGTTTTTTTTTAAATAATTATTACATCATGGTTAAGGTTTCGAATGAAGCAGATTTCATTTTTTTCCAACATATTTTCCCTTTTGACCAGGGCTGTATATAAAAGTGAAAGTGTCTGTGTGTGTGTGTGTGTCTGTGTGTGTACATTTCCCTATGCAATAACTCTGTCAATTTAAAGTCTACAGACTCGAATTTTGATATACAGATTACTGAGATTTGGGAAAACGATGTAATGGGTTTTCGGCCAGAAATTTGGCAATAAAGGGGTCAAGGTTCAACGATTTGACCTTTGAGAACTCTACCAAACTCCTCTGAAAATTTTGGGCCGAAGAACTTGAAATTTTAAATATAGGTTCCTTGCACATGGATCTAACTTACTAATTTTATTTTAGCCCAAAATAATAAATTTTAAGGGGGTCATAATAGGGGTCAAATTTAAAATAGTTGACCACTTTTATTTTTTGCTCAACATACATCTCCAAATATCCGGGCAACGCCGGGCACCCATGCTAGTATATCTATAAAAGTAAAAGTGTCTGTCTGTGTGTGTGTCTGTGTGTGTACGTTGCCCTACGCAATAACTCTGCCAATTTTAAGCCTACAGACTCGAAATTTGATGTACAGGGTACTGAGATTCGGGAAAATCGATGTGATCAGTTTTGGGGCAGACATTTTGCGATTAAGGAGTCAAATTTCAACGATTTGACCTTTGAGACCTCTACCAAACTCCTCCAATAATTTTTGGACTAAACACTTGAAATTTTAGATGTAGATTCCTTGGACATGTATTTAACTTAATAACTTTATTTGAGCCCTAAACAATAAATTTTAAGGGGACATAATAGGGATCAAAGTAAAAAAAAATGATCTTTTTTTTTTTTTTGCTTAGCATACACCTCAAAACACCCGGGCAACGCCGGGCACCCATGCTAGTATTATATATATATATATATATATATATATATATATATATATATATATATCAACGCGTATGATAAAAAAAAAAAACACCCAGATATTTTGACGCGCTATACGATATAAAATCGTTTATAGTATCGAATACACTAGCTGGCAGCCCGGCGTTGCCCAATCGTATAATACACTTAAATATAATATTGTTATTTACGCAGATTGCGTGTGACTTATTAAAGAATCAATCCTCATATATGCAGGAGGCTCGGGATTGAAGAAATGGGATATTGTTGTTTTTTAACTTAATTTACTTCGAGCGGCTACAAGTTACATGAATTCATTAGAGTATATTTACTCCTGATCTGAAATGCGACACGTACATCAAATCCGTTGCCAAGGTTGCTGGAAAAATTGTTAAGTCATTCTACCGCTCCAGTAGATATCTCACTGCTGTGACAATTCTCTACTTCTATAAGAGCAAAGTACGTCCAAAAATGGAGTACTGTTGCCACATCTGGGCAGGACCTACTAGAAACAGCTTATCCTGATATTATCAGGGTATTTACAGAGTTGAGGCACAATTACAATACACAAGTCGAAGCACATCCCATTAAAGTATTTGGAAAACACACTCATTGACGTCGTCAACTGTGTCTGTCAAGCTCAGGAAATCTCAAAATATCTTTTTGTGAACTTAGATCTAAAGACGAGTCAATGCAGTTAATGAGCCTAGAGTTCCGGGTCGAAGTCTAACGTTACCCAACACGTTGTGGCCTCAGGCGCAAACTAGAAAAAAGAATTGGAAACATCTCCAATTCGCTTTTTTTTTCGTTGTAACAACGCCATTTATTTTCTCATTCACCTGCTACGCGTGACTTCTCGTTACAGTTGTGCCCTCACGCAAGTCTCTAACATATTTTGAGGCGTCACCCAAGACACTAACGTGATCTTATCTAACGTGATCTTTATTCTTGTCATAGTCTTTTTCTTCATCGATGACGTCATTTTGCATGCATTTATATTCTCGCACCTGCATTCTTTTACAGAAGGGAAACAGTAGAAAAGTCGTAAGTAACTAATGTTTAATTGTAAGGTTAATCTGAAACACGTGCAGGCCGGATTATCTAATTCTAGTCTTCTGGTCAAAGGAACGATGATGCGAATACAAACCAGAAGTCCAAGCGAATGTTTTTTTCCGATCCTTTACAGCAGAAAAGGGAGATAACCAGCCATGTCAAAATGATGAGAGGATTGAGGATCCATGTTTGTTTCACGAAGTGCGAGGATAAATATTTCAACATAATGAAGTGAAAAAATGGTTTGGTACAGCCAAGCTTGAACAAGGGATCATTCGAGCCGTAATGGAATGCTTTACCACTATGCTACATCTCGGGGTTGTAATAAACATGATTTTTTTAAGAAGAAATGATGTGCTAGGCTTTTATTATCTCCCTTGGTATATGTAACGTAAACTTTTCCTCTATAAAAATGTTTCTTTTTATCTATAAGACTATTTTTAACATCGGATTTTTGCGATTTTCGATACTTATCAGAGGAATTTATGTAGAAAACATATCTAAGAACACTGCCAGACATATAAATTAGCTTTGTGTAAAATTTGCAAAACATCGGCGAATCCATTTCGGAAGATATGAGAAAGGAATTCTCCCTCACATAAAGTGACTTTTATATAATATCAGAGATTTTCAAAACCAGTTATCATTTAAATTATTCGAGAAAATCGAGAGCCATTAATCGAAAGCGATCGAATCGCTAATACCAAACCGGAAGTTGAAATCGTGAATAATCTTCGATTTTTATGTTGCATGAATTTTATGAATGAAGCATCAACAGATAAACGGCAGCAGTTTCAGCATTTTTCTTTTGGGATTTCATCGGACATAGTCAACCATTTACAGGAGGGTGTATCACGGACTGAGGTTGGGCGAAGTCATATAAATTACCATTCAACTGAGACAGACCAGTAATCGATTATAAACATCACCTCATAAATACAATCATCGCTAGTTGGGATATATTTGTCTTCGATCGGGAAAATGCAACACTAGATTAGGAAATTGGGCTTTAAAAAAAGCACGCCCGAGAACCTGCAAAATGTGCCTGATCAACCCCATCGGTATTCCACTTTAAGAGCGCCTCAGGCGTTAAGCAATTGACTAATATATTAGCAAATATAGAAGGCAAAGTCTTCTAGATATCCTAGAAAACTTATAGATCTCCTAGAAAACTTATAGATCGCCTAGAACCGCAAAATACTGCATCATTCTGTACTCAACAGGGACATGTTCATTCTAAAATGCTCTAGACCAGGGTTTTCAAAACTTCAAAACACCATAAAGACCCAGAGCAGGGCAATTTCTTCACGGTGTATTAACAAGATCATTTCTAAAATAAATACGAAAAACATTAATTTCAAATTTTAACATTAACAGTCTGAACCCAACTTTACTTGGTCCTTTAGTTGAGCCGAGTTCTCACTCAACTAACACCGTTTCTGTATTTTTTGTTTAATATATTATCCATTTCACTGTTTCCGAGTCTTCTTGTTATCGTTTCCAACATTTACACCATAGCAATAAATATAAACAGAAAATTCCAACCAGAATACAAAAAATGTATAAACTCTCTTGGAAGCCATTGAAAAATAATAAATAAATAAATAGCAGGCGCAGCAACTCCTACATGTATGGCATCGCGAGGTCCACTAAAAACTAGTGATTCGTATAAATTCCATTCACGAAATAACATCACACAGATCCGATATAATAAACCTGCTGATAGGACAGTCTCCTCGAATGTAACGCCAAAGTTCAGGTCGTCGGATTATTAGATGCATAATATTTACTCATGTAGAACGTTTAGCTTAGAACTCTTATTGGTGACATGGCAACAAATTACATCCATTGAAAACATCAGCCGAAATAGGAAGGAAAGAATACAATAAAATACTTTTTTTTTAAACTCTACATAAGTACAGATGGTCATTAAATCTATCAACCTTTCTATAGCTCTTGTATTGAATATTCCCGGGTGTCCAAACACTCAGCCCAATAGACAAGCCAAAACCTGTTTAATCAAAGTGCCAATCTGGTGGCCGACAGCCAGACGATGAAGCAGCTAATATTATTTTGCATTACGCTGGTAACAATAAAGATAGAAGAATTGATCTAAGTTTGAAAATTAAGATTTAACTTTCCTTATTGCGTGTTGTTTGTGCAGTGTGTAACAACTCCAAGTGCCGAAAATGAGTCCAATTTTTATGTAAAGTTGTTTTTTTTCGTCTCTAGTTACATGGTAGAATAATACTATTCCTGGTTAATTTGCTTAACAGTATGATAATGTTGGACAGAATATCATTTTATTTAATGTAGGCTTCATCGAAAGACAGCAACATGGATTGGACAAAATTAAAATTGAGAATCTTTATTCGTCTGAAAAGATACCATACTTAGATACTATTTGTTAATAAACACACACACATTAGGGTAGGTCGACTTTGGTATTACGACTATGTCTATGCAGAGAAAGTTGTCAGAAACATTGAGAATAACCACCCAAACTATTTTTTCCAGAGCTCTATCATTTTTTGAGCAATTGAATTTAAAGATTGAAAACATTCAATATTCTGTCGCTATGTCTCCAGATTCCGGTGTAAAATGAAAGACTAAGCATGCCATATTAATACCGGTTTTGAAGAAAAAAATGAAGAATATTTTTGTTTGTAATATCCATGTCTTTTTTCAGAAAACTAAATGAGTGTCGATAAAAAAGAAGAAATCCTGAAAAATATTTCATTTAAATTAACTTTAAAAAACAATAACCCAGGGCTTTATTTTAGCTGGGTAATTTTTCCTTATACACCGTCACGTAATCTGTTTCACTTTCATGTTTACTCAGAGACCCACGTGTGTTTACTGCATTAACCGGCTAAATTCAAATATAAAAATAATTACATTTAGCATTTTATGACTTAACAAACATTAATTATTAAGAAAAAGAAAAGTTATATTTTAAATCATTGTGCTATTTAATAATTCTGTATTAAAAAAAACATTTTTCTTTGCAAGACTATTTCTCTGAGAATTATTTGACTTGTGTTTTATACTGTTCAGTATATCAAACAATGCTTATAATTTCTTTTTTTGATAATCATCTTTTTTCCTCATTTCATTTTTAATGCATAATTTCCTTTGCTTAATTTCTAATAATATCAGCAAATAAAAACAAATACTCAATGAGTAAACAGAGCAGGTATATTAAATTTATTTATACAAACATTGATGGCTACATATGTGCATACATGTTTCTGTAATCACCCGTTATTGGGGAGATTACGTCTACAGGCCAGGAATTACCCTTGAAAACTGAAATTTCAAGATATAAAAAACATATTCTTATATCGTTTACAAAATTAGAACCTCGTCATCGAATAAGGGTAGCGGTTAGGTATGGGGGAGGATAAGTAAAGTCTCTAAACAATCCATTCTTCACAGGCTTCTATCTCTTCTAATCGTAACTTCGATAAGGAACAATTTTTATTTGTTTGTATAAATAAATTTAATATATATATATGATGATTGCAACTTCTTGTCAGACGAGTGCCACTCCCTCAGACATTTAAAATCCATGAGCCCAAATGTCTGAGGGAGTATCTATACAAATATGATGTTAAAGAGTCTTAGCTTTGTACGACAGCTAAGTCTCTCTCTCAGTTCAAAATGTTGAGATCCAGCAACAAGCAAGAGCAAGATAGCCAGCAACAAATTAAACTGCAGACCAGCTTAATGCGGGTACTGGTCTTCCGCTCTATGATTTTTTTAATCAGAGATTTGCTTCTCCTAGAAAGGTTGCCTTTACCACGGCTTATGGGATCCCTCTCTACCCCAATACACATATACACACCCACACACAAATATATACGGTGCTAGTTGGCCGTTGACCCAGAAAAAGAGTTCATTCGCCCTTTGAAAGGTCTTGTTTTTAATCCTTCAGGGAGACTAGCCGCCCTCCACACCAAACAAGTATATATATACATACACACACACACACACACACACACACACACATATATATATATATTTGTTTATTGTTATATAAACATGGTCACATCCTGCTGCTACAAATAGCCACTTGTTTCAATCAAACAACAGATATCATCAGGCAGCGACTTGACTATTCAAAAGTTCAATGAATCGCTGCCTGATGATATCTGTTGTTTGATTGAAACAAGTGGCTATTTGTAGCAGCAGGATGTGACCATGTTTATATAACAATAAACAAATATTATCAGCTCTTTTTATTGAGCACTATCTAACAACCTCGTTGAATTCATTAGTCCATTACTTTTGAATAAAAAAACCCGAGTATATATATATATATATATATATATATATATATATATATATATATATATATATATATATATATATATATATATATATATATATATATAAACAAGGTGGTTTGCTTGAAAAATTGCTGGTAAATAAATATGGAAGAGTATAAGAAAGCTAAAACAATACACGCAACCGTCTATTGTATTGGTATGCCAATGAACAAAAATAGACAAACGAAAGAAAGTATTATTCGTTTTGTTGTGCTTTAAATCTGTCCATCCACTTATTTGCAAAGAACATCACAATACAATATATACTATATATATGTGTTCGCATTACTAAGGATCAAGACAACATCGATACCGTCGATTTCAAATCTAAACAAAGGAGACCTTTATTTGGTCTCCTATGCTAGTCTCTCATTAGCATCTTTTTATGTCTGTCTACCGAACATACAGGGTGCGTTCGAATACTCTCATAATCAGTCACGATGTTGAACTCTAGTTAGAAATATTTGTCCATGAATAACTGTTAGCTGTAATATATATATATATATATATATATATATATATATATATATATATATATGTGTGTGTGTGTGTGTGTGTGTGTGTGTGTATGTGTGTGTGTATTTGTCATATTATATATATATATATATATATTTTTTTTTTGTGTTCATCATATTATATATATGTGTGTGTGCCTCTGTGCATGTGTGTGTATGCCTCTGTGTGTGTGTGTGTGTGTGTGTGTGTGATATAATTGATTAAGTGTTTGTGATAGAACCCATGTAGATTTAGTCCGAGAAAATCGTTGAGAAGGACAATAGAGCAGACTTCTACTGCGCGTACACGTGATCCTCCGTCGTGGTTGTAATGAGATTAATTACCGCCAAATGTGTCTCCATGCCCCCACCCAACTTTTCTCCAGGCACAGTGACATGTGTCACGTGATCACATCACATCCGGGCACAGCGTGGGTGTAGTGATGGTGGCGGCTGGATGGGGGTGAGTGGTGTGTGACGATAGTCCTTAGATTGGAGACAATTATCGTGAATACAGGCCCGACCGAAAACGATAGAGAGATACATAGAACGATATATATATATATATATATATATATATATATATATATATATATATATATATATATAGATATATATATATATATATATATATATAGAGAGAGAGAGAGAGAGAGAGAGAGATAGAAAGACAGATACATAGATAGATGACTCGAAAAAGAGAAAGGTGGTGAGAGTGAATAAGAAAGGAGGCAGTGGACTAGCGACTGAATAGATGACATTCAGTACTTTTCAACTACCATTATTTCAAATCGACGCCGCCTTTGCTGCTGTTGCCAGCGATAGTCTAATGTCAGCATACTAAGTTTAGTAATAATAAAATCACCATTAAATCTATCGTCTGCCCGATTAAGTATTATAAAATCCAACTATTATCGCTTGTCGCCTGCAACCAAAAAGTAGCAATTGACGACAAAGATCATGATTGCAAACGCGCACACACACATACACACACACGAACACACACATAGACACAAACATATGTAAACACGCAAAAAATATGATAGAAAACATTTACTATCCCTGTTTTTTTTTCTATTGTATACATGTTACATGGAAAAACCTGTTCCCTTCCCATGTAAATAAGAAGAATACTAGATAAATGAAAATGACATTAGGATAAGGTTAGAATCGAACCCTGTAGGCAAGTGCTAAAAATAATAAAGAATGGAATGTTAAAAATTAAGTCTATTGAAAATTCTATTAGAAATAGTTAAATATTGTTTATATCGAAAAAAGAGTTAATTGTTCATTCTTTAGAAATCTTGATATTAAATAATGTCAGTTAAATGAACGCACAATGCGAGTTAAATTATATTGTTTAAAAATAGGTTAGATTAGAATTGAGGATTCTTTTGTTTGTCAAAGCCACGTGAAATTGGTCACTTGAAAACACAATTTCGACGTCATAAACAAAGGACATTTCTCAATACAGGATTCTATAGGTTCGAGAGTCAGTCAGTTGATCAGCCAAAAGTTGAGAGAATCAGTTGGAGAGGAGAGTCCCTTAGAGGCGAAGGGTAGAAGATTTATACTGTGGATCCAAGCTGAATTCATGACGTCATCGATCACCATTATTTTTTCTAAGTGTTGTCACGTGTCGTTATTTGTTACAACAGAAAAGGTAAAGGTGTTTTATCATCATCTTGTAAGAACTTTGTGTAAACCCTTTGAAGATTATGTATCTCTCTTCCTCTGTGTTACGAACTTGCTTCATATATCACCCAGTCAGTATTAATAGGAAACCTCCAAGAATTGTCACAGTCGTCGTCATGATGTAATATGAAAAAATGCCTCCCTCATCACTATCGTTATTCGTATAATATGTACCCGTTTAAACATGCACCGTGATATATGTGCCCCCAAGATAAACACCCGTCATCTTCAATATGTACCCCTACACAACATATAATGTTAATGTTGAATTTTTAAATAAGTAGATGACGATGACAATTTCTGCTAGATGTAGATTACTCTTTTCTCCTTAAAGGGAGGAGGTAATGTCTGGAGAATGGTCACTTAAACATATAATATATACTATACTTCATTCCTAAATGGAGGATTAAAATGTAGTCGATATAGTATTTTCTGAAGTATTTCTTTAGTTTCTATTTCAGGCAAGCATCATATCTCCCTTAATATATATATATATATATATATATATATATATATATATATATATGTACACACACATACACATACATACATACATATAGATATTATACATATATATGTGGATATATATGCATATATACATATATATGTATATATACATATATATATAAGTTTCGTGGTTAAATTTTAAATTCTGAAAAAACAACGTATAGAGACATATATTCGATTTATAAATTTATTGTTTGACAAAAAGGAATATATAGAAGAGGCTATTTTCCCCCTTAATCCATGGATTTTCAACAATGGCTCATCTCATCAGAGGAAATGATATGCGGTTAGCAAAATGTTCCGCTGGAATAGGAGCAATACGCTTTCGCTATATGGGAATTTTGCTTTCTCCCCTGTGCCTATTTTCTGCCCACCTGGATTTATAACCCCGGACGACATTGGACACCTTCCGATAATGGATTACCCAGATTGTTTCAACTTCTCTTTTCGTATAATTTTTTCCATATAATTTTCTACAACCACTCAAACAACTATTTTCAATAGCTGTGCTGAAAAGCAAAATCAGAAGAACAGAGCTATAAAGTAGAAATTTACAAAAGGTGTTATTATTCGGCAAGATAATCCAATGATCACGCTAAAAAAAAAAGCAATCAACATTTCCATGAATGTGCTGGTTACTGCATAGGGCGGAACTTAAAGTTTTATGGTTTTTAGTCACAAAACTTAAAAAACATAACAATAGAAATATGGGAACAGTTCATGCGGACAGTTCATTCAGAGTTCAACATTAAAAATAAAATAACCAACCGTAATTAAAGAAGTCCAGTGTAATGGAAGCTATTATTAGCAGGTAAATGAACCACAGCAGATGCTGGCCTCAGTTGTTGAAATTGAGGAACAAATCATACTAATTATTTTTATTTTAGTGTTAAACTCTGAATGAATTGTCCGCGTGAGCTGTTTTCCATATTTATATTTTTATTATTTTTTAAAAAGTTTTGTGACTAAAAATCGTAAAACAGCAAATGCATAGAAATGTTAACATTTTTAACGGGACTATCTGATTATTTTGCTAATAGTTTTCCTCTGATGAGAAGTATTTGCATTCTTTGAAACTCCACGTATAAAGGAGCACCTAGCTACCAGCTCTGGAGTATTCTGCCGAATAATCATTTTTTTTTGTAAATTAATACTTTACAGCTCTGTTCTTATATATATTTTTCGTAAGCTCTACTATTGTTAGTGAATGTATTGAGCTTTTTCATTTGGTTTGGATTAAGATATAAATAACAATATTTATATTTGATTGATTCCCCCTCGAAGCTTTTCTGGATATATATATATATATATATATATATATATATATATATATATATATATATATATATATATATATATATATACCAAAATACATGATTTTGACAAATTTATATTTTATTCCTTTACATCAATTGATCCTTACAGTTCTTGACAGTGTCTGTTTCGTAGCGCAAAATCAACCACTTAATAATTATATCAATTAGTGAATATATCATCAGAAGAAATAGCAACAATCAATCCACCAAAAGGAATTAAAATGTAATACGACATGGTGAGAATCCGAAAATTTAAAAGTAACTCCAGTTTCTCTTCCAATTTTTCGGATTCTCACCATACCGTATTAATATATATATATATATATATATATATATATATATATAAATATATGTATATATATGTATGTATACATATGTATATATGTACATACAAGGGAGAAAGAGGGAGAGAGGGGGGCACACGCAAGTAGTAACTCTGTACGATTATCACATCACTACAATCAAATAAAAAATAAATATATGAATAAATGGATTAAAATAAGAAAATAAATCGCAAACTAAATAATACAGTTGAAAGCGGATTAATAGACTATACAAAATAAATTAATTAAATATGATGTAAACTAAACTAACAAAAATAAATACATTATGAATAAATAATAATATAAAATATAAATATAATATAAAAAATAATATAAAAACTAAGACTAATAATAACACAAAATATACTTAAAGATGATTAATACTAAAATATCAATGGCAACGAGAAAATACAACTAACCAAATGAATATAAAACCCATACAAAAACAGGAAAAATAAAAAAAAATAATATATGGTTCCCGTCTAGGAGAGGCTCCATGTTTCGATAAAGTTCCGGAATTGACCTTTACTCCTGACCTGAAATGGAACACGTACATCAAATCTGTTGCCAAGGTCGCTGAGATGATGGTGGGATCCTTCTACCGGTACAGAAGATATATCACTGCGGGTGCAATTCTCTATCTATATAAAAACCAAGTACGTCCAAGGATGGAGTACTGATGCCACATCTTGGCAGGAGCTGCTAAAAACAGCCTATCCTGTCTTGAAAGAGTACAAAGTAGACTTCGTGGCTTAGTGGGGGATGTCCTTTTCTGTTCCCTGCAGCCTCTCTCCCACAGAAGAGACGTTGCGAGCCTATCTTTGTTTTATCGTTATTTCCATGGCAAGTGCTCGCCTGAGCTTCAATGTCTTGCCCCCTCGCCAATCTTTCACGAGAAATACCTGTCTAGCTAAAACCACTGTCAATAATTTTCCCCACTGTTTATCTGTGCCTAAATCAAAACGTAGATTTCATGAACAAAACTTCTTTTTAAAAAGTGCAGGCTTGTAGAACTCTCTTCAGTTTGCGTGTTTCCCACCTGACTACTACTTGGATGTCTTCAAGTCCAACATAAACAAATTCCTGATGAACCGCCCACTTAAGTAAGACACTTTATCAAATCTCCATTGCTAACGATTACGACGATATAATCCCATTGACTACTGTACACGCAATAACTCTTAATAATAATTAATGTCGTTTAAAATGTTCAGGGGAAATAATTCTCTTGTGTATTTTAAATTCAACTGGTCAAAGATTAATTTATTCAGTTGTCTTCAAGGGAGGTAATTCATTTTTACTTGTCTACAGGCTTTCTATTCAGGGGAAGTAATTCATGTTCTATTATGTGCTTATAAACTGTGATTGTTTAAATTATTGTTGTTTTTTTTTTGTAAGATTTTAATTCATAATTCTGTTTGATACTATTATAAGTAGCCGCTTTTGTTTAAAAGATTTTGTAAGATATTATATGATCTAAAGCTTCATAATTATGCAAGCAGTTAATGGACGTGACTTCGTTTTTCTTTTTTCTTTTACTTATATGTAGATATATGAAGAGAATTTATATATCTATTTCTTCATTCGTTAATTTAAAATACACAAGAAAATTATTTCCTCTGAATATTTAACGACATTAATTAATCTTTGAGCGTTTGGATTTAAACGTAAATAAAACAGCCATTTTGCAATTTACATCCTCGAGAGAGGATTCATTTGTCCACTGACGCCGGGTTATTACCCGAAAGGACATTTGAAATTAAATACCACCCACAGTTAAAATTCAGGTAGATAAATGAATAAATATATATTAAATATATAAATATATAATAAATAAAAAAATAAAAAAATAAAATTATTTATTTATCTTCTCACAACGAGAGTACCTTCCTGCATTGTTGTAGCCTTCTAAAATGCCTTTTATTCTCTAACAATGCTTCAACCAAACTACGCCATACTTCTTATATATATATATATATATATATATATATATATATATATAAGAAGTATATATATATATATATATATATATATATATATATATATTAGTGAATTTGAAAGGCCACAGGGGAGATATGCCTGCCAGGACACTATATATAACAAAGCAAATTAGAGCATATATTATTGGTTTGAAAATGTATTTTTAAAACAATTGTCATAAAATTTTAACCAGAGAATATTATTGTAATCTTCAAAAAGCCTGCAAATTTTCAAGTAGTTTCTTCCTATAGAAACAAAGATGTGAGCATTTCATTATTCAATCTAACAACTATATATGTAATATCTCTATATCTATCTATATATCTATCTATATATATGTATATATATATATAAAATTTTAGTCATTCAATAAATTTAAAAAATTCCATGTCTCACTGATTTTAGCAAATAAGGTGCAAACCATTATAACTATTTGTTAATATTTTCTCCTCTGAAGAGATGGTAGAAATCGAAATCTTATAAGATAAGTAGTGATACTATTTCAAATGTATTTTCCGTCTTACATAGAAAAATAAAAATCTTTTGATTTGAAATTTAATCATTTCACGTCATAAATTTTTAAATCCATGGAATGACTAAAATTTGATTGATTTGCTCTACCTTGTATATCGAGTAATTTTTATTTAGATAGGATAGTCCTTATAGAATATTACTGCCAATAATGCTTTGTAAGACTTATAATCACAGGTTTTCCTACCAGTTGATTGTTAGATAATTTTATTCTGAAGAATATATATATATATATATATATATATATATATATATATATATATAAAATGTGTGTGTATATATATAAATATCACCTTTGGTAATTTTTAAATTCGAAATCTCGGCGATCAGGATTTAATAAAATTTAATAAATTAAGGTTCGTTGGAAAACTAATGACTTGAATTGTATAATGGGCTATGTGACATTTGCCCTTGTACTGCGATAAGAAGTGATAGTTTTCTCCTATTATTGAAATTACTCGTTTCCTAGGATTTGTTATTGTTTTCAGCACCCTCAAAAACCTGTAATAGTTATAATTTTAAAGGATTTTTTGTGGATGCAAAGATACTGCACTTTACCAATATTTCAATCAATTCCTTGTTTTGCATACGAATTACAAAAAAATATCTGATATTTCTCCAACTCTCTGGCCTTGATGTAGAGGAGACTAAAACTTGCTGCTATGGTTTCAAATGATCTGAAATAACAGTAAGGGGAGACTTGATTCCAAATATTTCTCATGTGTTATATCTTTCATCTTTGGTTGTCATACATAAAATAATTTTCACAGTGTATAAAGATTATTTTTATATTTGCGATATTCATAATCGTACCCTATTTCCTGAGTTCTAGGAAGCCTACCTTATTAGGTCGTTGTCAACGGTTTTTCGTAGAGCAAGTTTATTGCTTAATACTTAAGGTGCCCCTACCAAGGAATACCGACAGGATTGCTCAGGTAATTTCTAAAATGTCAGAGTTCTCCTCCTTAAGGGGCGCTTGCTTGACTCCCACTTACCTTCCGGCATTGTATCACATTTTCGTATCCTTGTGTCTATAATGGTAATACCATTCTGTCCGGCATAGTCCGTCATGTTCTCAGTTCTTCCATCTGTCACCCGTATTTCATAGATTTTGTTGCTAAGCGCAGATAAAGTATATACGTGTATCATCGAAATATCTGTTTTTGTTTCATGTTCAATTCAGTCAAGCGGCAGGAAGCGAATATATATCCGTTCCAAATGTTATTGCCATTTTCTGCGGAAATACGAATGTAATCAAAGCCTTTAAAAAAAAAACTCCGTTTATTCTACACGAAACGGATACACTTTCAGAAACTTCCGAACATCGTGTACTTTGTAATGTTTTTTTTTCTTTTCGTTTTAACTTATTATGCCACATATTTTTTACAGAACAAGAATCAAATTTTCGTTTTTGTTTTTTTAGATCATGTATCCTATTTCGTCCTTGACTATTCTGTGTCATCGTTTGTTTTTTATTTAGTTTTTCTGTAATACCTAATGATGTATAAGTCAGTTCCTCATGGCGCCTGGAGTTGATTGTAAAACCGCCTCAGTTCAAAACGTTGGAGACATGAATAATGTCCCGGAGAATAAGAAAATATGACTTTTATTATTTGGCGAATAATTTATATTTTCTTGAAAAAGGATTTCGGCCTCAACAGAAAGATGTTCAACAAAATGTTTTTTATAATGAGAAAATTTATAAATATTTAAAATCTTAAAAAGTTCAACAAAATGCCAATTGCATTTTTATTAGTGCATAAGGCACATCTGATTGAGTTGAAATAAAATATTTTTTGCTTAAATTCTAGTATCTTTCTTTTTATAGTTTAATATTAATAGTTTTTGGTAAATTTTATGGTTAAACATTTTGTTGAACATCTTTCTGTTGAGGCCGAAATCCTTTTTCAAGAAAATACCTAACTTTTTAAAATTCTATTCATCAACAACATAAGCAACAATAAAAATAATAGAATTATATTTATTAATTAATAGAACATGCTAATGATCACAGGAAAAGTATTACATAAAAAAAAATTTACAGAAATTTTTTAAAAATTCTGAATTTAAGTGATTCATAAAAGTGCTATCGTTCGCCTGCAGGGATACAGTTATAGCCCCATACCACGCTGATTGGGAGGTTAGCACTCAAGTTTTTGCTATTTCGATTGGGTATATGGTCTGATTTTTCTCAATTATTTGTTTCTTTTATATTTTTCCAAAGAAATGCCAATATTGATGGACGACATTTTGGAATGAAAATTAAAATTATATGAAATATTGGTGTCACTGATAATATTTCACTTGTTATTATTCTAAATAATGCAAGTAAAATGCCCAAATCGGCTTTCATAAAAGTGAAGAATATCTGGTTTTACAATGAAATTTCTGCAAAAAAAATTTATTGAAATATATAATTTCGGAATTAATTCATTGAGGATCGTAATTTTAAAATAAAAATCTATTTGTTTGAACACACACATATTCCATTGCAGTAGAAAACATTCTAGTGGCTTTTTCAAAATGCTCAGTATTTTGTTGACAATATTTGCGAATTGAAGAGTCAGTTTTGAGATAAATTTTGAATTGCTTGAGTGTAAATAAAATTGTTGTTTTTTTAACTCTAGTATCTTCCTTTTTAGAGTGTAATATTGATCAATAGTTTTCAGTAAAATAATTTTCCTGTTAAAATTTTATAGTACATTTATCTCTTGAAGCAGAAATCTTGTCTCCAGTTTAGTTATGATTCATAACAGTGCTATTGTTCGCCTGCAGAGTTACAGTTACAGCCCCATGCCATGCCTAGGTGATGGTTGAATTTTAAAAGCGAAAACCACCACTATTTATTTCTATTGAATGTATGACCTTGTTTTTATCAAATGTTTGCTTCCTTTATATTTTTTCAAAAAAAATGCCAACAATATTGGACATTTTGGAAGGAAAATTGACATTACTAGAAAAGTTAGTGTCACTGACAATATTCCACTTATTATTATTTCTAACAATGCAAGTATAATGCCCAAAATCGACTCTATTCAAAGTGTGCAGAATAGCTGTTTTTACTTTGAAATTTGTTCCAAAAATATTTTGTTTTTTTGTACTGAAATTCATAATTTCAGCATTAATTCGCCGAGGATTATAATTTTCAAACATAAATCTATTTATTTGAACACACAAATATTTCATTGCAGTAGGAAACGTTCTAGTGACATTTTCCAAGTGCTCAGTATTTTGCTGACATTTGATACAATGTTTGAGCACTGAAGCATCAGTTTTGAGCAAACTTTTAAATTGCTGTCGACTATCAGTAGGATGAAGTTGAATAACTAATCTCTGTGGTATTCCAGCAATCTGCAAGGTTTGGAACCCACAGCCAACTTTAAAGGTGCAATTACATTCACTATCTTGTAGTCTTTGGCAGTTTTGTTTGTGTATTCTAAGACATTTCATCACTTTACTTTCTTCAAAAGTGAATAATTGTTTGGCACTGTCAGGGCACTTGTTTATCAAAGATTCCCAAAATGCAATAGCACATTCTTGTTGGCCACTATTAAAAACGCCTCCGATTGATTCTCTAAGATCAGCAACACTGTGAGTGCCAGGGACAAGCAATCTTTTTAATTGCTGAATTGGCAAATCAATGTTTGGAATGCTTTTAATGATGTTAGACAACAAAGGAAGGTGGTAAATTGTCTGAACAATACTGTTAGCAAAACAAGCATTTCTTTCATTGATCAATTTGAGGTCCAAATTATTTTGAGAAATTGAATTGTCTATTTTCAGCCATTTTCTATTTGGACTATTATGTTTTTGCTTCAAATCATGATCTATAACGATTGTTTTTTTTCGTTTATAAGTCTGTTTGTACAATGACAAACTTTGAGGCTTAACAGAACAAGGAGGAAGCGGTGGCAAATCAACCCTGTCTCTTTTGGCCCTCAATCTATTATATTCAGTCCATGCACTTTTGTTACACATGGTCAATTTATGAGGGTCAAGGTCGATCAAATAGACATTGCACAGCTTTCTAGCACGTGACAAAGCTACATAGGCCATTCCATCTGAAAAGACATCAGATCCCAAGTCAACAATGATACCATCGACTGAAATACCTTGGGTTTTGTGGACAGTTAAAGCATAGCTGTGTGACAAAGGTATTTGAGATCTAGTCACAAAGAGGCCACGAGAAAGTTCATAGTCAGCTTGCACAAATTCAACATTGACTGCATGATCCATATGATCAAATTTTACAGTCACAGCAACAACTTTGCCATCTTTCATTTGTATTTCAGTGACTGTACCCATTGTACCATTGCAAAGTCCTTTTTCGATATCAATATTCCGACGCAACATGCATCTAGCACCAATTCCAATTTTAAGCACAGTTTCAAGTCCAGCTGTGTCAGAAATCTTTTTAAGTTTAGAAGTTTTTGGTGTCTGTTTTGATTTTTTTTTTGTTACGGTTTTTTGTCTTAAGTTGGAATCAGTTGCTGAAATTTCAATGATATGAATATTATTTTTTTTCAACATTTTATAATTCACTTCCTCAGCAGATTCATTTGTGGGTACAATGCAAATAAATGTGTCAATAAAATGCTAAATCGTTTTAAAAACTTGACTGTTTATTTCGTTTCTTAGAGTCTTCCAATTTATTTATCGTCTGCTAATGCGTTATTAATCGGTGATTTTTTGGTGGGCGTTGTTGAGCAAGAATAAAAATATGAGATTTAAACTGTTGGGGCATTTTTGACAACTTCTGTGCCCTTGGGGGCGAAATGGGAAGTTTAGAAAACATTTTTTTTTACTATGTAAATCTATATAATGATTATTGTCGTAATATTACTTCTTGTTAATTTTGTACTTAGGTAAAAATGTGCTTCTGCATTTATGTTACCGTTGTTACACGAGTATTTGTTACACCCTTATAGTAAAAATGTTGGTGATCATGCACTTATTGTACCTATTTACTATGCCTCCCCACGGGACAGAGTTAGACACCAGGGTCGTTTTTTAACGCGGAGAAAAGGTACAAAAATAAAAATTGTCTCAGTCGTGACAGATTTCTCCTCCACCGAAAGAGAACATGAAATGGAAGTGCAGCATCTGAAGAACAGATGCACTAATTGTAACACACTATTATTTTCTTAATAATGAGGTTAGGACATTACGTCGTCGCCGGCAAACTTGCGAAGAAATGATAAGAAATATCGAAAGACAAAAACTGGCTGTAACATATTCTTGCATTATTTACAAAAAGTTGTAAATAATGCAAGAAAATGTTACAGCCAGTTACAAAATTAAAAATGATAATAATATATTCATAATATATTCTTGACAGGCCACAAAATCACCGCAATACCACATTTACTCCGGGGAGGGGGGGTCCTACGTAAGTCCCAGGAATTTGTATAAACGAAGTTTAACCAATTACGCATAACTATAAAAGAAAGTAAGAATTTTATTGACACAGCATTTGTAAACAAACAACAAAAAAGTTGTAAATAATGCAAGAAAATGTTACAGCCAGTTAAAAAATTAAAAATGATAATAATATATTCATAATATTCTTGACAGGCCGCAAAATCATCGCAATGCCACATTTACTCCAGGGGGGGGGGTCCTACGTAAGTCCCAGGAATTTGTATAAACAAAGTTTTACCAATAACGCATAAATATAAAAGAAAGTAAGAATTTTATTGACACAGCATTTGTAAACAAACAACAACAAAAAAAATAGTACGCTTACCTGTTTTAAATAATGCAAGAAAATGTTTCATGTAAGGAGCTCTGCACCGCAGACATAAATAAACAACTTTACGGATGTGTGTTTGTTACAATTTAACGTCTGCTCATTCGGTAATAGTCGGTAATTTTCGGTGGGCGGTGGTGAGCATGGATGGAAATGCGGGATTTAAACTAAATTAATTTAGCAATGGTATTAATGTAACGGATAATCAAAAATAGGGGAAAAATCAGTTATGTAATATTTTACACAAATACTGAACAGTAGCCCCCCCTCTCTGTCTGTCTGTCTGTCTCTCTGTCTCTCTCCCTCTCTCTCTGTGTCGCTGTTATTATGGTAGTACGAATAGTGGTTTGTTTATGTTATAGTGGTATAAAAGAAAGTAAGAATTTTATTGACACAGCATTTGTAAACAAACAAAAAAAAAATAGTACGCTTACCTGTTTTAAATAATGCAAGAAAATGTTTCATGTAAGGAGCTCTGCACCGCAGACATAAATAAACAACTTTACGGATGTGTGTTTGTTACAATTTAACGTCTGCTCATTCGGTAATAGTCGGTAATTTTCGGTGGGCGGTGGTGAGCATGGATGGAAATGCGGGATTTAAACTAAATTAATTTAGCAATGGTATTAATGTAACGGATAATCAAAAATAGGGGAAAAATCAGTTATGTAATATTTTACACAAATACTGAACAGTAGCCCCCCCTCTCTGTCTGTCTGTCTGTCTGTCTGTCTCTCTCCCTCTCTCTCTCTGTGTCGCTGTTATTATGGTAGTACGAATAGTGGTTTGTTTATGTTATAGTGGTATAAAAGAAAGTAAGAATTTTATTGACACAGCATTTGTAAACAAACAACAAAAAAAAAATAGTACACTTACCTGTTTTAAATAATGCAAGAAAATGTTTCATGTAAGGAGCTCTGCACCGCAGACATAAATAAACAACTTTACGGATGTGTGTTTGTTACAATTTAACGTCTGCTCATTCGGTAATAGTCGGTAATTTTCGGTGGGCGGTGGTGAGCATGGATGGAAATGCGGGATTTAAACTAAATTAATTTAGCAATGGTATTAATGTAACGGATAATCAAAAATAGGGGAAAAATCAGTTATGTAATATTTTACACAAATACTGAACAGTAGCCCCCCCTCTCTGTCTGTCTGTCTGTCTCTCTGTCTCTCTCCCTCTCTCTCTGTGTCGCTGTTATTATGGTAGTACGAATAGTGGTTGGTTTATGTTATAGTGGAAAACTCTTATGAAACTAAAATCCGGCAATTTTTATTTTTTTAATAACGGTATTAGTATCAAAATATATGAAAATGATATCTTAAACTAAACAGAAGAATGTCAAGGTAATTATTGTACTATTTCAGAAAATGTTCAATAAGTATGTCTCAAGTAAATTAATTTTTAATTTTTTCCACCGGTACCCTACGTTGGATTACTCAATAGTAGTCTCTAAGTAACATTTTGTTTGTCTCGCAGTTACTTGGGAGACTAATATATATTCGATTAAATTTCATTCTTTCAGCACACTACAATTAATTTTAATAAAAAAGTGGGTAAAATATTCTATTGTGTTGTTTAGATTATCTATTTATTCCTTTTAGTCTGTCTGCCTAACAATTTAAATTTTTCTTGGAAACTACGAAGCTGGTCTAGCTAAAATTTTGGATGAACCTTTGATATAATAACGTGTCGATGACTCCGGTCAGTACTAAAAAGACAAAGAATATGCTCTGCAGGAGCAGCTGCGCATATAATTGTAGGGCAAATGTTGCGCAAGCGCAAACAACAGCTCTCCTGAGTCGGCACTGTTTGGATCCAGTTGCAAGGAGAAATCCAGGAAAACATGCCGAGATAAACGGAGAGCACATACAGCACCTGGAAGTCAAATTGTCACTCATTTAGTACTGACCGGACTCAACGTGTCTTAACTTCCGTGATCCAGCAGAAACCGGTGAGTACCCGTGATGTTTGCCGTACAATAACGTGTAGCGAACTACATATTATGATATCCGTTCGATGCACAGTTAAAGATTCGGTGCAAGTCTATAAATGGGTCACTAGTAATCTTTTTTACTATAAAAATCTGAAAAAAAATCTTTATAATGTACGTACTTGTCACTGCATGAAAATGTCATATTCCAAAAATCACGTAAATCGATCAAGTATTTTTTATTTATTTAAGAAAATCAAATATTATGAGAAATTTTATCGAAGAAAAACTTCCTACCATCTTGTTTTTGAATGATACACTGCTAGCGACACCTATTGAGAATATACGATCGGCAATGGGGTAGACAATCGACTTTCCATACTATAGAAAAAAACTTGGAAAATTAAGACATTTATAAGTTTTTGAGGATGTTGAAAACGAAAATAACGTTTAAAATTCCAGCAAACGAGTAGTTTCCAAGATATGAAGAATTTTACGTAAATTGAGCACCCACACGTTGACGCTCCTCCAACAAAAATTCGGCAAATGTGTATTTCAGCGGCTTAAATTCAAGTTTTACACGTGTGGGTGCTCAATTTACGTAAAATTCTTCATATCTTGGAAACTACTATGAGAATCTATCCTTCTAATTCTTATTATTGGTTAGTTTTTTTTAATCTCCTTAAATCAAGTGGTTTTATGCCTTGTCTAGAGCGATTTCCACAAAAGGTCAACTAATAGTTTAAAGGTTAAAGGTAAGGTTCAGCTCACTCTATAAAGGGGTGATAATACTATAAGCAATAAGAAATAAAATAAAACCTTTGCCCCCAAAGAGGATGACCATTTACAAGACAAGTGCCGTCCGTTATCTTCGTACTTTTGATGAATTCTAAACAGAATCTTTTTTGCATTTTCTCATGCCATAATACTAACCATAATTTCCACTGAATACGAAAGATGCCATTAGAAATATAATGGTATTTTCTTCTGGAGCCTCTTTGTTATCATAAAAGAAAAAAAAAACATACCAGACAAGTTGTTAGCTGGCCGTCTTTGATCTTATAGTAAGTTGAGAGTCAAAGAGATGTTACGAGTCTGTCTCTGCTCGTTATTTTCATGGCAACGACTTGTTTAAGCTTCAATCTATGAGCCCCTGCAAAACTTTCACACAAAACTCGCCTAGCTACAGCCATTATCAAGAATGCCCCCACTCTCTACCTGTGCTTAAATCTAAACACAAGTTCTATGGAAAAATTTTTTTTTTTTCCTGGAACTCCTTACCTGTGGATATCGGTTCAGCTTCACTACTCTCAATATAACTACTATATGAGCGTCATTAAGTCCAATGTAAACGTTCCTTTTTTTCAGCCGTCCCCTTAAATAATCGTTTCTACCAAATTTCGATCACTAAATTTCACTAGCTGTTGTCTTAATGAACACCGTGTACTCATTAACTTTTATCCTCGAGTAGCTCTCGGGTTTTTATAAGTGGTGACTTACTTGTATAAAAAAACAAAAACAATTAGTTTACTGGCCATAACGTTGTTTACAAGAGTCGCCACATAACAAAAGTATTTTCTTTCCATCAATACGCGACAATAAAATAATCATTTCGCTTCGGAGTCAAATCAGCAGGAAAGTCAGTACAGAGCAGCAACTGAAATTGGAGGGAAAACGCAGGCCTTCCTATTTTAGAGTGCGCAAGGAGTCTTTTTCGTGAGAACATTGCAAAGGCTTCAGTAAATAATGCAGGTTCTCTCTATCGTACTATAAAATTACTCAGACTTCTACAAAGTTACCATTCGCATATTCACAGAGTATTGCTGACACATCTTGGCTGATATATCATCCACTTGTCTGTCCCTTTTAGACAAGACACAAAAACAATCGCCAATATAATAGATCCCGCACTATTAAACAAACTCCAACCTCTGTCCTATCGGTGCAATATTACATACCTGTGCTTGTTTTATTCATACGGAAAGTGGTCTGATGAACGTGTACGCCCTTGACGTCCATAACCCCAATAAACCCGTTTAGCAGTAAAATCACGACTTTTTATTGCAGAGGTCCCTAAGTGCCGGAAAGTCGTCTACTCTAACATTTTTTTTCTCAGACTACTAGATTAAGGAATTCACTCTTTGTTTTCTGTTCTACTTACTCTGTAAACATGCAAAAGTTTAAACGTAATGTAACCAGACATCAAACCTATCTCATCACATAGTTTTGTGTAGACATTTCTTACTCATTGTCAACCAAAACAAAGCATATTACAACCTACAACATATAGGAATACAATTTGGAATCGTGTCGAACAGGACACTGTGGGAAGTTGAGGCTCGAGATTCTCAAATATTAGTCCTTTACGTCCAAGTGACAATACGCCTTTCTTGCGGTGAACCAGAGTAATATATATATATATATATATATATATATATATATATATATGTGTGTGTGTGTGTGTGTGTGTGTGTGTGTGTGTGTGTGTGTGTGTGTGTGCGTGTGTGTGTGTATAGAGAGAGAGAGAAAGAGAGAGAGAGGGGGAGAAAAAGAGAGAGAGGAGAGAAAGAGAGGGAGCGAGAGAGAAAGAGTAAGAGATCGCGCGTTCTCGTCGCCCGATCACTAAGATCTTAAAGACTTTACGCCTTTGTTCAAGGTATCTTCATAACACGGTTCGAATCATTCCACCAGCGGCAATCGTCACTTCCTGCACTGCTGATTGTTGATTATAGTTACCAGAAAGCTAAATTCACGTAGACATATCGTTGTCGTACTTGGCAGAATTCGGATACGAGTATACATTTTGCTCATTAGGATTGGGCTATCCCTAGCTACAAAGAGTTTTAGGTGATCCACGAGGCGCAGCTTGGTGTTACGCATACTTCAGATGTCACGATTTGCTGCGGCAAACATGTGCTTAACGTGCAGGTTCAAGAAAGCATTTTGCAGCAGGCTTACGGTACACCATTAGGTGGAATATCGGCTTGTCGCCTACCCACCAGGCGAGTTTATTTGGGGGTGGATCTTTTTCAGTGAATTAAACGCACCCGATTTCTATGATTCAACGTGGTACATACAGCAAATAGCCTTTCCAAATCGTAACCCAACTAATACCGGCCAGGGTAATCATTGCTTAACTTCGGTGATCCGGCGAGAACAGTTGTGTCAACGTCATTGAGTTCGGCATATATAGCATGTATATACTTCAAGTCGGTTGTCACTCTCTTCTTTCTCTACTTCCACCTCCATATATATATATATATATATATATATATATATATATATATATATATATATATATATATAGAGAGAGAGAGAGAGAGAGAGAGAGAGAGATAGAGAGAGAGAGAGATTTAAAAATATTATTATCCACTGATTTTAAAACAATATACATGCCATGCCTCATTTAGAGGTATCAAATTGGAAAAAGGGAAAATTATTCCCAACTCGAATTTAGGTAAAAATGCACTTTCGTACAAATGACTGGACTCATTCAAGACGTATCGCAAAAATAAAAATAAATAAATACACACACACACACACACACACACACACACACACATATATATATATATATATATATATATATATATATATATATATATATATATATGATTGTGGATTAAATCCGACGATATGAAATAAAATGGAGGTGGAAGGACCTGGATACTCAACGTTTCGCCCGATTTATGCGGGCTTCTTCAAGACGGATGGTCATTGACGAGAGAGTCGGAGGATTGGGGCTATATATAATGATGGGGGAGAGCAACGTGTTTTCCTTATGTAAATTAGATATCATATATACATATATATACATTTTATGAGAGAAAAAAATAATTAGAGTAAATTAGTGTAGTGGATTACGTCTAAAAGTTAAAATATCGTAGAGATTTTTTTAAAAAAATTGTGTTTGGAAATATAGCAGTGATAGATTAAATAAATGAAATGACACGAGATTACGAAAGAATTTTTTTTATTATTAGTAATAACTGAATTGGGATAAAATAGCGTAGTAACTTAAAAGATGGTGTCTAAAAATAAGAATAGGAGGTGATAAAATGGAGTGTAAAAAGAGATAATGATAAAATAAAATACAGTAAATAAGTAAAATAAAAATAATAAAATTAAGTGAAATTACGATTTTTTTTTATCGCGTTTAACCGGTGTCTAAGTTGTTCTCTTTAATAATCATTTTCGACAGAAAGGGAGCAACGTGGAAAAAACCTTTTCTTTGCTTAATTATATTGCTGGAATGGGAGATCATAGCTGACTCAATTAAACGTCGTGTGGATTTCTTATGTATGTGTTTAAGGAGAGTTGCTTTGTTAAAATCAAAATGGTGGTCGTTTTCCATGATGTGACAAAATATGGCGTTGAGTGTATTGTTGTTTTTTACATCTCTTTTGTGTTCATATATTCTTTTATTTAAATTACGCTGAGTTTCTCCTACGTATATTCTTCCACAATCAAGGCAGGGTATGGAATATATTCCGGCTTTGGTGTTAATGTTGGTATTAGTTATAATTTTACGTGTTAGATCCCTAATTGTTAAAGAGTTTAGTTTTGTTATTTGAATGCCTGTC
This sequence comes from Euprymna scolopes, assembly GCF_053919585.1. NCBI lineage: Eukaryota > Metazoa > Mollusca > Cephalopoda > Sepiida > Sepiolidae > Euprymna > Euprymna scolopes. Next base: position 153,296,731 of record NC_136491.1, read on the forward strand.
TTATTTAGGTTCTTATAGATTGTGTCGTTGTTTTTATTAGTTGGTAATGTTAATTATCTGTTGTGTATCTGGCTATTTAAGGAATGGTCTCGGTTTCGGTTATGGTAAATTGTTAGTGCTTTTCTTTTTGTATTTGCCAAAAAATGTTGAGGGTATTACAAGTTCATGAATGTACGTTCGATATACTCAAATTCTTCCACGATGTATTCCACTGCATATTCTCAGGGCCCTAAGAAAAAATCCTATTAGAATACCTCTTTTTACTTTATCATCGTGATGAGAGTAAAAGTGTATGTAATGATTTTTATTCGTGACTTTCCGATTCTTATTTTTAGACACCATCTTTTAAGTTACTGCGCTATTTTATTCCAATTCAATTATTTCTAATTTAAAAAAAAAAATTATTTTGTAATCTCGTGTCATTTTTTTTATTTAATCTATCACCGCTATATTTCCAAACACAATCTTTTTAAAAATCTCTACGATATTTTAACTTTTAGACGTAATCCACTGCACTAATTTACTCTAATTAATTTTTTTCTCTCATAAAATGTATATATATATATATATATGTATATATATACATATATATATATATATATATGTATATATGATATCTAATTTACATAAGGAAAACACGTTGCTCTCCCCCATCATTATATATAGCCCCAATCCTCCGACTCTCTCGTCAATGACCATCCGTCTTGAAGAAGCCCGCATAAATCGGGCGAAACGTTGAGTATCCAGGTCCTTCCACCTCCATTTTATTTCATATATATATATATGTATATATATATATATATATATATATATATATATATATATATATATATATATATATATATATATATATATGCTTTTTATCGTATTTTCTTTTTTTTTTACTCTCCGTCTATGTAGGTATATATATATGTACGCATGCCTATAGGCATACGTCGAACAGACAGGTCAAAGTTCAGCGCATATTTTATTTTTTAATCGACCAAGGGTGCCGGTCGAATAAAAAAATGGGTAACTAAAGAGTACTTCATATCATTTTGCCGTTGAGAAGAAGGAACGCCCGTCAATTATTCTCGTCAGACCACCTATGAAGTCAGTAAGAGCAGTGAGAGAAATAGGCCAACACCATTTCTATCTCCGGAGATAATGCTGTTAATTGGTATACTTTTTTTTCCAAATAATTGCCGTCACTTAATGTGTGCTCGTCACGCTCGGGCGTCAGAGGACAGGTCAGTAAATATCGAGGAATTGTAAAACTACAGGCATAACTGTTGTTTATCATATCGAATACAAAGTCATAAAACGCACTAACAACATATAATACACGTATACTGGCCTTTTAACTATCAAACGGGATTAAAGTGTCGTATCGGTTTTTTTTTTATATCTCACGACAATCCCGAATAAAAGGAAGTCTGACCCTTTTATTGTCGGTCGCCTGAGGCACACTCACGATTATGTAGCGACGGCCCGACCAAGATTTTTTGTAACTTCCAAATGCTCCTCTTATTTTTAGGAAAAGCTGTATGTATACTTGTCGAATATGGGACTCTTTCTCTCAAACTCGTGAGTCGGTATAGAATTGTTCAAACCGTGAGAGTAGCGTAAATCTTTTTCTCAGACATGTGTCGATAGAAGTCTTAAGTAATAGGCAATTGTATTTTAAATGTGGTCAACACCGCGGATGTAATATTCAACCCCCCAAAAAGTGTAGCTTACAACTTAATGCACTAAGTACTTTATCCATTAGGCCACGGGTCCGAAATATTGTGAAAAACGCGCTAAAATTAGAATAGTAGTCTGGCGAATTGAAATAATTCGAATAATCAATCCTTATCTCAAAAAGTCAGATCGTGTATTTCAACTATGAACTGGCAGTGTGTTTTTAGTTTAACCATTGTACGAGGTAGTAAAACAAATAACTTATTACATACTTTGGGTTGACTTTCAAGCCGACTTCAAAGATGTTTGGTGAGATGATGTGAGCCTAACTTGAAACCACACCAAAACCATAACTGTGACCGGAAACTTTGTTTTCCTCATCCTGAGCACATCCCGTCTATTCGTGGTAATCTAGCGATGCATTTTGAGGGTGGTGGCAATGATTCTGTTGTCATAACTTGAATCGTTTGGAAGCATGAGGTGTACAGCGGCGCATCTCCGATCTCGTTCGTTAACCGTTATGTCACTTTCAGACATGATAGAAGGATTCTATCCCTCTTGGAATTTGTGCACAACTAGCCAACTAGTAAATGGTCTGCAACAAAAAACAACAAAAAAAACTGATCTTTATCAAACGGAAATGTAAACATGTATATTCTAGGGCGAGAATTTTATCGTTTTACCCTTTAAGATATTCTCATTCTTCTGAGAACAACATAATTCAACACGTGCATATTGTCAACATAGTATTTATTATATATGGCATGCCATGTTGCAGTCAGAAAAAATTGTTTAAAAAAGTTGCGCTACTGAAAACTATATTTTACAAAATCATTTATGTATTAACCGTGATCATATCAGTTTATAAATTTTGCAAAAAATTATTTTAAAATGTTGTATTTTATGTGATCCCAGCTCTTGGTGCTTTTTAATCAATTCTTGATAATCAATAACAAACGTTTTATTTAGTTTCAATCTTTGCCTTCCTCTTCCATTAGCATCCAATTTATTTCTCTTTTTTTTAAAGATGTCAGCAACAACTGAAAAGTGTTTCCACTAGCCACGTTGCTGGAAACGATAATGTGCTGGGCTCGATTCATCCATAAATTCGTGGATTTGTTGATTTTATTTCAATAAATCCAAAAATCTCTTTATCTTGAACTATTCTTGACAACTGTGAATTTTCTTTTAAATCTAAAAGTTCTTGGACTATTTCAGATTCCATAGTATCTTCAAGTTTAAAGTTTGCTAAATCTTGGATAAGTTGTGTTGATGAGTTCTTCATGTTTTCCCTCAAAATCTTTTTCAGGCCTTCCAGATTTTCGGCACATTTTATGACACATTCTGTACTGGAATTAATGCTATTTAAACAATGATAGAGATCGCTTGTCAAGTATTCCAGTATTTCAACTAATTTATAAAACCTTTAGTTTTTGTGATCAAGTGAGGTCAGATTCTCTCCCTTGGAATAATCGCACTGAGATAAAATATTTTTGATTTAATTGTATTCAGATTATCAAAAATTTTCGGGATTTTTTTTGTTTTGTTTTTGTGCAGAGTCATCAGATTCAAATTTGAATTTTAAGAAGTCCAGTAGAGTTTTCTACATACTAACAAATTTATCAAGACTGTTATTTTTGGAGAGCAACCTAACTTTTGTATGAAGAAGCAATTTTTTTAATACTTCCTCTTCACAAAATCTTTCAAATAATTTGTCATTCAATGAATTTGTTTTTATGAAATGTATTCCTAATATATATATAATATAGCTGCATCAACATATTGCCACCCAGATGTTTTGTTGTCAAGTGATGTCTGTGAATAATGAAATGTACATGCATTATATGAAGAGCAACAGTTTTCATCTGTGTTACAAAGTCTTTAATCCTGCATGTCATGGATGCAGCACCACTCGTTCTACTTGTTCTCTCTAGCAAACTTATAAAAATAGCATTTCTTCTCTGATATCATTCTGATATACAATTTTGGCATATGAAATGCTTAGTTATTAATAGTTGTTACACGAATTTGTATTAAATATGTTTTTTTGTTTTTTTTTAAGAATTTCTATTAATTTATCTTGAACAAGTTCGAACATTTTATCTTGTCGTCTTGTTACCGTTACTTTGATAGAATATATTTCAAGCTTTGCTGCAACTTCTTTGCCAATAAGGTCTTCAACATATTACAATATTAATTTTATTAATACCTACAAACAATAAGGTCTTCAACATATTACAATATTAATTTGTTTAATACCTACAAACAATAAGGTCTTCAACATATTACAATATAAATTTTTTTAATACCTACAAACAATAAGGTCTTCAACATATTACAATATTAATTTTATTAATACCTACAAACAATAAGGTCTTCAACATATTACAATATTAATTTTTTAATACCTACAAACAATAAGGTCTTCAACATATAACAATATTATTTTTTTAATACCTACAAACAATAAGGTCTTCAACATATTACAAAATTAATTATTTTAATACCTACAAACAATAAGGTCTTCAACATATTAAAATATTAATTTTATTAATACTTACAGACAATAAGGTCTTCATACATATTACAATATTAATTTTTTAATACTTACACACAATAAGGTCTTAAACATATAACAATATTATTTTTTTTAATAACTACAAACAATAAGGTCTTCAACATATTACAATATTAATTATTTTAATACCTACAAACAATAAGGTCTTCAACATATTACAATATTAATTTTTTTAATACCTACAAACAATAAGGTATTTAACATATTACAATATGAATTATTTAAATACCTACAAACAATAAGGTCTTCAACATGTTACAATATTAATTTTTATAATACCTACAAACAATAAGGTCTTCAACATATTACAATATTAATTATTTTAATACCTACAAACAATAAGGTCTTCAACATATTAAAATATTAATTTTTTTAATACCTACAAACAATAAGGTCTTCAACATATTACAATATTAATTATTTTAATGCCTACAAACAATAAGGTCTTCAACATGTTACAATATTCATTTTTTTAATACCTACAAACAATAAGGTCTTCAACATATTACAATATTAATTTTATTAATACCTACAAACAATAAGGTATTCATACATATTACAATATTTATTTTTTAATACCTACAAACAATAAGGTCTTCAACATATTACAATATTAATTTGTTTAATACCTACAAAAAATAAGGTCTTCAAAATATTACAATATTAATTTTTTTAATACCTACAAACAATAAGGTCTTCAACATATTACAATATTATTTTTTAATACCTACAAACAATAATGTCTTCAACATATTACAATATTAATTTTATTAATACCTACAAACAATAAAGTCTTCATACATATTACAATATTAATATTTTTAATACCTACAAACAATAAGGTCTTCATACATATTACAATATTTATTTTTTTAATACCTACAAACAATAAGGTCTTCAACATATTACAATATTAATTTGTTTAATACCTACAAAAAATAAGGTCTTCAAAATATTACAATATTAATTTTATTAATACCTACAAACAATAATGTCTTCATACATATTACAATATTAATGTTTTTAATAACTACAAACAATAGGTCTTCATACATATTACAATATTCATTTTTTTAATACCTACAAACAATAAGGTCATCATACATATTACAATATTAATTTTATTAATACCTACAAACAATAAGGTCTTCATACATATTACAATATTAATTTTTTTAATACCTACAAACAATAAGGTCATCATATATATTACAATATTAATTTTTTTAATACCTACAAACAATAAGGTCTTCAACATATTACAATATTAATTTTTTTAATACCTACAAACAATAAGGTCTTCAACGTATTACAATATTAATTTTTTTAATACCTACAAACAATAAGGTCTTCAACACAACTAACATAGCAACTTTACTCAGTTTTTCTTCATATCATTGAGATGCACTTACTTTAGCAATTATTTTTTACACAGGATATCTAAGTTTCAATGTTTTAACCTAAGAAGCATTCACTTTCGTGAAAAAGTCAACTAATTTCACAGGTTGAGCTTTCAAATCAAAATATTTGTTTCCTTGACCAACAGATAATGGATGCTTCGTTTCCTGGCGAATCTTTAACTTGCCTTTTCATGGAACTTTAACTCATAACAAAACCAGATTCAATACAAACTGGTTACTTGCCATCAACCTGTCTAACAAATCCTAATAAAATGAAGAAATCCCTGTATTGTCACACTTTTAATAATTTTTTTTTTTTTTGCAAGAAGGTCCTTTTCTGTTGCCATATTCTAAAATAAAAATTTCTTAATTAAATTATAAAATACAAAAATTATAAAATTGAACAATAATAAATAATGGCAATTCTGCAAATCATAATATATACGTGTATATATATATATATATATATATATATATATATATATATATATATATATATATACGTATATATTATGATTTGCAGAATTGCCATTATTTATTATTGTTCAATTTTATAATTTTTGTATTTTATAATTTAATTAAGACGAATATTGGCTGAAGAGAGCTCGATAAGGATACCTTAAACGGGCCTTATTATCGGGCTTGAAACCGACGGTACCAATGACCTGTCTCAACTAACAACTTTCTGTACACAAAATATAAGTACGCTCTTAAAATTTGGATTTTCCTTTTAATTGAGCACTCTGCTGGAATTCTTTTTCCAAAAAAATAATCATATATATATATATATATATATATATATATATATATAGATAGATAGATAGATAGATAGATAGATAGATAGATAGATAATACATATTATTGGACTTAAAATTTTTAAGTGAAAGATATAAAAAAAAGACTGTGATAATCAAATGATGCTATGGACTTCCGTGAACCATTAGTAGTTCACATGGATAACATTGAACATCAATGATCTAGAATATTTAAGGCTCCTCATTGACCACAAGAATTCCCACTGATACCCCGTCCACACTTCTGTAATATATGGCTATTAACCAAGTTTTTCAAAAATGCATATTGCTATCCGCATTTTGATAACTAGCATCGTCTGATGCGAAGCATTAGCCTTTTAATTATATATATATATATATATATATATATATATATATATATATATATATATATATATAAAAGAACGGATAAAAACATGTAAATGTAATCGCCCCCAAAAAGAAGTATCTTATACCCTCTTCACCAGATATTTCGTCAGAAGGAATCACTGTCCTGATAAAACTCACGATTTTGTGAACCTAAAAAAATAACGTTCATAGACATTAATGCGTGCATTTATTTTTTATTTTGGTAAATGTGTAGTTTAGTGGCGTAAATTATTTGCCAGACTAAAAAAAATATATATAAAATTATTTATTTTGATATAAAACACATTGTTAGTCCCAAACGCTGAAATAGAACCAGAAAAAATTTCATTTTTATTATATTTTTATAATTTATATTTATTGTGCAAGGGCGCTATATTGCGTTTAAAATTTAGCCTTTCTAAGGTTTGTCAGATTGGTCTTTTTAAGCCCTTTCATGAACTATGTTTTTGGCCGCCATATTTTTTTTTGTAATGAAAGAGCATAAAAAGGCCTAATTTGGCCTTATAAAAGCTAATCTGCCAAACCTAAAAAAGGCCAAATTTTTAACGTGTAAGGCGTGCACATTTAGTCTAATGAAAAATGATAAAACGAACATAAAAATAAATTTCGTTTTTGTTTTATTTCAGCGTTTGGGTCTAATAATGTTTTACTAAAGTTTCTATCTCCCCTCTCCTAGAATAGCAAATTTTTATGAGTAAGGCCTGAAAAAAAAATCATCAGAATCCACAGGAGCAGTACTAAAAGTAGTACATATGGTCATAAATATAATTATAGATATATATTGTATATTTATATTTTAATCAGTTTGTGGGGCTTTATCGGACTTTAGACGGGCGGCCATTAATAGGTAAGCAGATTAACTTTTTGAAACCGAAAGTCATAAACCGGATGGTAGGTTTAAACGTCCAGACAGCAAGCTGATCTAAGTTATATATATATATATATATATATATATATATATATATATATATATATATATATATAAATTATGTATGATTTTTTTTTTCTAAGTTACATATGATAGTATATATTATTTGCTACTATCATGCCTTTAATGCATGGGTGATAAGTGTTAAATACATTTTTAAATAAAGTTTCAGCTTAATCGTTTTTTGGTAAAATGTCCGGTTTCTCCATTAAACGACGTGTGTTGATATGCCGTTAAACAAAGCAAAAACAATCGAGTGACAACATCCGTTTCGGAGGGATGGGCAATAATTGCTAAACACATGACACCTGTGAAAGGTTATAAAAAAGACCAACTGCAAAATCATGCGTGAAACGAAATGAATAAAATGATCTGCATATTCACTCCCTCCGTTTTCTAGGGGTGTGGGGGAGGGGGAACACTCTTCATATGCTGATATTTAGATCGTCTTTTATATCGTCTTCCCATTGTCATGACTTACAGTTGTATTAATAAAAAAAATCAAACAAGATCTCGTGTGTCTATATTTCTCGCCTACAGCCAACTTAAATAAATACACATTGAATTATTTTTTTTAATTGTTTACCACTAGCAGGACCCGGGTAAAGGCGTTGCTCGGGAATATCGAAATATCTTAGTAACTCATGCTCTTATCTCTGGATCCTACATACATAACTTTATCTTTTCCTCAGTCATACTTATTGATCGTGGTGTTCTGCAAATGTTAAATTTATAAATAATATTGAATATTTAAAAGTTCGCATTTTTAGTTAACTACAAAGGGATATAATAGCAATCATGTACTTATGTCTTTTGTTTCGTAAGTTGCTGTTAGACAATAACGTGTTGCGTACTCACATAAAGAATGCACTCTTTTTTATTTCTGTATTACCTTCACTAGAGATGAGGAAAACACTCGCCCCCATTATAGTAATCCTCCCTAATGTCAGAGGGAGAAAAACAGGTGCTACACTTTACCCAAGCGAAACCTTTAACTGTACAAGTCAGGGATGTTAGTATCCATGCCTGCTGACCTGAAAACATACAGCGCCTAGTATTCCCAAATCGTAACTCTTCTGGTACTAACCAGGACTGCAGTTTCTTACCTGTGGTGATCCTGGGAAAACCGATGTGCTAACGTAAATGTGTCGTACGTATATAGAGGCAAGTAATATTTTGGAGGAGGTGGAGGGATTAGGTTATTGTCTTTATTCACAAACACTCGAAACACGTAATGTTTGTTATGAATGAATGGTCTGCTATGACCTTATCACTAATTTTAAATTCGGGAGAAAATAAATAAATAAATAAAGGTGAAAACACTATGCGCACAGTTAGTAGAACGATACAGTTAAAACAAATTTATAGTCTATGAGACCATTAAAAGTAATTTTATTACTCCTTTTCACTACAAAATCGCTTGAAACAGACAGGCCATAAGGAGTAACATTTAACAAGGCACTGTAAGGAGTTGAATAGCGAGATAGCTGTTGACATTACATTTATACTTCTGCAGTTTAGTATACTTAATGAAACGGGAAACAGGGAGGAAATTCCAATCTCTAGCAATTTGCGGGAAGAAACTGTTAGAGTAGACAAGTTTCCGGCATGTAAGGACTTCAACAGTGAAGAGTGAGATTTTGATCCTTGTTAGGTTGGTATGTTTACACGTCGAGGGGCATAAGTGCTTTAATTGATCAGAGCACAGCCTATTAAAGTACTATATAACCAACAAATATCATGATCGTTTCCGCCAACATTCTACTTCTATTGAGAGTACACCAGACAACAGGCACTAAATTAATTTCTATGCAAAAGTGGTGATACTGCCTTACATGTTTCCATAAAAAACCTCCTTATTTTTGCTGCAGACCATCTACTAGGTGGCCAGTTGTATGCAAATCCTAAGAGAGAATGAAGCCTTCTATTATGCTTGAAAGTGACACATTGTTCAACGAGCGAGATCAGAGATGCGCTGCTGTACAACTCATGCTCTCTACCGATTCAAGTTATGACAACAATGTATGAGTTGTCCGCCCCTGACAATATGCGGAAACCAGAGATCATCTCCCCTGAATAGGAAGTAACCAGTGGTGATCTCCCCTGATGGTCATATATAACATATTTTGTGTTGGGCTGAGCAACGAACTAGAAGGATACATTTTCCCACGCAACCATTACATGGCGCTACGAACGGGATTACCAATGTAAAGCGTGACAATTTGCGAAAACGACATTGGGAATTGGAAATATTCACCACCAAAATACCATGAAGTAAAAAAAACTTTTATGGAAGCAACTTCAGAAAAAAAAACAAAAAAAAAAACGTCGAACAAAGGAAGAAGATGCTTCGCGGTCTTCCCAACATATCGCGAAGGAAAAAACTAAAACGACCCTCAATAGGATTGGATATCACTGAAGGTGAATGGGCGTTATTATGGAGATGTGGGCGCGATACAAAGATGTATGCGGGACGAACTACGGGAGACTTGTACGCCGGAAACAAACAGGTTACTTTTGAACTTCTGGTGCCAGAAAGGCTCTACTCTCCATCAGATGAGTACCTTCTTTGTCAGATATGACTGGTGGCAGTGAGAAGATTGCACAAAAAAGTCCACCGACACAAAGTCCACTCCATGAAACAGGAAGAGAGTGACTCACTAACTCATTTCTCATTGAGACTGCGTGGCACAATTTTTTGTGAATGAACGGAATTGACAGCACCATGTAGATTATTCAGACGATATGGTTATCGGACAGATGATAGACGGGCTTCAAAATACCGAACACTAAAGAAGGGTAATGGCAAAGGCAGCTTCCATTAGTACATTAGAGCAGACGTTCTCATGGTTGATCTGCTTTGAGGCGACAGACAATTCAACTCCCCACATCAACCACTACAGACAATAGAAGGTAAATCCTTAGAAATAAAATTCCCCCCAGAAGTAACGCGAACAGCAGTTCATACGATACCTGTTCCCCATCACAGGGAGAAAAAACTGAGATGTCGCAACGGGGGATAATAGAACCAATATCAATAGGCACACTTACTAGTTGATGTTTAAGAATAGTTGTCATATTCAAAAATGATGGATTCCTAAGGCAGACGGTGGATCTACTGAAGTTGAATGATACCATTAGCGGGAAAACGCTTCATCTCCATTTACTTAGGTTTCAATGATATCTACATACATGGTACTAGATGCCTGAAAAAAAGTACCACAATCTACCGTTATCTCCTGCCGCATGGGACGCTACTACGTTCATTACCGAGTGGGGCAGATCGGTACTGTCGAACCCTCAAGGATTCCATGGATCATGAGATAGATCCACCCGTCAATTTGATGGCATCACTGTGGATATGGTTCATAAACACCGAAGTATAGATGACAGCCTCCTATGGGACAACTCAAAAGAATCTTCGTTCTTAACACGAGTGACTATTTAAATCACTGCGCCAACAAAGGGAATGTGTTTAATCAAGACAAGTTTCACTTTTCGGAAATAGAGGTAGAGTTCACAAGGATTCTAGTTACTGCGAACAGGGTTAGACTCACACAAAAAAAAACAACATAAGTCACCCTTAACTTCCCTACTCCAACAAAAATCACTGGGGTAAGATCCTGGTTTGGACTTGTGAACCAGGTGTCGTATGCTTTCGCGCAAGCAGAAGTCATGGTTCCCTTCCGAGAGTTATTGAGGAGGAAGAACAGAAAGTTCTATTGGAATGAAACACTGGACCGCCTATTTTAAGAATTGAAGAGAATGATATTGGAAAGGATCGAAAAAGGTATCCAAGTGTTTGCGACCGATTATAGTAAAACAGGAATATCGTATTTCTTTTTTTCAGAAACATGCAGATGTGAGAGTGAATTGAATACGAGCTGTGGCGATGATCACTGAAAATTCATTTTACTATGATCCAGTTTTACAAATGACGCGGAATCACGATATTGCACCAGTGAACGGAAAAGATTTGGCCCTTTTGGATATTCATACTTTGATAACAAGACTTACTAATACCAGTGGATCACCTACCAATAATAATAAAAAAAAATCGAACCAAAACCCTGGAGCATATAAAAAGCCCTCGCTTGGTAAATTTCAAGGAAAAACACTTATATTATAAAACATCGTCCTGAAAACTCAATAAAATAAGACAAAGCTAAAAAGATTATATATGTCCTCTTAAAAAAATAAATGAAAGCATGTGTATATTTCAATTGTTCCTACGCTCCTCCTCCTAGCATTATTTATTTCTGGCAACGCTGAGTAAACACATCTAGATGTAACCGACCGTTTATCATGGAGTATTGGTTCGTTTAAAAATAAATCTGAAAATGAGAGTTCAGAGAGTACATACAGAGTAGAACGATAAAAGAAAACACGACAGCTTTATTTTAAATCTCTTATTAAAACAACTAAATTCAAATAACCTGAGTATGTAGAAGAGCTGACATCTATTTAATGTAGCTGCCTTTAGCCCCAATCACCGCCTCGATACGGGTCCGGAACTGAGAGCATACAATTTTCACAAACATTCGCGGTAGCCCGGCGGATTGCAGCGATCAGGCTGGCTTTAGTGTTGTGGGAGGTCATGTTGGTGATGTTCTCGACGTATGACGAAACGAAGTAGTCTAGTGGATTCATGACAGTGGAGGAGAGGATGCCAAGCCAAGCCTGTGCCTCTTTGGACTTGTGGACCTTCCCTGAGTCATCCTGTCACACCCAGGGTCTACCACCGGCCACCTGATTGTACCAGGGGATCATCACACTCTTTAGCGCATCTAGATAATATTAGTTGTTACTTTCAAGCCGATTTCGAAGATGTGAGGTGGCATGATGTGGCCCTCACTTGAAACCACACTAAAAACCATAGCCGTGGCCGGAAACTTTGTTTTCATCACCCTTGGCACGCCCCTGTTATTCGTGGCAATTCTAGTTAATTAATTTAAAGGTTGGCATATTCAGGTTTGGCCAGATATGACTGAATTAAAATCTGAAGTAATTCGCAATGGTATTTTGAGTATCGCCCGCACTGAGGATTGAGGAAGCGTGTAACTTAAAACTGAGTTTCACCAAGTACTTTAGTAACATGTCCATTACATTTTCATTCGAATCCAGCACGTTTTATGAATAAAGTTGCAAAGGAACAATAGAAAGAAATTCGGCACGAGTTTTATTTAGATTAATCAAAATGCATCTATTAATAGTACTTTCCAAACCACGCTTATAATGTGTTGATTTTTTTTTTTTACAGTTCTTTTCGTCAGGCATGTGATTAGCAAAACCCTACTATTTTTGCACGTCTTTTCTTTTCTCTCATGCTTTCACGGGATTACATAATAACCTCACGCTGGCATGTACTTTGCTGCTCGCTGTCGCCGTAACGTGGTTACAAACTTATCTGTTTTTTTCTTTGTTCGTCCTTATCTGTGACGTGCCATCGCGCCACGGCTCGGTCATTTGCATATGTCGAGATGCCTCTCTGCCGCTGCATGTGTGTCCATGGTTTCGTTACACTGTATCCCCTACGTCGCGGGTCTTTGCAAAGTATTATGGACTTCTCCCTAATCATAGCTGAAGGAAAGAAAGCATTCTACTCTCGTGAATTCTGTTCGAAATTTCGTGATATCGAAAAATAAATTCTTGCGTTTGACAAGATACATCTTAGAAAATCGAAGGTTACGTCGAACGAAACGTTCATAAAATATCACCCAAGATTAGAATAGTAGTCCAAAATATGAACACAATTTACTATATTTAATTACTTAATCTTTTAATTATAATTTATTTTAATACTATGCACAGTTTCGAATGTTGTCGCCACGAGATATGTTTAAAAAATCGTGTTGTCTGTGTTTGTACGCGATTATGAATGCATCTCTTCATATTTTCTTGTCTTCCCATAACTACAGAATTACACACAAAATCTGCGTTTACCGTGAGAAAAACTCGAGCTACCTAATAAGAGGAACTCTGGACTCGAAGAAAAAAAAAATTAAAATCTAAAAAGGTTTCTTTTACATCGACGGAGGACAGGGAAGATAAAGTGTAGTATCATAATAGATAATAGACTTTACTCTTTCGAATCTTCTTTCTTAGATGTGTCTGTCCGTGGGACACCATACTATAGGCTGCTTCTTAACTAATTATAACATGACCGTTTTTTAAATCTAATGTAAGTTCTTGTTAAGCCACCCTATTATATAATTTAACCTATATACTTTCTAAGCCACTGGTTTTTCTCGTTGTCTCCCTAATACTAATTAACGCTCATCCTACAGTCCTGTCCGGTCTTGATAAGTGTCCCTAGCAAAAAAAAAAATGTTAAGAAACATCTATTGATATCAAAGCGTCGTTGTTCACTGACTTCCACACAAGGATAGAGTAAGACACGAGGTCAAGCGGAGAACGTCATCTTTCTCAAAAAGGGTGAACTCAGGATTAGAACAAAAGTAACAACTGTCTCATTCTACAATCACCGCCAACGTCAGAAAAGATCAAGTCTAGTATAAGACCGGTACTACTCGTTGCTCTTAGCAAAAAAAAAAAAAAGTCAAAGAACATCGATTAATAGCAAAATGTCTCGATTTATGTGACTTCTCTGGAGGGATGAGTTAGATATAAGCTTGGTTTTAAACGTGGAACATCCAGCGTTCCAAAGGTACACTTTTGTCCCGAACAAAATCTTTAAAAGGCCTCAATTAAAAAGGATTTCTCCTTCATTGTAGTAAGTAAATGAAAAATAAAGTGTGATATTAGAACAGATACAACACTTTTAGCAAAAAGCCAATGAATATATGCTGGCAACAGAGTGCCGTTGTTGTTATATTTAAACAAAATTTTATAACGAAAATAATTTAGGATGGTGGTTTTTGCTTCAACTCAAGTGACAACAAATCTCTCCTACATTCCAGTAAGAAAAGGAAACAAACCTTTCGCCACGTTCCCATCTGTATGTTGGTGGCGAGAAAATTGTTCTATTGACGCGGTGACGTACTTATTTTTCGTGTTTTCCTTTTTGGTGAGAGATTCTTTTGCGGGGTGTCAGTAGGGGGTTGGTTTTCGCAGATCACGAAAGACGTTGAAGAGAACACGCAGAGCTGTCATACGAAGTGTTTGGACGAAACGAAAAGGAGGTATATAATAAAAAAGAAGAAAAGGAAAAACAGAAATAGGAGAAAATAATAAAAAGAAAAAAAAAACACGATCGTGACTAACGTCACATCTGAAGCTGGCCTATTACACAGGAAAGGTCGCTGGGGTGGCACCTTTGTTTATTTTAAGTTGAGTGACTAAATTCGTCAGTCACTCCCGACCTCACCACTATAGGACCCCCAAGTTGTGAAGCAAGGCTGGTTTCGACTTGTTCCCATATTCTGACGGCATCGTTGCTACGACAACGACGCCTTTGAAGGACAGGAAGTGTTTGTATGTGTTAAACTAAGCTTAGTGCAGGATCACAAGGAGTGGATCTAAAATTTTGTTTGCAGTCGTTGCTGGGGGAAGATGGGGACGTGAACGTTTAAAAATTACCCGGCTGTACGGTAGATAAAATGTAATTTTATTTTTCATCTAAGTTTAATAAAAGTTAAATGTTCATAAAAACTTGAGAAATTATAATACGTTCTATAATAGACATGAAGGAAAACCGAACGTACACAATGACTGAAACACTAGAAAATGACTTCTAGCTGATAATGGAATATGACTGTAAATGGATGATAACATTTCATGCTACTGAGACTAAGCTTATTTTCTTTAACAATTGCATAAACGTTAACCATCGATCGCCATGACAAATAACACCTAGCCTTATTGTTCAAACTCCTCGGCTTAACATTCAGGTGCAATATGAGTTGAAACAAATTCATTGGGAAATTGCAAAGGTTGTTGCAAATAAGGTGGGCTCGCTCTACCGCGAAAGAAAATTACCTACATCTGACAGTATCCTATACCTGTGCAAGGCCACAATTAGCCCATGCATTAAGCACTGTTGTCACGTCTGGGCTGGTGTAGCTACCACGAGTCTCTCACCTTTAAATTTAATTAAAGTTTCTCAAATCAATGTCCCGCACTGTCGGAAAAGCTCCAACACCTATCCTATCACGGCAATTTGGTATCCCTGTGTCGTTATTTTTTTAAGTACTTTAATTGAACGTGCTCTGATGAACGCATAGCACTTGTGCCCGTCGATGTACATACTCTTGACTAATTCGACAAGGAGCAAAATTCCACCCCTTCACTGTTGAAATCCTTAGATGCCGAAAAGCTTCCTACTCTAATAGTTTCTTCCCTTAAACTGCTAGACTATATAATTATCGCCTTGCTTCTCTTACTCTAATGACATGCAGAAATTTTAACGTAATGTGAGCAGACATTTTGCTGCCCAAATCCCTACAGCCCCTGGTAGATATGAATCTAAATAGTAGCTCATACGTTTCAAATGACAATATGTTGTTGTTTTTTTTCAAAGGTAAAGGAATGATCAAAATACTGCAACATTCACCGACGTATCATTTGAAGGTATTAGTTATGGTTAATTCGCCCCCTTTTTTTTTTGCTGAGCTCATGGTTAAATGGATACAAACGTTGGCGCTTACGACTATTCCATCGGTGTAACTGGTATTTCCCTCGAATGTTCAATATAACGTTGGTCATAATTTGTTAGTTAACCACTGTCACGTAATTCATTCTATAAATGGCGTCATTACATTAACACCAGAGAGATGACAGTGGCTTAGTGAATAACGATACGGACTGGCAATCTGTGAGCATTAAGTTCGAATCTAGTTCATACTAAATAAACTCTTTAATTAGGGATATTAGAAATCATTAACGTGACTTTTCCCGTAAATAAACGATATTTTTCTAAATGAAATTCTACCTAGAAAGATATTGGGGAAACGAATGCCAATAAAAATTACTTATTTCATAGTAATTAAATGAATGATGCTCAATAACCGAGTGCGTGTATTTTATATTATATCACTGTAACGCCGAAAAAAGTTTATTTGTAAAGAATGAAATAAAACAGAAAACCAAAGAGAAATGTTTAAAAACATGGTTCGCCTTGAACATTGTTTTCTACCTAGAGAGAATACAATTCGATTCGATATCTAGTGGAAAGTTATGTTCTCTTAACAGTCTCTTCTCAGAGAAATGACGGCGTTCGTCTCTATTTATTCTATCATTATTTTTATCGAAGCACCATATTGTTATTGTGTTTTTTTTACCACTACAACAGAAAGGACATTCACGTCCTTCTACAAATTATCTACTTCTTAGTTTAGCATTAACACGAAATACAAATCACACCGATTGAATAGTCGTTAGCACCAACGTTTGTATCTACTTGACCATGAGCTCAGCAAAAGAAAAAAAAAAAAAAAAAAGCAAAGGATCGAATTGACCATAATCAATACCTTCGAATGATACGTCGGTAAATGTTGCAGTATTTTTGTCATTCGTCTAAGTAAGAGTTTTCCATATAGTGAATACACTGCATGGGACTACTTCCATGCACACTACAACATACCCGTCTTCTAATCAAACATGAGCGAATGCCTTTGAGCTTAAGCAATAAACTCTTAGGCCTTATCAGTCATAGCGATCGATGGTTGAGGTGTATGCAGTTGTTACAGGAAATAAGCTGAGTCTCAGTAGCATGAAATGTTATCATCCATTTACGGTCATATTCCATTATCAGCTGAAGGTCGTTTTCTAGTATTTCTGTTATTGTCTCGTATATGAGTACGTTAGGTTTTCCCTCATGTCTATTATAAAGCGTATTATAATTTCTCACGTTTCTATCAACATTTAACTTTTATTAAACTTAGATGACAAATACAATTACATTTTATCTAGCGTGCAGCCGAGTATTTTCTGAACGTTCCTAACTTCATCTTTCTCCGGCCACTCCCGAATTCTTTAATAGGTCAAAATTAGTTGAATATAATTTTTGTACTGCCATAGTGTTCTTCACGTTCAAGTTGATAATCATTTTAGCTTTTGAGCCCTTAGCCATCGAGTTGCTCTTCGACTTAATAAACGGTGCACACTATTAATAGCAATCACATATTACGTGTGAAAAGCACATTCAGACGAGTCTAAACTCTAATCGACCCCAGGCTGTCAACCAAGTTCCAGCCCCTGTCCTATCGCCGCAATGTTGTATTTTTATTCATATATTTCAAGTACTTTAATTTAATGTGCTTACACGAATTTGTAGCATTTGAAACCCACGACGCTCATATCCTGACTAACTCGACACGCGACAAAATTCCACCCCATCCCTCTGTCGCATATGGGACGGAAAAATCCAGGAAAATATCGGATGTATTGCATACACGCAATTACACATCCAGACAAAACCAGATGTAAATCGGATTGTTGAACGATGACGTCAACCCTACATTCAAATCAGAGAATCAAGATCGTGAAGCAATTAGAGAATATATTTTAACTGGATTGGAATTGCTAAAAGTTTAAAGCAGGAAAACCATCGAAATTTCAAATTGAATGTCAAAATAAACGGCAAATTCCAAATGTACGGAATGTCAATATAAAACATAAACAAAGGCACGATTCAGAAAGAGCGAGAAAGCCAGAGTGATACTTTGCGGTCGCCCTACCGACCAACCACATCAATCCACATACCGACCTGAACTCTCTCTCTCTCTCTCTCTCTCTTTCTCTCTCTCTCTCTCTCTCTCTTGCCATACTATTACTGTAATGTAAATAAAAGTTGATGTTGAATTTACAAAGGTATTTTTCTTTGATTAGAAATACAACGGCTGCCACCCTGTATATAATATTGGCAAGCATTTTGTTAAAATGGCGAACCATCAATTATATAGACGACAATATTACAACTGTAAAAATCTCTAGATGCCGAAAATCTTTCTACTCTAATAGTTTTTCCCCCTAGAACTAAAATTTGGAATTCCCTTTATCTTTCAAGCCTCTCTTATTGCACGAATATTAAATGTAGTGAAATCACACACATTGCCACCATAACTCTTGGGTGATTGATCCAAAATAGAAGCTTTTTAATGGTGAAAAACAGTACAAAAATACATGGGTGCATCTTTTAACAGTATAGCTATTTATTTATTTGTTTATTTGTTTATTTATTTATTTGTTTATTTATTTATTTGTTTGTTTATTTATTTGTTTATTTATTTGTTTGTTTGTTTATTTATTTATTTATCTGTTAGTTTACTTATTTGTTTGTTTATTTATTTGTTTGTTTATTTACTTGTTTATTTATTTATTTATTTATTTATCTGAGTATTTGTTTATTTGTTTATTTATTTATTTGTTTATTTGTTTATTTATTGGTTTGTTTATTTGTTTATTTGTTTATTTATTTGTTTATTTATTTGTTTATTTATTTATTTGTTTATTTATTTATTTATTTATTTATTTGTTTGTTTGTTTATTTATTTATTTGTTTGTTTATTTATTTATTTGTTTATTTACTTGTTTGTTTGTTTATTTATTTATTTATTTGTTTGTTTATTTATTTATTTATTTATTTGTTTATTTATTTATTTATTTGTTTATTTATTTATTTATTTGTTTATTTATTTATTTGTTTATTTATTTATTTATTTATTTTCAAACTATCATCCTCATCTTCTAGTTATTGTTTCATAACGTTTCGACCAACTATTCCTCTGATCTTCTTCAGGTGGTAAACCGCGACGGGATAGAAATGCTGAGTCTCTTAACTGTATTCCAGTAATTACTGCCTTCCATAGTTGTTGTTGTTTCACCTCGTTTGTGAGACAATAACAAGAAGATGGGGATAATAGTCCACAAACAAATAAATAAATTACTGATCTCAAAAGAATTCCAATAATAAAAATAATATACCATTCTGTAAGAACCCGATGATGGAGGACCAGATAAAAGCGAAAAAACTTTGATATATAAAGACGAAAAAATCCAACCTTGATCGCCCTTCGGAGCCCACAGCGCAATGGATAAAGACGTTGAATCTCTACGGTTCCAAATGAACATTTTCTGGAGATATCGGTTTCAATCCTAACCAAAGCCGGTCAGAGGATTTATTGGCCAAAAAACGTGGTGAGACAACAACAACTATGGAAGGCAGTAATTACTGAGGATACAGTTAAGAGACTCAGCATTCCTATTCCGTCGCGGGTAACCACCTGAAGAAGGCCAGAGAAACAGTTGGCCGAAAAGTTGTGAAACAAAAGATAGAAGATGAGAATAATAATCCCAAATAAATAAATTATTCATCTCAAACGATTCCATTAATAAAAATAATATAGCTTTTTCCTTAATGTTTTTTTTTCTGTATTAGCAGATGATGCAAAAGCAAGAAGCGTCGACATTACTTGCATGTATTCGACCGTTTATTCTAATCTTGGTTTGTTTCTTTGTTTAAAAGCCTTCTACTCCCACAGTTTCTTCGCTTGGATCGCTGGACTTTGTAATTCTCTCCCTGTTTCCTGCTTCTCAGACTGTACTAATTTTCAAGAAGTTTAAATTTAATGTGAACCATATATCGCTGCTTAACTCCCCACAGCGCATTGTTAGACACGATCTCAAGTGGGAATATGCTTTGTTTAGTTTGAAAACGATTATAAAATAATGAAAAAAAAAATCGTGTATTTGTATTGTGCAAAATCGTGCCTATGTACATATTGACAGACACTACCACTGACGTCACTTAATAATCGAGTAAACCTCTTTAACACGACTTTAACCCAAAAAATGCCTGCGTCAAGGAGAAAGTAAATATCTATACGTAGCTTGGTCAATTGTGTCAACATTTTATGTCGCTAGAATTAAAACGTATTACACCGAAAAGGTAGGATAATGTAACTATAAGTTATGGTGATCACGGAATTGAAGTAACGACCAATTACTTCATTGAGTTTCTAAGGGCGATAGACACCTCACAATAAAATTGTCGAACTATTAGAAATCGCTTGTGGGGAGGCAAGTGAGCCAACTATTTAGTTCTAGGAACCCGTATCTTTATTATACTACTCATATGTATGTATGTATGTATGTATGTATGTATGTATGTATGTATGTATGTATGTGTGTATGTATGTATGTATGTATGTATGTATGCGGGTATACCTACTACCTCAGAAAGATGAACCTCTCTGCCTTGCATAGTTTCAGGTCACCCTTGGGCAAGTTGTAGTATCTGTTAGCCTCCCTCTCAAGTTCTGGATGGTTACTATATTGTGAGAACTAGGGATATATATATACATATGCATGTTTGCTTGCTTATGTGTATGTGTGTGTATATGTCCAGCTGTCGGAGAGGTTAAAACTCCGTGATAATAAAACATGCACACTATGCCACTGCTCAGTCATCTCACTATTTCAGTTTGTCACTGTGCAACCAGTGGTAGAGTGCAAGACGGTACAATATGTGTAGCACAAGCATGTTGTGTCGCGATCCTTATGTGCAGATATCTTTCGAAGAAAAAAAAATTAAAGTTCTATGGCGATAGGTGAGTGGCAACATGCAGAGGCTTAGCGTGCTGGAAGTGCATAGCTAAAAAAATCTGCACATAGGCGGCCAGTGATTTATCTAACATCGTCGACTAAATCGCTCATATGGTGGAAGCAACTTCGGTGGATGATCTGGCGGCTGAGCAGCCTTTTCTAGGGATATACTGCTCATCCATGAATTTGGGAAGGGTCTAGAAAAGGTGACCTATAAATTGTGTACCCTTTTATTAGCTGGTCGGCTTCCTGCGTCCGGCGGCTGCTCTATATTTGCAGGAGAAACAAGATAAAGTTGAAGAAAAATAATAAACAAGGAAAATTTTACCGAGATTTCAGTCGTACCATTTCCTCTATTCCTTTATCTGAGAAGATCTTACTCATGGGTGATCTGAATGCAAGGGTTGGCAAGGATCATCACACCTGGGATGCACTCGGCTGGTTTGGTGTAAGTAGGGTCAACAGTAATGGTCTGCATCTTCTCCATCTATGCACTCAGTTTGACCTTGCTATCTGTAACACTTTCTTCAGCCACAAAGAGGTCCATATGTTTACCTGGACCCATCCTCGTTCAAAACAAGGTCACTTGATCAATTACATTATTTCCAGGAAGGCAGATTTGCGGGACGTATGTAGTGTGCGTGTTATGCGTGGAGCTGAATGCGGCACAGGTCACTTTTTGGTACGCGGGAAGTTGAAGATCTGTATACGGAGGAAGTGTAGATTGGGTAGTGTTGGGATTCCCAGGCGGGTTGATGTGTCCAGGCTGGATGATCTAAGTGTACGTGAAAAGCTTCGATCCGTAGTTAATTCTGCTGATTTTGATGGGTCGTGGGTGCATTTTAAAAATACAATCTATGAAATAAGTGTAGATGTTCTTGGCTTCCGCAAATCTAAACATCAGGATTGGTTTGATGATAATGATGCTGAAATTACTCAACTCTTAAGTGCTAAAAATGAGTTGCACCATAAGATGTTGTCTGCCTCTCATGGAGGTCGAGAGTCCCTCCAACAGTCACTTAAAGCAGACAAGGGTATTTTCCAAAAGCGACTCCGCCAAATGAAGAATCAGTGGTGGGCTAAACTCACCAACCAAATCCAGATGGCTTTTGATTGTAAAGACCTCAAACGCATGTACCATTTACGGAAAAAAAGCTTTTGTCCTCAAACACTATCTACATCTCCCCTACTCTCAAATGATGGAATTGCCCTTATAAGGGATCCTAACAAGATTCTCCTTCGTTGGACCGAGCATTATTCTGATATCTTTGAAAACCCCTCTAATGTTGATGAGGGCGTCATCAATGAATTTTTTATCACAACAGAAGCTTATCCATGAAATATATGTGTTCCCATCTGAGAATGAAATTAGAGATGCAATCAAGGAAGTGAACGTTGGGAGGGCTCCAGGGCTTGATGGTATTCCTGTGGAAGTCCTCTTACATGGGGGCGATAAACTTGTTCATGAAATTCTTCATCTTTTCACTGATGTCTGGAATGGTGTTCCCGTCCATCAGGATTGGGTTGAGGCAATTCTTATATCACTGTACAAGGGAAAGGGGCCCAGGACCGACTATGGAAGTTATCCTGGGATAAGTTTGTCGGAAGCAGTTGACAAGGTATTTTCCAGAGTTCTACTCAATAGATTATTAAAGTATATTTGTCAATCCGTCATTCCAGAAAGCCAGAGTCCGGGCAGAGGAACCACGCACATGATCTTCTTTGCTCCACAGTTGCAGGAGAAATGTACTAAACACCGTATTCCGCTTTATCAGGTTTTTGTTGATTTGACTAAGGCTTTTGATACGGTGAACAGAATGCCCTATGGATAATTCTGGGAAGTTGGGGTGCCCACCTCAATTTATACGATTAGTCAGGGTGTTCCACACTAATATGAAGGCGCGCCTGAACTTCAACGGATGCCTATCGGAACCCATAACGGTTGAAATGAATGAGTAATAAACAATAAAGCAAGGGAAAGATTGTCTTCTTCTGTCAAGGAGTGACAATTACCACCATGTATGTATGTATGTATGTATGTATGTATGTATGCATATATATATATATATATATATATATATATATAAATGCTTAGAGGTACAAAATTTATATAACGATTTTAATAGAATGTGCAGGAATTTCTCGACAACTCTTTCGGCTATCATCTTGTCAGGATAAAATCGATGGCATACAAAACAATAATATTGGCAAAATTAAAATTGCTAAAATTAAGAAAAAAAACGATTAAAAGAAAGATTTAATCTGTAAATATGGCGTTATAAGCGAATAAAACTTGCCACAACGAGGGAGAAAAGGGTCAAAGTTCCCCAAAGAGAAATAATGTTTTCGTTGTCTCTATTTCGATTTTTTCCTGACGAGATGATAGCCGAAAGAGCTCTCGGGAAATGTCCGCACATTCCATTTAAATCGATATATATATATATATATATATATATATATATATATATATATATATATATATATATATATATATATATATTAAAATTTGAATGGGCTTTTCACGGAGAATGCCTCCAGGGTAAATGTGTTTTCACATGCTTCATTTCCGTTAAGGGAATTTTCCTTAAACAATATTCTATTGTCAAGAGTGTTTTTTTTTATTCAAGAAGTCTGAAGAAATGCTTGTTATGTTAAAATTTTCAAACGATGTAATGCTTGAAATTGTGTAACTGGTATGGAAACAATTGTAACTTACAATGAAATACACTTTCTGTTGCTATCAATTCCTTTTTTTGAAGTCTTGGTTTTGTTAATACAGTATATATATATATATATATATATATATATATATATATATATATATATATATATATATATATATATATATATATATATAGGTTCAATCCTTATCTAGGGACAGGTGCTGGTATAGTCGCTCTAATGATTTGTGATACAAGGAAACAGTGCCGTATGTAAATGATTATATATATATATATATATATATATATATATATATATATATATATATATATGGAAGAGTATATGGGTGTTTATGAAGGATAATAGCAATGCAGAAATACAGGAATGTTTAATGAAGTTTGAACAAAATTAATTGAAAACAGTGTTTAGGTTAGTTTAACTAAAATAAATTATCAATAAGATAAAAACATTACACTCATCGTTATTTCTGCATCTCTTCTATTTGTCGGTCTGCCGCCTAATATTTTACAGAGAGGGGAAGGCATCTTGAATTTTTCACTTTACTTGACGGATTATTTTGGTATTATTTTTTGAGAAGTAAGTGTTCACCCTTAATTATTGTATCTAAGCTACTGTAATACTATACAGAAAAGTAAATATGGTGTTATTATTAGATGATCGGGCGCACTGTTGGATTTATTTGTACCATCCGAACCTGGAATCACACACACACGCACGCACGTACACACACACACACGCACGCACACACACACGCTCAGAACAGACGCACACATACACACATATACACAGAAAAACACAGGCACATACACACATACACATAGACCCACATACACACAGACACACACAGACGCACACGCATACATAAAGTTTATTTAAATCCTAATCAATTCTTTCTTATATACACACGATCACACACAGAAACACACCCAGATACATATACATACACGCACGCATGCACACACATATATATATATATATAAGAAATAATTGATGAGGGTTTAAATTAAAATAAGCTTTATTTGATAATCAAATCAACAAGCAAACCCATGTGAAATGCAGGGGCAAATCTTTGGCCCATGGTATTTCGCAGTTTAATGTTTCTAATCAAAAGAGTAAAGTGATATATAGAAAGAAACTAGAATGATAATGTTAGCCGAGAAATAAAATAGAAATACACTCCAAGTATAATAAAATTGAATTATTTAAATTTTGTATTTTAAGTTTTATTTAATTTTATTGCGTTTTTATTTTGCTTTTCTCTATTTCTCCTCTATTCCTTGGCTGTGACCTCACCTTTTGGCAGGCTTGTTTTTTGTGTATCCGTTTGCTGCTACATATATGCCCGCGAATTCCTTGCATACCTTCTTATGCGTTACATTCATTTTCTATGTGAGACAAATTCTTGATAATAACTTATTTAAACCTGTACGGAGGTAATTAAAAAAACACAAGAAAACATGTCAAAAGTTTTAAGAAAAATGAATAAATATAGCACAAATAAATTATTGTTTTTTTTTCATTTTACCTTTTTTTTCTTTCCTTTTCCCCCGTCTATATTTCTTTCTTTCTTTAATTTTTCTTTTCTAAAATCGAATTCTCAACGTATTTTTCTAAATTATAAAGACAATGTTTTAATACGTGGCTGAGGGAACAAAAACTCATTTAACTCAAACTTAGTTCAAATAGCGAGAATGTAATTATTTAATCAGAGACGAAATGCTTTAGCTTTGTTGACAAAGATTAAATTTTGAATACTATCAGTAAGTTACAACGCCAGTTGAATCGGGGCTAGATGAAATCCAGGTTCCGTTGAACAGTTTTTATCTTTGTTGGTCTCGCATCAGTGGCTAAATTTAGACGGGGTATTTTTCTTTCAGTAATAATATCAGTTTGTTGCTTATCTCGACAGTCTTCATAACAGATATGTTTTACTGTTAATTGTATTCCAAGATTCGTTTGTTACTTTTTCTTTTCTTCTTTCCCGTCGTGGAAGTTTTTTTTCTCTATGCACTATTTTCTCATATTACTTCATAACCTTCGATTCTTTCTCACCCATTATATCAGTAATAGCATTCTCTCCCTGTGCTAGTTTGCTAGAATTTTTTTACGCCAACCTTCCAAATAGTTTTTTTTCTAATTAAATTTACCCCACCGAAATTCTTGATCAAACAAGTTAGTAAAACCTCTTCATTAGTCCCACTAACATTTGCCCCCTAGCGACTTGTGGCGAGATTATTTAAGACAATAGTAGTTAATATATTCTTATGGCCCATTTTGTCTCTTAACTGCTCCAAAGTTTTTGGTGAAATTATTCGAGTCAATTACGATTGTCACTTGACCCAAGTATTATCCATGTCTCCGACACATTGGATGTCAACATATTATGCAACAATTATTGCATTGTCATATTTTATCATATTCCAGTTCGGACAACAATACTGTGGCGTGACCTTATATTTTATCTTCTGAAGATCTCCCCTCTAACGTGAGCACTTTGTTTATTCACTTACTACTTTCCGCTAACATACTTCGTTCGTAAACCGAACCTCACAGCCTTTGACACTAACTCCTTCGTAGATAAATGATGTTCCATCACTGGAATATCTATTCGTTGCTCGAATTTTCCCGGCAACGTTCAACTGTCTACAAACATTCGTCCTAATCTATATCCTCCTTTTTTATATCCGGCGATGATAATACTTAGTGGACACTTATCTTTTTGCAACAGCGGCGATGCAACCACTGGGTATTATGCTCATAAAGAGCGTCAGGTTGAAGATTAAAGAAAATGTTTCGTAAACTTCTAATATATTATTTGACTGCCAAGCAATTTTGTTTGCCATTAATAATAAAATTAAAGATGACTTAAAAGATTAATTTTTCTGTGTCCGAAATTACATTTATAAGATTCCAAATAAAAAAAAGAAAAGGAGTAGACACGGTTGAAAAACTTATTTTTTTACTTATAAGTTACGTGGCATATCATGTGCTAAGAATTAGAAGTCTTTTTATCTGAATTTTATTACTTAAGTAATCAGTTCAGTAAAAACAAAACTGAAGGTATTTAGTATTCTCAGCTAGAAGTTGGGTCTCATTTGAGCAACCCAAATACAAATTTACAAGTATATAAATATGTTCGATTCTAAATTTATATTTAAAACCAAATAAGATATTTGATACGCATGAACTATTTTAACTTTAATATTTTATAACTGATTTGTAAGACTAGAACAAGATGTCTTTTTTGTAATTTGATTTGTAAGACTAGAACAAGATGTCTTTTACATTTTAGATAAATATTGAGGATGAATTAAGGCTCCAGTGGATCCTCTTTTATCTAACAGGGCGGATCGGAACATCCTGCACAGATGACGCTGCGAACAGGTCACGTGTCCACTTATCAACTCTTTATACGAGTGCCTGTCTCTATCATCCATGGCACGCACGCTGTTCAAGTGTGAACTGGTCTGTATTGAGGCAGTTACGTCACGAGCTGGTTTCCAGGGTTCACCAGTCAAACCTGTCCGTATTCCTTTAAGCAACTGTTCCTGGTTCATTTTAGCATTCAAGTTATTCCTATTGTTATCGCCTTGCGCAAATAAAATATGCCCCCCCCCCCAAAAAAAAAACAGAAAAAATTCAAAGTTAAGCAGAAAAAAAATCAAATGATAGTATTCAGAAACCGATGATATTCGATTTTCATTCTTTCTCCATGTTCTTGGCTCGGTTTGTTGTTTCTTTGTTCAACTGCATTCTCTCTCACATAGATTTTTAATCAATTAGATCCCTTTTTATGCAAATGACCTGGTCATCACAGCGGCAAATAATAAGTATGTAATGTAACAGAGCTGCACTAAAGAGTAAAAACTATCTTCCGTAGTTTGCATGTAGAGTGTCGCAAAAGTAGAAAAAGAAAAAAGATATTTTAGCTAAAACAAAACACATTCATGTAGAGTGTCGCTAAAGTAGAACAAGAAAAAGATATTTTAGTTAAAACAAAACACATTCATTAAAATTGGTTGTATTCTCAAATTACAGATGTATAATCTTCGTAGCCAGTAACAATATGGGACCATCACTTCATCTCTAGTTCACAGCCACGCCCATCTTCTGTGTCACTAGTTCACCTCACGGCATATGGTCGCCAGAGCCTTTTTTTTACACAGTGATCACCACTTATCAAGGCCCGGAAGCCACTCAGGGATAAGGGTTATTGCAACTACATTACGTTAGTGTGGAGATTTGACGAAGTGTTTACTTAAGGGGGCGGTTCATTAGGAATTTGTTAACATTGGACTTGAAGACATCCAAGTTGTAGTCCGGTGGGAAGCAGGCAGACGGAACAGAGTTCCACAGGCGTGCAGTTCTAAGAAAGAAGCTTTGTTCATGGAATCCGTGTTTTGATTTAGGCACAGATATAGAGTGGGGGACATTTTTCACAGTGGATTCAGCCAGACGGGTGTTTTTCGTGAAAGATTGGCGAGGGGGGACCAGAGATTGGAGTTCAGACGAGCACTTGCCATGGAAATAACAATAAAACAAGAATAGGCTCGCAACGTCTCTTCTGTGGGAGAGAGGTTGCAGGGTAGAGAAAAGGGCATCCCCCACTAAGCCACGAAGTCTATTTTGTACTCTGTCAAGGCAGGATAGGCTGTTTTTAGCAGCTCCTGCCCAGATATGGCAACAGTATTCCATCCTTGAACGTACTTGGCTTTTATATAGATAAGGAGTTGCATCAGTAGTGAGATATCTTCTGGAGCGGTAGAAGGATCCCACCATCTTTCCCTTGGCAACAGACTTGATGTACGTATTCCATTTCAGATCAGGAGTAAAGGTCACACCCAGAAGCTTGTCAAAACACGGGGCCTCACCCAGACGAGAGCCATCCATCACAATTGATGCCAGATGGGGATCAGAGCGTTGATGATGTTAGGATAGGAGTTTGGTTTTGGATGCATTAAAGGTAACCAGCCACGTCTTCCCCCACTGAACCACGCGCTCAAGATCAGAGGAGAGAGAATCAGAGAGAACTTTGTCATTTACAGCCTTTGATCTGTTGCCGTAGATGGTCGTGTCATCAGCATAGATGTCAACGAATGATTTAAGTATGTGTTTAGGGAGGTCATTGGTGTAGATCAGCAAGAGAGTTGGGCCCAGCATTGACCCCTGAGGAACTCCAGCATTTATATTGCAGGCCAAGTTTCAATGGATTTGTTTTAAAAGTTTTGATCGCATCGACATATGCTACCAAGTCGCTGTCGCCGTAGTTTCAAATCTTTCTGCCTTTGTCTTTCCCTTTTGTTTAACCTCGGACCACGGCTTGGTCATTTGCATTCGTGAGATACGTCTGCTGCTACATACGTGTCCACTGCGTCATAACATTTATCAATGAAGTTTTGCCAACAATTCAATAACGCATCTCTGTCCTGAGGCACGTCCACAACAGGGGGTATTTCTTAGTCTAACACCGAAAAAAGACAGGAAAATTGCAGGTCATGAATGTATAATTTCAGCCATAATAACAAGGCAACTTGCAATCCCGTTTGATCTATTAGAGCAAAATGAGAAGAATTCTCTCTTATATTTATATATATATATATGTATATATATATCATATATATATATCATATATATATATGTATATATATATATATGAATATCTTGAATATCAACATATTCATATTGCTATTTCTAAACATTGAGCACTCTTTGGTAGAAACATTGTGTTTTTTTTGTTTAAATAACTAAACAATACTACCAACAATATATATATATATGTATATATAAAGCTGAACGTCTGTGTGTGTGTGTGTGTGTGTGTGTGTGTGTGTGTGTGTGTGTGTGTGTGTGTGGTCACGAGTAGGCTCCTATAAGGTTGGGAATGGGTATGTTTGATCTGTCAAAACGGTTTTTCATAAAATGTTGGGGTCTGCGTTCGCGCTTGGCCCCCAAAGTATGGAAATAAAAAATGAAAAAAAAAAGAAAACCGTTTGCAAGGGTTTTTATATAGATGTCCATCAGAATACTTTGATAAGAATGTTTCAACTTAAATAGGAATGGTATAATAAAATTGTGTGATCTGCGTTCGCGCCTGCACTCCATGGAAATATGGCACAAACTTTAACAAATACTTTTCTTATCTATTTACGTAAGTATACTTTGATATAATTATGTTTCAGTTTGAAGAAATATGGTATAATAAAATTATTGGGTGTTCGTTCGCGCCTGACCTCCATAGAATGTAAATATGTCACAAAATTTAACAATTTGAAAAGGGGTGAAATCCACAATAACACATTAACTTTAATCTTAATTCACGTTAGCTTTTATTTATCTTTTGAGGTATCATATTGTGTCGAATAAATTCACCTCATAAATTCACGTTCTTATTAAAGTGAAAGCCAAAAAAAAGTCGGAACTTTAGACAATTCTCGACACAAATTTGGCATAACTTTGTTTTTTTCCTTCTCCAGTTGCACGTGGCACTCTTTCGAAAATAGATAAATAAATAAATTATAAAAAATAAGAACGTTACTTGTTATCGTGTCAAAAGAAGGAAAAATCCTGCTCACGTGATTAGGTGTCTTTTAAAAAAAAATTACATAACCTTTTTATTTTTATTTATATATCTGTTTAAGCTTTTTTGTCAGTGTACTAGAAGGAATTCAGTTGATTACAACCCTTTCTGTGTGTTCTTTACATTACAATAGTACAACCCTGAATACGACGGCGCAATACTACACCGTTCAATACTGTAAAACTGAAACGAAGCTGCTCGGCTTGAAAAGGGCGCCATTTTCTTCTTATTCATATTTATATAGATTCTTGCTTTTAAAAACTAAAGTAATTACGTGTTTACTTTGTTACTATCCCATATTGGTGCAAGAAGTAAGTAAAGCTTCATTATTTTTCAAAACTGTTTTTGTTTCTTTGTTTTCGATATTTCGTCGAAATTATTGAGTGAGATTGTTTAGCAGAAAAGCCAACAAATGACTACCCGAAAAAATAAATATACAAGAAATAAATGTTACCATAGTCAATAAAAGTTCTGTTCATGTTTTTTGTTTTGTTTTGAAATAGTTTTTAATGCTCCTTACTTGAAATAATTACAGCGAACCGAAATTAAAACGAAATTTGAGGCGATAACTACTTAAATGAATTTTTATATAAACTACACATGCCATAATCGAATATTCCTCAAGCACAAAATAACGGAAAACATTAAAATATGTTTATAAATATTACTTACGTTGACGGAACTCTCTTAAATTGGTAACATAGAATTCTCAGGTGTCTCTCATTCAAATTGAAAACGGGACTCTCCATTTCAAAGTCGCTGCCATTTTGATTTTTTGTTAAACCCGTTAGTGAATTGAAAAAATATTTTTTTTTTTTACAAACTACTTAAAAATACAAACCAATGAACTTTTTTTACCATAAAAGTAATTTTTATAGACTATGGGTATATTTATTTCTTGTATACGTATATTATTATTATATATAACATTTTCTCTTTGTAAGGAAACATCATTTTGTTGGTCACTCTTGGATACGAATGGAAGCAAAGTTAATATAAAAAATATATTCGCGAAAACTATCTTTACTTTCATCATATTTTGCTTACGGTAAAAATTTTGAGTATCAAAACCTATCTCTTTACAACCTCCTCCTATTCATAACCTATCACACTTTCATCAATTACAGTCCATTTTCTGTAGGCTGTTTTTGAACCCAGTCAACGACGGGTACTTATGCTAGTATATATATATATATATATATATATATATATATATATATATATATATATAAAATAAATATATATATATATATATATATATATAAAATGATCATCTGATTTTGCTTGCAAAATATTTAATAAAACAAAAAGTAAGCAAAGGGAACGGGGGAAAAAAGAAAAGAAAAATGATTTCACGTGAATGGATGATCTGACTGAGAGTAGAATATCCAATAACGCTAAAATCCAAGAAAATTTGGTTAAAGTTGGGCATCGATAAGTAAAAATCCAAAGAAATCGCGTTACTGGAAGATATTTCGATGTCATCCACAAGGCAGAACCACCAGGCCATCCATTCACGTGAAATTATTTTTCTTTCTTGTTGTCCCCATTCCCTCTGCTTCATTTTTTAAAACTTTATACATATATATATATATATATATATATATATATATATATATATATATATATATATATATATATATATAATTGTTTCGCAATAAAGGAAAAGCATAATCGACTTAAACAAGTAAGCTATCAATGAAAAGATAAAACTAGTGTTGAGTTCTAATTTCAGGAAGATACATTCCGGTACAGGATTTGAATCCAAGTCATTTGCATGCGAAATCGACAAACTTATCATTTGATCTGCGCGCCACGACAAGAAAACTGAATACTACAGAATATGCAAAACACAATGGCCAACTAATTATGCGAAGGGAAGAAGAGCAAGAAACTTATTAGAATTTGTCCTTTTCTGTTGTTTGCATTATTATGTATTTAGGATTAAAGATTGCGCAAAGAAGTGCACTTTAGTTCTCATTTACTCCAAGCTAAAGTCAGCTGATCAATCAGATAATTTCGAAAATCGATAAAATCTAAATTTTATGGTAAACACCAACATAAACGCTTGATACGTTGTTGCATTTCATGTTTTTAAGTCATACAATCTCATTTTTTAATGCGACTAGTTTTACTAACTACTGTTATTAGAGCCACAATTATGGCAATCTTACTTTTAAATGACACTCCGATATACGTGCTTTGTCTGAATCCATAACAAAACTCACCTCTTTTTACAAACTCATTATATATCGAATTAATAGAGTAGAATGCACAACATAGTGGAAATTACTCACACTCCCTGTTCACAACATCATTTCAATTTCTCACAAATTCAATTACCTACGTCATTCCTACGTAGTTTCAATATCTAAACATCGATTTACTACGTATTTTAACTTGATCTAAACAAAATGTAATGAAATTGTTATTTCAAAATAGCATCGATAATATATATGAACGTATTCTTCATAACTCTTAAGCTGTATACTTTAGATGAAACTTTTTCAATAACTGTCAATTAAAAACGACGATATTTTAAAGAATTGTTATAAGTTTTTAATCTAGTTAATGTCTTACATAACGATTCTGCTATAAACGTAAAATGGTTTCTTTAGTTTACAGTTGATATTTCCTCATTAATTTTGAACAATAATTGAAAATGCTGGAGTCCCTCAGGGGTCAATCCTGGACCCAACTCTCTTCCTGATCAACCTCAATGATCTCCCTAAACATATACTTAAATCATTCGTTGACATCTTTGCTGATGACACGACCATCTTCGGCAACACATCAAAGGCTGTAAATGACAAAGTTCTCTCTGATTCTCTCTCCTCTGATCTTGAGCGCGTTGTTCAGTGGGGGAAGACGTGGCTGGTTACCTTTAATGCATCTAAAACCAAACTCCTATCCTAACATCATCAACGCTCTGATCCCCATCTGGCATCAATTGTGATAGATGGCTCTCGTCTGGGTGAGGCCCCGTGTTTTGACAAGCTTCTGGGTTTGACCTTTACTCCTGATCTGAAATGGAATACGTACATTAACTCTGTTGCCAAGGTCGCTGGGAAAATGGTAGGATCCTTCTACCGCTCCAGAAGATATCTCACTACTGATGCAATGCTCTATCTATATAAAAGCCAAGTACGTCCAAGGATGGAATACTGTTGCCATATCTGGGCAGGAGCTGCTAAAATAGCCTATCTTGCCTTGACAGAGTACAAAATAGACTTCGTGGCTTAGTGGGGGATGCCCTTTTCTCTACTCTGCAACCTCTCTCCCACAGAAGAGACGTTGCGAGCCTATTCTTGTTTTATTGTTATTTCGATGGCAGTTGATCGTCTGAACTCCAATTTCTGGTCCCCCCCCTCGCCAATCTTTCACGAAAAACACCCGTCTGGCTGAACCCACTGTGGAAAATGTCCCCCACTCTATATCTGTGCCTAAATCAAAACGCGGATTCCATGAACAAAGCTTCTTTCTTAGAACTGCAAACCTGTGGAACTCTGTTCCGTCTGCCTGCTTCTCACCGGACTACAACTTGGATGTCTTCAAGTCCAACGTTTACAAATTCCTAATGAACCGCCCCCTTAAGTAAACACTTTATCCAATCTCCACACTAACGTAATGTACTTGCAATAACCCTTATCCCTGAGTAGCTTCCGGGCCTTGATGTGGTGATCACTGTGTAAAAAAAAAATTCTTGTTTAATTGTCCTATGTTTTTGTTCATATTATCACACTAACTAGTCAAAACATAGTTTGATTTTCTCGCACTTTTTAAATACTACGAAGTTTAATATCTTACGCTATCTATACCTATCGTAGTTAAATTTTCTAATATTCCTAGATAAACCACGTTACTTGGATTCCCCACCTTTCCTTTTTTTATCGTGCAAATTAAATTAGTAACATTCTCGATTCACTTCAAATGTAGTATAATACTAACTATCTGCTTAATAAGCAAATGTATGAGTGTCGTTCCACCATAACGCTTATTGTAAATTTCAAAATTTAGAGACTGGGGTGGTATCATTAAAATTTGAAGACCGGTGTGGTATCATTAAAACGAGCGACCTTTTATGCTTAAGAATTTATTTTTCTACATAGTCGCAATCATTCGCAATGCACTTTTGCTAGATATTAAATAATGCATGTTAATTATTGAAGCACGTCCATACGGTTGTTTTTAGAGTATCACACTGTAAATATCTGCAATAGAGAAATTATTTTTTTAGGCCATGAATTCATCCGTACAGACATAAACATGATGCAAATTGAAATCCTCTCTAATTCGTTCGGGAGGAATGAAAATATCAGGTATTATGTGTAGAACCCTTCTCAGAAACTAATGTCCGATGGACGTATTCTTAGAATAGAAAATAGCGTATATCTACTATAGAACGGCTTTGAATTTCTAATACTATATTCGACATTTATGTTAACACACGTGGAACAATCTTTTATCGCATATCTTCAATAATACGCTGCAAATGTAGTTTACACCGAAATTTCAAATTTAATTGATTAGAAAAAAAACGAGTAGAAATAACGGAGATCATTTTCGCCTGAAATATTTTTATTACGTTGTTTTCTTGTTTCCAAAATTCAACCAGAAATATTTACTTTCTTACTTGACGAAGCCTCATTTCACGTCACCACTCTGTTGTATTGTAGACTTTGAAAACGCAAAGCCATTTACAATAACTTTGCAGCTAATTCTACTCTATGCGCAAAGGCCATCCACTCCTCGTATTTCCTCCTATAACAGTCAACACGCTATGCAACATACAAATATCTGTGCGTGAGGTCGCCCAGCTAATCAAGAACCTTGATTCCAGTAAAGCAACTGGCCCTGACAGCATTCCAATTATAGTGTTGTAAAAGCTTCAACCATAACTTGACCCAATAGTTACAAAACTTAAGGAGAAGTGCTTTCCAAGACGCTGGAAAACCTCATCAATATGCCCTGTATTTAAGAATTCAGGTGATAAGTCATCTCCCTCTCAGTCCAGACCAATAACTCTCCTATGTGCCATGCGTAAGCTGCTGAAACCCATATTAAATAGAGAGTGGTTGATGGGCAGAAATGAGAGGCCCTCAGTATTAATGCAGGAGTCCCTCAGGGGTCAATTCTGCGCCCAACTCTTTTCCTGATCTGCATTAATTATCTCCCTAAACACATGCTTAAATCATTCGTCAACATCTATCCGGATGACATGACCATCTTTTACAACACATCAAGGCCGCAAATGACAAAGTTCTCTCTGATTATCTCTCCTCTGATCTTGAGAGGGTGGTACAGTGGAGGAAAAGGTGGCTGGTTTGTTTTAATGCATCTAAAACCTAACTCCTATCTTTACATCATCAACGCTCTGATCCCCATCTGGCATCAATTGAAATCGATCGCTCTCGTCTTGGGAAGGCTCTATGTTTTGACAATCTTCTGGGCTTGACCTTTACTCCTTACCTGAAATGGAACACGTACATCAAGTCTGTTGTCAAGGTCACTGGGATGATGGTACGATCCTTCTACCGCTTCAGAAGATATATCACTACTGATGCAATTCTCTATCTATATAAAAGCCAAGTAGGTCCAAGGATAGAGTACTGCTGTCACATCTGGGCAGGAGCTCCTAAAAACCGCCTATCCCGCCTTGGCAGAGCACAAAATAGACTTCGTAGCTTAGTGGGGGGTGCCCTTTTCTATTCAC
>NC_136491.1:153337936-153435436 GCF_053919585.1 Euprymna scolopes
TCTTGTATATCGAGCATTTCTTTTTATTTAGATGGGATATTTCTTTTAGAATATTACTGCCAATAATGTTTTGTAAGAATTATAATCACAGCGTTCCATACCAGTGGATTGGTAGGTAAGTTTATTCTGAAGAATATATATATATATATATATATATATATATATATATATATATATATATATATATATATATATATAACTACTTAATTTACTCACATGAAATTAATATACGAAAGTATAGATTTATGCGTAAACTTTAAGTATTTATTCAAAAGTGCCCAATACGTAAGTAGAGCTAGTTAGTAAGTTATATAATGTATATGGCGATTAAGCTACACTGAATATTCCGCGTTTCATCCACTCTAGGACTCTTCAAGTAGCTTAATCGCCATATACATTTTATAACTTACTATATATATATATATATATATATATATATATATATATATATATATATATATATATATATATATACAGAGAGAGAGAGAGAGAGAGAGAGAGAGAGAGAGAGAGAGAGATTTCCGATCTATTATATCTCTCCGCGCTTCTATCCGTCTATGCATATAATACATTTTTAGAATATAATATTTAATTCTCTTTTCTCAATGAAACCTTATTCCTTTTCTACATTCTAATGTTTCTTCCTCTTGTTCTCTATCAGAATACCCCAATGCACCCCCATGCATCCCAACCCCAGAACACCGAATTTAGCAAATCTGTAAATTCATACGGATGCTCTTATTTATATGTACCGTCTTTTAGAGGAAAAAGTCATTACGCCTACATCATCGTCCCGAAAGAAACATAAATTGTCAGTTGAACATAAAAAGTGCCCTCTTTCAGAAATAAAAAACAGCCACCCTGGAGGAACAACAATTAGAAGGACAAGTAGAAACAGGGCGGTATCGTCATCGACCTCCCATTTTTTCGTTTGATATGAATGTTAAGGAGGGCAACAGTAAAAACCGGTTAGCCAAGCCGCGTCGTATGTTAATTAGGAGAGTAACTCATTAATTATTCATTCCAGAGAAGCTATGCTGTAGCACGAAGAAAGGTATATATATATATATATATATATATATATATATATATATATATATATATATATATATATATATATATATATATATATAATAGGAAAACAAGAGTATGAAATAAAGTCACAAAACTATATATTGGTAGATATAGAATGAATCATTTTTTTAATAATAGAATACAAGCAAAATTTAGGGGATAGAAGGGACTCATTATGACAGGGCATTTCGAAGCCTAATGCTTCTCATCAGAAGAGTAGAGAAGGTGCTAGGTAGTATGGGGAAGATGCGGCGTCTAGCGTAGGGTTCATTAGGGACGAAAAAGATTAAGAGGAATTATAGAAAGTCGGGGGGGAGCTTCATTGAATTCTAAATAAATTAGGAGCTTGTTATATATAGAATGATATATAAGATAGTATATGGTCTTTAATATCGTGTTGAGATGAAGGGGTTTATGTATTAGGGTTAAATTTGGGGTGTATTGTTGCTGCGTGGTAATTTATTTTAACAGTTTGTGGGGTGTCTATTTTCTATGGAGTGGTATTTTTGACTGTTGCGACCTAAACGGCAAATGGCGGCTATAAAATCGCTTATAATTTGAGGGGGGGGGTTATGCAAGGTTGTAAAATTGAAAGGTAATATGCGGCAATATTTTTAAGTTTGTTCTGTTATGGTATAGGGAGTATGGTTATAAGGAGGCGGTCGGATGATAGGATGGAAATGACTATGAGTGCGTTTAACTTGATGCAAAAAGATTAAGGATACATATAGATGGCAAGGTGGAAGAGTAGGGATACCATTACTACTTATAAGAGTGGTAAAAATATACCAATAATAATAGTGAGAAAGATAATAGTAATGAAAATTATAATAATAGTAGTAATAATGAAGATGAAAATAGAATAGAAGTAAAATTGAAGATAAAAAAAGATAAAGATAAAGAAAAAATTAAAGATAAACATTAAAAATAAACATTAAAAATAATATTACCAACAGTTGTGATAAAAGTAAATTCAAAGTTAATGTTAATAACAGTGAAAATGAAGATATTGGCTACCATGGTTATGGTAGCAATGACGGGAACAATAACGGGGATAATAATAATAACAGCATATTAACATTAACTTTGACTTCACTTTTATCACAGCTATTGGTAATATTATTTTTAATATTTATTTTTAATGTATTTTATCTTTATTTGCTTATATTCCATTATCCAATAAGTGATCCATTCTATATCTTCCAATATATAGTTTTGTTACTTCATTTTATACTCTTGTTGCTCCAATATTAATTGTTGAGCTTGGCATTATCCGGATAATTCTGCCCTTGTTGAATTGAACTCTCTTTTTTCTCTTACACATTAAGTGGTATATAAATATATATAATTATTTCCAAACCAAAACAACGTCCCAGCCCACATGAGCCATGACAGCCATCGAACCGGAAGTCCAAAACCCGAGTTTCGCCCTCATTTGAGCTTATCAGTCAGACATAGCATTATGCTTAAGAGGTGTTTTAATTTTTATTAGAGTATTTAAATGTATTATTGTTGGCGTAGAGTCTCTGTTGGAAGTTTTCTGATTTATGACGATATAATTTTTTCTTTGAAATTAACTTAGCTTCATAGACTATAGATTTATATAGTGCAAATGTCTATTTGAGGAGAAGCTTTTTTCTGAATCGGTAGCGAGGCTAAAAACCTTTTTTTATTTGTTAAAGAAATTTTTAATTATTTTTTTCTCACAAATAAAAAAAGGTTTTAATTATTTTTCTCTAACAAAAAAAAAGGTTTTAATTATTTTTCTCTAACAAATAAAAAAGTTTCAATTGTTTTTCTCTAACAAATAAAAAAAGGTTTTAATTATTTTTCTCTAACAAATAAAAAAGGTTTAATTATTTTTCTCTAACAATAAAAAGAGGTTTTAATTATTTTTCTCTAACAAATAAAAAAAGTTTTAATTATTTTTCTCTAACAAATAAAAAAAGGTTTTAATTATTTTTCTCTAACAAATAAAAAAGGTTTTAATTATTTTTCTTTAACAAATAAAAAAAGGTTTAATTATTTTTCTCTAACAAATAAAAAAAGGTTTAATTATTTTTCTTTAACAAATAAAAAAAGTTTGATTTATTTTTCTTTAACAAATAAAAAAGTTTTAATTATTTTTCTCTAACAAATAAAAAAAGGTTTAATTATTTTTCCCTAACAAATAAAAAAAGGTTTCTATTATTTTTCTCTAACAAATAAAAAAGGATTTAATTATTTTTCTCTAACAAATAAAAAAAGGTTTAATTATTTTTCTCTAACAAATAAAAAAATGTTTCAATTATTTTTCTCTAACAAATAAAAAAGTTGTAATTAATTTTCTCTTACAAATAAAAAAGTTTTAATTATTTTTCTCTAACAAATAAAAAAATGTTTCAATTATTTTTCTCTAACAAATAAAAAAGTTGTAATTAATTTTCTCTTACAAATAAAAAAGTTTTAATTATTTTTCTCTAACAAATAAAAAAAGGTTTAATTATTTTTCTCTAACAAATAAAAAAAGTTAAATTATTTTTCTCTAACAAATAAAAAAGTTTTAATTAATTTTCTCTTACAAATAAAAAAGTTTTAATTATTTTTCTCTAACAAATAAAAAAGGTTTAATTATTTTTCTCTAACAAATAAGAAAAGGTTTAACTATTTTTTCTAACAAATAAAAAAAGGTTTTAATTTTTTTTCTCTAACAAATAAAAAAGTTTTAATTATTTTTCTCTAACAAATAAAAAAAGGTTTAATTATTTTTCTCTAACAAATTAAAAAAGGTTTAATTATATTTCTCTAACAAATAAAAAAAGGTTTTATTATTTTTCTTTAACAAATAAAAAAGGTTTTAATTATTTTTCTCTAACAAATAAAAAAGGTTTAATTATTTTTCTCTAACAAATAAATAGGTCTAATTATTTTTCTCTAACAAATAAAAAAAGGTTTAATTATTTTTCTCTAAAAAATAAAAAAAGGTTTAATTATTTTACTTTAACTAATAAAAAAAGGTTTAATTATTTTTCTTAAACAAATAAAAAAGGTTTAATTATTTTTCTTTAACAAATAAAAAAAGGTTTTATTATTTTTCTTTAACAAATAAAAAAAGGTTTAATTATTTTTCTCTAACAAATAAAAAAGTTTTAATTATTTTTCTTTAACAAATAAAAAAGGTTTAATTATTTTTCTTTAACAAATAAAAAAAGGTTGAATTATTTTTCTTTAACAAATAAATAGGTCTAATTATTTTTCTTTAACAAATAAAAAAGTTTTAATTATTTTTCTTTAACAAATAAAAAAGGTTTAATTATTTTTCTGTAACAAATTAAAAAAGTTTTAATTATTTTTCTTTAACAAATAAAAAAGTTTTAATTATTTTTTTTAACAAATAAAAAAGGTTTAATTATTTTTCTTTAACAAATAAAAAAGTTTTAATTATTTTTCTCTAACAAATAAAAAAAGGTTTAATTATTTTTCTTTAACAAATAAAAAAAGGTTTAATTTTTTTCTTTAACAAATAAAAAAAGTTTTAATTATTTTTCTCTAACAAATAAAAAAAGGTTTAATTATTTTTCTCTAACAAATAAAAAAAGGTTTTAATTATTTTTCTCTAACAAATAAAAAAAGGTTTAATTATTTTTCTTTAACAAATAAAAAAGGTTTAATTATTTTTCTCTAACAAATAAAAAAGTTTTAATTATTTTTCTTTAACAAATAAAAAAGGTTTAATTATTTTTCTCTAACAAATAAAAAAAGGTTTAATTATTTTTCTCTAAAAAATAAAAAAAGGTTTTAATTATTTTTATCTTACAAATAAAAAAGTTTTAATTATTTTTCTCTAACAAATAAAAAAGGTTTAGTTATTTTTCTCTAACAAATAAAAAAAGGTTTTTAATTATTTTTCTCTAACAAATAAAAAAGTTTTAATTATTTTTCTCTAACAAATAAAAAAGTTTTAATTATTTTTCTCTAACAAATAAAAAAAGGTTTAATTATTTTTCTCTTACAAATAAAAAAAGGTTTTTATTTTTTTTCTCTAACAAATAAAAAAGTTATAATTATTTTTCTCTAACAAATAAAAAAAGGTTTAATTATTTTTCTCTAACAAATAAAAAAATGTTTTAATTATTTTTCTCTAACAAATAAAAAAGTTTTAATTATTTTTCTCTAACAAATAAAAAAAGGTTTAATTATTTTTCTCTAACAAATAAAAAAAGGTTTAATTATTTTTCTCTAACAAAAAAAAAGTTTTAATTATTTTTCTCCAACAAATAAAAAAAGGTTTAATTATTTTTCTCTAACAAATAAAAAAGGTTTTAATTATTTTTCTCTAACAAATAAAAAAAGGTTTAATTATTTTTCTCTAACAAATAAAAAAAGGTTTTAAATATTTTTCTTTAACAAATAAAAAAGGTTTAATTATTTTTCTCTAACAAATAAAAAAAGGTTACTTAAAAATTAAGAATACGCGAAAAAATGTCGTCCGAATTAAAGATAAAAATAATAAGTCAGCTTAGAAGAATATGTCGAAATGAAAACAAATCTATTACAGAAAATATTTAATATCGTTCTTAATTTCAATTAAACTATCACAGTTATTTCCCCTTTTGTTTTCTGGTTTGAAAATAAAACGGTTTCAGATTTCAGATAAAATAAGTTTAATCAAATATAAAGCGAAATTTAAATAAACTAAATAATTAAACAAAATTTGTTTAGTACAGTTGAAACGAAGCTATTACGTCTAATAATTAATATCAACGAGCTAATCTATATATATATATATATATATATATATATATATATATATATAAATGCAATTCTTGGTTCGTTCTAAATCGATAAAACCATATTTCTACATTACCAATTTAATTGAAAATCTATCTGTAAAGTCAAGGACTGTTTGCATGTTATTAAAATAATTTAATATTGCGAATTATAAAAATATTAATTAAAATAAAAATATTTTTCGTAAGTCGTTTCTGCGAGACAGCACGGTTTTATTTCCGGTAACTTCCGCTTCAACTACTCTCGAATTACAAGATAAGTAAAACAAGTGTACTCATGCAGAGAGTGATCCATAGAGATAATAACGTTATTATTTAAAAGCCATTCTTAACATGGGGAGGGGAGGGTGTTTTGTACCTATTCTGTACTTTCACCGTACAATTGAATAAAAAACGTATCATAGAACTTTAATTAAAGGTGGAAATACGATTTAAAACATAGCGCGGATCACTCTCTGCATTAGCACAAAAAACTCCTATTTTTAAATTTAAATACATTCATGTAACTTACCAATTTTTAAAATTTTTAATTACTTTATTTATCTTAAGGCTTTTCACTCATCAAACATTACGTTTTAATTGTTTAGTTTCTTTCACGGCATTGTTTACATAAGAAAGTTTGTTTTAATTTTTTCTAAACTGTTTCGTTTTTACGACATGCCTCAGCGTATTATAAACACCCCCAACCTCCCCATGTTAAAAACGGCTTTCAAATTTAACACTCCCTTCCACAAACCTCGAAAGCCGTTCTTAACATGGGGAGGTTGGAGATGTTCATTCCGAAAACCTTTTTAACATGGGGAGGTTAGGGTGTTAATAATATTCTGGGGGTAGTCGTAAAATTAACGAAGTTGCTATTTATTATTTATTGCAATAGTTGCTTGAAATTTATTTATTTGACAAAAATATCTTGACAATTCAAAAGAATGCTTAAAATTATTTATTTGTTCGAAAAAAAAAACTATTTTATAAAAGTCCAATATTTCAAAATTGTTTTCTTAAAATATTTTTTGCGCAAACTTTTCAATCAATGTTTTTACAATTATATTTCGATTCCCAGTAAAAGCAAAAATAAATAAAAATAAAAAACAACCCACTTCTCCGTTAAAAAAACAATCATTTAAATTAATTTGTTGTTGGTCTTTGAAAGTTGCTTTAATTAAAAAAAATGTATGAAATTATTTATTTTTTCGAAAAAAAAAATACACACTTACACACAAATAAAAAAATAAACAAAAAAAAAACTAATAAATGTTTGGGCTTTGTTTTGGTTTTCAAATGGCGCTCGCCCAGTTTAAACTATTATGAATATGTCATTTCAATTTTGTGTTTTTAATAAAAAAAATATTCCATGAAAAACTTTCCCGTTCTAATTAATTAAATCGAAACATTTTCAATTAAACAATTATAGCTATATGTTCTTTTTCACTTTCTTTCCGGAAGTTTCTTTTTTTTGTTTTTTTCGAACAGATAAATAATTTTTTAAATTCTTTTTTTTAATTGTTTTTTTCGAACAGATAAATAATTTTAAACATTCTTTTGAATTGTCAACATTCATTTTCTCCAGTAATATCGGTTTACCAAGTTTCTGGAAGTAATAAATGGTAATTGTAGTTTAAGTTAACGTTTCCGGAAGTAATAAATGTTAATTTTGGTAAATTTATTCTTTCCCTTTCCGGAAGCAATCGTTCAACCATATAATGATGTCTCCCCTAGATTTGGATAGCAAGTGCGTGAAAAAAATGGCGTCTCCAATTTCGGCAATAAAGAGTAGAATCACCATTTTATTCATTGTTGATTTATTATACAGTCCTTTGGAAAATAAATATTTAAAATAAAGTGGGATACTCCTTGGGCGTTGAGTTTCATGGCGACCAGCAGAATTATTTAATGGTTCCTCCCTTAGCCCCACTTAGTCAAGGCTAATGCATGCTCACGTAACATTTATTATCTATTTACTTACGTTGCTTTTCGCATTTATACAAACATTATTTATTTACGTTGGCTTAACTCTTTTAACTCTTTTAATGAATAAAAAAGTAACTAAACCTGAATTTGTCACTTTTGCAAACATTTATTTATTTACGTTGGCTTAACTCTTTCAAGAATATTGGAAAAAAAGTTTTACTCTTTATGAATATTAAAAGAAAAAAGTTACTAAACATTTATTAATAATTTCTCACTTTCACAAACATTTGAAATGCATGTATTTACTTACATTGGCTTAACTCGTTCCATGAATATGTAAAAGAAATAACTAAACCATATATTGTATTACAGACATTTTAATTTGCATAAGTTGATAATTTTTTGGGTAAATATTTACATTTAGGTTCACCTCCACAATTTTCTTTTTTAAATGATGACTTTTATTGATAAATAAATCTACTTCTCCGCAACGGGCATTGAACCCCTCCTTTTCTTAAAAATGTATTTTCGGGTAGGTATGCTAACAACAAATATCAGTTAAATTTTGCAAATATTTTTCACCC
The DNA here is from genome assembly GCF_053919585.1 of Euprymna scolopes. Taxonomy (NCBI): domain Eukaryota; kingdom Metazoa; phylum Mollusca; class Cephalopoda; order Sepiida; family Sepiolidae; genus Euprymna; species Euprymna scolopes. The sequence continues at coordinate 153,346,272 of NC_136491.1, forward strand.
CTCCAAAAATGGTGTTTATTCAGGAAGTTGTTCTTAAGATGAGGAGGTTGGGGTTGAGTATAAGGTGAACCTAATCTAAAAAAATAATAAATACCAAGTTTTTTAAATGATTAAAATAATTTCTCACTTTTACAAACATTTTTACATGCGCACATACGCAACTATTTTTTATTAACTTTTTTTATTTTTTCTATTTAAAAATTAGTAAATTTCAATGAATAGAATAATAACTCATTTATCATTAATATGTGTTTTTGGTTTTGTGTTGAATGAGACTATTTTTTTTTCATTACAACAATAATGAACCAATTTAAATCTTCCGGCATGCGTTTAAGGGTTACGAAATTATCAATAAATCGTTTAGTTACAATGCCAACGTCAGTAAATAAAAAATGTTATGTGCGCATGCATTAGCCTTGACTAGGAGGGGGGCTAAGGGAGCAACCATTAAATAATTATGCTGGTCGCCCAAGGAGTCCCTAAAGTAGCACTTATGTTATCGTGCTATTTTTTAAAATAGTATTTTCACACTAAATTCAAATTTTACAATATCTTTTTCTTTTATTAATTTGTTAGGTGAAAGAACAGATAACCCGGTCGGTTTCTAATGTATGGAAAATCTAGCTCCCGAAAAAAGGGTACTCTGGATAGTAACAAAAAATTAAAATTGCCTCAGTCTCGAAAGACTTTTTCTCTACTGAAATGGGAAAAAACGGTGAAGTGTAGTTCACCTTCTGTTTCTCCCCCTCTCTCTTCCTCTCTTAATATCCCTTTATCTATCTTTCTCTTTCCCTCTCTCAATCTATATTTCTCTCTATATCACCCTCTTCATCTCTCTTTGAGCCCCTTTCTATCTCTAACTCCATCTATCTCTCTCTCCTTTCCTCTGTCTCGCCCTCTCGGTTTCTAACTCTCCCCCTCTCTCTGTCTATTTATCAATCCCTTTATCTCTCTCTCTACCTCCTCTTTCTCTATTTTCCTCTCACTTTCTTATTTTCTATCTATATATCTCCCTCTCTATCTGTCCATCTCTAATCCCTTATCCTTTTTCAGTCTCCTAAATTAATTACAGTGAATAAGGCATTGTCAAAATATGGATAAATCCTATTTTAGTCACCTAATTTACTGACTGTGAGAATAGAAGTTATTTGGAAATTACTCCTACCTTGCCCAGCACCAGAAGTAACTGATAAAACCTTTCTAATTAAATTGATTTTGGCAGCCATTCGGTAACAAAATGACATAGCCTTAGCCCTTGCTGCATGAGGAATACCTGCGACTTTGCTGCCAATATTCTACTTTGAAACATTCAATTTTTCAAAAATCTCATGTTCGACATCTCCAAACATCCAATGTGGGGAAAATATTGCAGAAATACAAACTTATTGTTTACGATGACTGCACAACGGTACGCAAAAATCACTTGAGGCTCTTGGTAGATCCTTGCAAGATTTGTTGGCAATGTCAGACCATTTGGGAATGCAGTAATATTGCTTGCAGGAGATTTCAGATAAATTCTTCAATCAACACCAGCAGATGAATTAAGTGCTTGCCTCAAATGCTTTTTTTGTTCCATGTGAAAACATTAAACTTAACTCAAGATATGCATATCCAGTTGCAGACTGCTCGATCCGCACATAAATATTTGCTTCACTTGTGAGGAATTGGGTACGAAAAAGTGCCAGCTGATCAGAGATAAGGGCAAAATTCTTTGACTTTTAACTTCTGTAATTTTATTACATCAAAAGAAGAGTTTGTTTAAAAGGTTTTTGCAGATATTCAAATTATAAGAATTCCACTTGACTGAGTGAACGAGCTATTCTTGCAGGTCAATACAAAGACGTCCACGCTATTATTCAATGTAAAATTCCAAGTGAGGTAATCAAATACAAATCCATCGACACTGTTGTGAAAGCAGATAAAGTGGTTAATTATCCAACAGATATATTTGCCAGGGATGCCACCGCATGTATTGCAACTGAAATTTGGCGTATTAATTATCATGTTGTGAAATATAAACCAATCTAAGCTTTGCACATGCCTTGCAGTAAAAAAAAATAACAAACAATATCATAGAAAGAACAATCATAACAGGACAGATAAATATACCTTCATTCCATGAATTCCTATGATTCCACTGGATACATCATTACACTTTAGGAAATTGCATTTTCCAAATTTATTGTCGCTTACAATAACCATCAACAAAGCACAGGGAAGAAGCTTTACAATTGTGTGGCTTACAGTTACACACTGACTGTTTTTTCTCATGGACAATTTATGTTACGTATTCAAGAGTCACCAAACCAGAAAATCTCTAGATCAGCTAAGAAAATGGAACAACAAAAACTATGTACCCAAACGAAATGGAAAATTAACCCTATAAGAAACATGCTTTTTCTCATTTTGGAACTTTTTTCATTGCGCCAATTTGAGCCACAACAACGCGTAGCAAGGTACAGCTAGTTATTTTAATAAATTTAATTTAATGTGCTATGCTATTGACCGTAATTTAGTCAATGTAGATGTGGTTTGAAGAATGCTGTATATAGAAATTACGTATAAAATATAATGTCTCCTTTGACAGAAGTATCCTATTATGGGCGTTAATATTTCTTGAGCGGGAGAGAGGTGTACACAGACATGGCCTTTATATTCTTTTGGTCATTGTGAGTTGTACACACAGCCACACACATACACACATACACACATACACACACGAACGCTAATACATTATATATATACATATATATATATATACATATATATATGTATATATATATATAAACTATTGAAATAAAATTTCTCCAACTTTTTATTCAAGCATATATATTAATTACGCAAAGTTTACTTATATAGCTCGATAATGCAATACTAGAGCTTTAAGTATTTTTAGCATACCGCTTCACTCTGAACATACACTCATTTTATGCTCATCAAAAAAGTCCGTTTTATTAACAATAAGTTCGTTTCTGATCGTCTTTGACATTTTTCATAACTAGGTTTCTCCGTATGTGTTTTTTTGTTGTTTTTTCATTTTCTTTTGTATGTGAGGAATGGGGGGGGGTTAAGTGGCACTAAATATGCATACAAACGAAATAAATTTATTCATTTATTTGCGGATTGTTATCATCACGTTGATAGTTTTTCTTGATGTTTCCCCCACGTTCCGGCCAAATATTCCTCTGGCCTTCTTCGGGTGGTTAACCGCGACGAGATAGGAATGATGAGTCTTGTAAATGTATCCTCAGTAAATATCGCTATCCATAGTTGTTGTTGCCTCACCATGTTTTAGACAACTAAAAATGATGCGTCGATTATCGTTTTCCAATCCCTATGTAGTATCGTTGCGAAATTGGTTCAAAAAGTAGCTTCCTATGCCAAAGTTGCACGGAGGCTTGTTTTAGATGATAAAAAACTTACACAATTGTTACTTGTTTTGGTTCTGTCTTGATTGCAGTAAAAGCCAATATTGACTGTTTTTAAGCAGGATAACCTGTAATACCTCTTACCTACTTTGGGTAGGATTGATACCGCTCTTTTCAGACAATGCTCACCTGTAACCATAGAGATTCAACGCCTCTATCCATTTCGCCACGGATCCAGAAAAAAATATAAAATAACAAATGTCAAATCGAATTATAGATAATACGTAGAATAAACTGTTTGGCCTTTGACTCACTTGTCTCTATCTTAAAAGAAAGACCTTCGCGTGAGTGTAGTATGGCATAAGGCATTCTGTACGGTATAGTAATGGCATACAGTGGAATCACGCAGGTTATCCTGCTTAAAAGCAGTCAATATTGGCTTTTACTGCAATCAAGACAGAACCAAAACAAGTAACAATTGTGTAAGTTTTTTATCATCTAAAACAAGCCTCCGTGCAACTTTGGCATAGGAAGCTACTTTTTGAACCAATTTCGCAACGATACTACATAGGGAGTTGGAAAACGATAATCGACGCATCATTTAAAAACAAGGTCTTTTATCAGTTTTATCTGAGAAACGACGGTTCAACTGTTAACGGTTGAACGAAACTCGGCACTTACTCGAGCGCTTTTTCACGGTTACACTGTTTACAAAAAAAGGCGTCCTTAAAGAAGAGCGTTTCCTTTGCTTACAATAAAATTGTAACCAGTTCCGCCCAGTTATATGATCGTCCTAATTTGTGAGAAAAGACAAAAAGACAACGTTCACGCTCTATTTCTTCTCTTCAAAATTGGTGTCGGCTAAATAATCTAGACGCGTCTGATTTAAATTTTCAGCATGAGTTGGTAGACATTTACAAACATTGAATTCATCAAACTTCGAAACTGCTTTCTACACGAAAGACTAAGGGTAATGAACGTACCGTTATCTTTGTGAGGTAACACCGTCACACAGACTTACATCCGAAACTGAAAACATTGAATGCATTCAGTGTTTGCTGAACTCTCATTGTACAAACACATAAAAGTTATACGAGGGACATTCCGAAAACAATACTTCCTATTTTTTTTTTATTGGCTAGATCAAAGGGGATTGCAAATTGCAATCTTATGATAACTAAACTTGTGCATTCATGATCTAAAATCTCATCTCTCCGTTGCAGATGTTGACGGAGTGAGACCTTAAGAAAGCAACCACCATCATAAACATAGAATCCTTCCATGCAGAAAAAACTGAAACGCTTCACATTCATCGGCGCCTGTTGGAAGTTTAGGAAGCCAATTCAGTTGATCTCAGCACAGTTATGAGATATGTTAGTCGATTTTAAAATTGTTACAGAGACCGACGCATCCAAAAAGGCTGCCAAAAGTGTATTGAGAGTGGTGATAATTATATTAATAACTAGCATGAGTACCCAGCGTTGCCTGGGTTTACATGCAGTTCCGTTTGGAACACACCTGCTACACTAATCATTTTCATCATGGGTAACATGGATACCCTCACAACAATTCCATAAATAAAAGAACGGATAAAAACATGTAAATTTAACCGTTCCTTAAAAGAAGAAGTACCTGATACCCTCTCAACCAGATATTTCGGCAGAATGGATGCAGATAGAAGAAACTATTTCCCGGATATTGAGTACTATAAATACCCACCCTAAAAATAAATAATCAAAAATAAATCATAAGAACTTTTGTTTCACTAAAGATAACAGCGAATGCCCGCGTGATCGCAAAAATAAATAAATAAAAATAACCAAGTAGATAGAACTCCTAAAAAAATCAACAATTAATTTCAAAACAATTAATTCAAAACAATTAAATCAAATTTTTCATCATTTTATGCTTCTAATGTAATCTCCCTCCAGAATAACAAAAATGAATTTGTCATATGTTGGGGTTCATTTTGTTTATAAAAGTGTAAGGTGAAAGTACAGAATGGTGTCATAAAAATTAATTAAATTTATAATTATTTTATGTTTCAAATGTAATTCCCACGCCCACCAAACAAAAAAACTGTATTTGTCATGTTTTGCCCCATCCATCTCGATCGCTAAATTTGAAAAAAAAATGCTAGAGATGATATATCTCGTTGAATGCTTTGTGGCCAAAAATTGGTGTTCATTTTTACGTTAAATTTATATAGAAAAGTGATCCCCCACTTTAAAATGTTAATTTTCTTTTTTTCGAAATTATTCTTTCATATTATTTATAAAGATTGTTTAAACGTATTAGGGCCCAAAAAAAGTAGGTCCTAATTTTTTTAGGGGTTAAAAGACGCTGAGTCACGTCGTAAAAATTTACCTTTTTTTAATTAGAGATTAAAGTTTGTAATCGATGAGATTAACGTGAAAAAAAAAGAAAGAAAAGTGTAAATTGTGGAATTCAGAGGGGGACAGTAGATCCTATTTTTTTTTTTATGTATTAAACAACGATGGGTTACATCGTAAAATTTGCGATTTCTGTATAACTGTTTAAAGAATAATAACAACAAACAAATGAAATGATCGGAAGATTCTAAGGTGCAAATAACTCTAAAAGTTTTTTAAAAAATTCGATGTTGAAATAATAATTCCCCAAAAAATAAATGTTATCAATATAATTATTGTTTAAAATGTATTAAAAACAATTTTAAATAAAACACTGAAAACAATTCTCTCGCTAGAAACATTAATTAAGATACCGCTATTTAATAAAATCGATTTTTCTTAATGTCATATGCAAATGACATAATCTTTTTATTGTATTTAGTTTCCAAGAATGAAACTATATATAGAAATAAATGAAAGAGTAAAGTAAGGAAACTTTTGTATATATTAATCAAATTGTGAACAAACAAACAAACAGACAGGATTACGGATTTATATATATATATAATAATAGATAGATGATGAATTTAGAGCATATATTTGGGAGCACAACACGTCGCTTGCTTTTATGGTACGACTCATGTAATCGTAGTTCATTTTGAATGAAAAAAAATATATAGGAAAATCGTATTTCTGCATACATTTGTTTCAGAGTGGAAATTATATATGTATAGAGATAATTTGTATTTGTGATGACAAAAAAGTAGAATTGCGAATTGACTGTTCTATTGAAGGTTGTATATGTGTATATACACAGAGAATTTTTGTTATTGAATCTTGTGTGACAGAGCGCGGGCGCACGTATGCAAATGCATGAGAAACGATATCAGCAATAACGAACAAGACTATAGAAAAATTAAAAAGCATGCTAGAGAAGACAACCATGTTAGATACATGGATGACGTTCGGGATCACGTTCAAAATTACGTTTTATTTGGGAAAGTAGCCGGAAATAAATATCGTTGTTATAACGAAAACAAGCTGGTTGAAGTTATTTCCTATTTTTTTTTTATCTACTTTACGACTGGGGCTACAACGTTTTAGATAACGTTAATAAAATTTCAGTCAAATGTTATTTCCATGAAATAGATATATCTTAGTTCTGCTCACAAGCTAATTTCCGAGAAGACTGCATAACAAAAAGGGGAAAATTCGACCATCTTTACTATTTTTACTATTTTTTACTACTGTTCTTAATGTTCTTAATGTAACTGTTACTCACACAACGTTTCCGTCGATATAATTCGACCTTCTACTGGACTATCGTTGTTAGACTCGGGAATCATGCTGTCGAAAACAGGATTTCTGTCGTAACGGGTAATGTACTAGGTAAGTGACACTCATCTGAAGTTTAAGTGGTCAGCCCCTGGCACGAGCGATAAAACGAATACACTTGTGGATTACTTAAAACTTCTACCCGGCTATGGCTGACGGAACGAGAGCATGCCACCTCCGTGGATTAAATAAAGGCTCTTATACAAAATTCAGTGCAGATGCCCGAGTTCGACAGAAAACTTCCCGAACTCGATAAGATACACCGGACGATGGTAGATTATATCGGCTGAAACGTTGCGTAAATAACATTGAAAATGGGAGTAGTAGTCCGTACATCAAAAATAATTTAAATCATCAATATATATTTTAAAAATTCAGAAACATAAAAGCGGGGAAGTTCTTTGGAGTATTGGCAGAAATAGGGAGTGTTGGGGTAGTGGAGTAAGGGTGATGAATAATGGCAATACAGATTTAACTGCTACCAACTCGATTTGGCTAAAAAACAAAATAATGAACAAAGAAACAACCATAATATGATATGAGGACCCTCAAGATATAATAATCTTTATGGTCTATTGATCTAATAAAGGATTTAGTTTTATGTGAAGAATTTGTGTTGGTAGAAGCAGGATAACTGACGTCATTACAAAAACGTGTACGTTTTTACGCATGAAACGGGTTGTATTAAGTTGTAAACTTTTGTTTTTTCTATGAAACAAGTCAAATCTGACGATTTCTTCTCGGTGTTGTTTCCTCGGGTGAGATGATGCAAAATGATCTGAGATTAACGTTCTGAATTTAGAAAATGGGTAATCTCCAAAAATACCGTTAGGGCTTACAACATGGCCGCTAGAAGAGTCACGTGATCCGGTTGATCCAAAACATGAATCGCCGTATTACGAAACCGGAAAACGCAAATTTAAAGCAAACTTTGACAAACAAGCATAATAATTAAGTACAAAAACAGTTTTTCAATATCATAATAATAAATAATTTATTTAGAACGGTCATTTAATTTTTTGTTGAGAAACAATCACAGTTTGTTTGTTTTTTAAAACAGTGTTTATAAAAAATATTTTATTCAGAGTTTTTCATAAAAATGATATTTAAAACAAGGTGTTCATTTTTTTTTAAGATGTAATGTTATAAAAATATGATGTAAAAAAAAACAGTTTATATTTAAACGAACGTGCGTAGACATTTTGTAAACATTGTTTTAAAAAATAAAAAATAATACTTCTATTATGTTTTAAACGACTGTAATAGTTTATTTTGGAAGTATATTTCATAAAGAAAATTGACAACCCACTTTAAAAACAGAAATTACGAGTTTTATATATTTTATTCGCAGTTTTTTGTTGGGGGTGTCAAAAATTCCGCCTAAAATTCTGATACACCTAGTCGACCACTTGTTTGTTCTGAATAAAATACTTTTTATAAACACTGTTTTAACTAAAAACAACCTAAGATTGTTTCTCAAAGTTTGCCTATTTTTATAACAACATTATATCAACAAAAAATTAAATACAAACAAATTGTGATTGTTTGTCAAAGTTTGCCTTCAAGGCTGCGTTTTCCATTTGCACGATTCATGTTTTGGATCAACCGGATCGCGTGACTCTTCTGGCGGCAATGTTGTAAGCCCTAACGGTATTTTTGGAGATTACCAGAAAATGTATGTTAAGATGGTACAAATAATTTCACATGGCAATATTACGGGTTGTGTTAATCATGCTCGCGTATGAAATCGAAATGTTACTGCGAAACGCAAAAAAAAAAAAAAATGCGTAAAAAGCTTACATTAAACACGCCTAAAACTTACTTCACGTAAAAGATTGATAATGTTTGCTAAACGGCGAGTTAAGGCAGAAAAAGGTGTAAGTCTTATACAATAAGGCTTAGGCTTCAAGCAGTCACACACGCGCATGCGCACACGTACACACACATATAGGACGATTTCATTTTTTTTCTTATTTCTAAATACGTAATAACCAATTCTGATTCTTATAAATGTTTAAATATTTATTAATGAGTATCTTCTGTATCCTGTCGAATTACCGTTAACACTAACCATAACACGTATAACATCTTTATATATATTAATTTTCAGTTAAGACTTCTACTCAGAAATGGCTGACAGAACGACTACATATCAACTTCATTGATTAAATAATGGGTTTTGCACGAAATTCAGTGTAGGATGCGGAATTCTTATTTATTATAAACAAAACCTTCGTAGCTATTAAACTTAACGTTAAACTCCTTTAAAAATTAAAGTAAAAAGACGGAGAGAAACTGCGAGTACTTGTAAGTAAAAAAAAAAATACTCGAGCTGAGATTTAAACCAAAACTAACGACAATGAACTAAGTACGATAACTTTTCGACCAGCCTGACATGAGCTACGATTAGTGTTTTCAAAACCTACTAACATAAAGTTGTAATGTTTCCGGTCGCGCACGCGCATTCGTGAAACAGTTGACAAACAGATAAAATCTCACGACCTCTACATACCAATGTTTTTTTAATTATGACTCCTTAGTAGCCAGTTTTCCCAGATATTTGAATTCTTTATATACCAAATTTCAAGTAAGTAGATTAAAACAGCGATGAGTATATAGGTTGAGAAGTCACCTGACACAAACATTCTCATTTTTATGGATATACTAGACTAGCAGACCGCCCGGCCTTACCCGATCGTAAAACACGCCAAAATATTACATTGTAATAAATACAGAAACTGAGACATATGTATGCGAGTATTATGCTTTATTTTTTTGAACAATTAATTTCTTCAGAGTAAAAAAATAGTCGAGCTGAGATCGAAACCAAAACCTACAGACAGTGATCCATATACGACAACCATACGACCAGCTTGATGCGATCTTTTTCAAACCTACTTATTCTTAACTATATCTGACTTTTAGATAGAAGCTGTCATGTTTCACAGCCGCACACGCGCATTCATCAAACGGTTAACAAACAGTGACAAGTCTGATCAATCCCACGTACCAATGTTTCAATTTTGACCCCATTAGCTGCCTTTTTTTCTAAATGAAAACGGATTAAAAAGTTGTCCAAATGTCGGAATGACCGATATACTAAATTTCGACTAAAAAGATTCTTTGAGTATATAGGTTGCGAAGTGTCCTCACGCACACACACGCACGCACACACACACACACACATTCTCACTTTAATACTTATACGTGACTAGCAGGCCGCCCAGCGTAGCCCGGCGTTGCTTTACGTTGCCCGTAAATATTATATTTTGATTAATCCAGAAACTGGGGCATGTGCATGCGAGTGTTATGCATTTTTTAAAAATAGTTCACTTCTTCTAGAAAAAAAATCGAGCTGAGATCGAGATTAAAACCTAAAGACAGTGAATTAAGTACGATAATCGTTAGGACAGTTTGACACAGTCTTTAAAAAGTGTTTTACCCATGCGCATTCGTGAATCAGTTGACAAACAAATAAAAAATCAGATGATCTTCACGTACCAATTCTTCAATTTTGACCCATAAGAAGCCTTTGTTTCGGGTGGAAAACCGATATAAGATGTTCCTTGTGTCTGAATACACTATATACCAAATGTCAAGAATGTAGCTCAAAAGTTCGTTGAATATATAGGTTGAAAATTGTCCTCAAAAACACAAATCCTCACCATAATATATGAATATTAAATGAAACCAATCATCTCATGAGAAACTATAAATAAATATTTAAATAACGCCCGTTTTTCAAAGGAATGTGCAAATTAGTTAAACTTCATGTAGTCGCTCGCATTTTTATGACTGAGCATATTAAAATATTTGTTTTCAGAATTTTAAATAGAAAAAGTAGGCTTTTAATATCAATGTCAGAACGAGAAGGTTAACTTTATACGTATATATATGTATGTGTCTGTGTGTGTGAGTGTGTGTGTGAATGTGTATGTGTATGTATGTATTTAAAAACAAGACCTTTCAAAGGGCGAATTAACCATTTTTCAGGGTCAACGGCAAACTAGCACCGTGTGTGTTTGTCTGTATGTATGTATGTGTGTGTTGGGATGGAGAGGGCTCCCATAAACCGTGGTGAAGGTAATCTTTCTAGGAGAAGTAAATCTCTGATTTAAAAAACCATAAAGAGGGAGACCAGTACCCGCATTAAGCTGGTCTGCAGTTTTATTTGTTGCTGGCTATCTTGCTCTTGCTTGTTTTTGGATCTCAACATTTTGAACCGAGAGAGAGAGAGACTTAGCGGTACAAAGCTAAGACTCTGTAACATTATCTGTGTACAGATACTCCCTCAAGCATTTGTCTATTAAAATGGTCCTGTGGCGATGGAAGTCATTTTGGGGCTCATAGACTTTAAGTGTCTGTGAGAATGGCACTCGTCTGACAAGACGTTGCAATCATCATGTATGTATGTATGTATAATTTATACCTACAGACATTAGTTTTTCAACATTTCGGGGATATTTATTGCAAGAAGTTACGATTATAAATATATTCATCAAAAGCCTTTCATGCTACATTACAGCCCATCAGGGCCACTCGACAAGCGCCTGTCCCTAAAATGGGACTGACTTTAAATCAGTCTAGTCGACATATGTGGGGCGTGATTCTTGAATGATATCTCAATATTTTTATACAAACACTAACCATATATATATATATATATATATATATATATATATATATATATATATATATATATATATATATATATATATATATAACTACTTCATTTACTCACATAAAATTAATATAACGAAAGTATAGATTTATGCGTAAACTTTAAGTATTTACTTCAAAAGTGCTCAATACGTAGATAGAGCTAGTTAGTAATTTATAAAATATATATGGCGATTAAGCTACACTGAATATTCGGCGTTTCATCCACTATAGGATTTTTCAGGCTTAAGCCTGACGAATCCTATAGTGGATGAAACGCCGAATATTCAGTGTAGCTTAATCGCCATATATATTTTATAAATTACTATATATATATATATATATATATATATATATATATATATATATATATATATATATATATATACACAAAAGGCTTAACGTGTTTTCGGTCCTTCAGCCACGACTGGGTAGAAGTTATGAGTAATACGCAGTTGTATCTTTTGTATCGCCTGCACTTGAGATTGAACCTTTTTCCTCCAGGAGAGTGTAAATCGCAACTGAATTTTGCTTAGTACCTTATCCGTTACGCCACAGGCCATTGCCGCCAGGGTTAATGGAACAAGAGCATGCTACCATCGTTGATTACATATAAAATTTGAAATTATGTACAGATTTATGAGTTCGACAGGAAGATTCCCGAGTTCAACAGGATATTTGTAAAGAAGGTCGAAGGTTATATCAGCCGTAAATGTGTATAAATACAACTAAAGATTAAAACAACGGTGTGAACGAGCAGAATAATTTTAAAAGAATAGAAAGATTAGATTTGTTTTCTTTCATTGTTTAATATGCTAATTTGCACGTCAGTCTCTTTTATTCTAAAAAGAAACATGATTATATAATATTCTAAAAAGAAACATGATCATATAATATTCTAAAAAGAAACATGATTATATAATATTCTAAAAAAAAAAACATGATTATATAATATTCTAAAAAGAAACATGATCATAAAATATTCTAAAAAGAAAAATAATTATATAATATTCTAAAGAGAAACATAATCATATAATATTCTAAAAAGAAACATGATTATATAATATTCTAAAAAGAAACATGATTATATACTATTCTAAAAAGAAACATGATTATATAATATTCTAAAAAGAAACATGATTATATAATATTCTAAAAAGAAACATGATTATATAATATTCTAAAAAGAAACATAATCATATAATATTCTAAAAAGAAACATGATTATATAATATTCTAAAAAGAAACATGAATTTATAATATTCTAAATAGAAACATAATTATATAATATTCTAAAAAGAAACATGATTATATAATATTCTAAAAAGAAACATGATTATATAATATTCTAAAAAGAAACATGATTATATAATATTCTAAAAAGAAACATGATTATATAATATTTTACCCATCGAGTTTAGTTTACATTCAACTGCTTAGTTTTGTGAACCAAGCAAGAATCGAACTCATAAGAACGATTTATGTGATTGATGAACTGAGGGGGCTTGTTATAGTGATATAGGAAGTACATCGTCATTCCTTCATTTTCTTTATCTTCTTTTTATTCCTTTGTGGATCGTTAGTTAACACCTTTCAACTTCATTACGAAATTCCCCCTTCCCCATGCATCTTTCACATCCTTCTTCCATTCCTCATCGCAAATGAGGCGATGTATCGTTAAATGTTCTTTATGTCTTTTACACACCCCTCACTCCGCACTAGTCAACCCTAACACTTGAGTTCGACAAATACATCGCCGTCTCGAAACGACAATAATTCTCATCCTCCTCCGCAGCTTTTATTTTTCTCCTTAGATAACAAATCCCGTTGCCATTTTTCCGTCTTTTAATTGCGCCATCGATTCTCGTTAAACAGCTCTGTCTGTCGGTCATTAGGTCGATTTATGTGCTTGCAACGCTTCAAGTTGAAATAGCTTTTTTTTTCTAATAATTTAAAAAAAATTCATTTCAGTTTAAATTCCTGACTAAACATTCCAAGCTGTAAAGAGACATTTTCCAATATTTAATTGTTTCATTTTTCTAATAATAATAATAATAATAATAATAATAATAATAATAATAATAATAATAATAATAATAATGTACCAGATTACCCGATGTTGTCCGGTCAATACCTAACAGTATTAGGGTTAACATGCCTTTCATTTAAGATGGATCTAAGATGGATTTCAGATTAGAATTAGTGTTAGAACACGTTTATTTAAGTTAGATCTTAGATGGATTCTAGATCATCCACCTAAAACCGAGTAAAAAGGAAATATTCGTCTGATTGGGAAATCAAATCACCATTGTGAAACTGTTAAATAAAACGATCCACTATTGCAAAGATAGTCAACAATAAATACGAAATCAGTAACTGTTTCGTTGCGTTGCTTTATTACTTTGACCGTCGGTCCCTTCACCTACCGAATTCAAGACCCAATAGATTCCGAGGCTTAGCAAACCCGCTGTTTATCAAGATTCAGCGCTAATTGACCGACCCTGTAATTACTTAAGGGTCACGCGACATGTCTCTAGGGCAAACGAACAACCAGGTTAGGGTCAAATTGATTTCACGCCCCTAATTTGCGCCCTTGGGAATAGAGTGCAGCGAAGTACGCGGTATCCGGTACGGGTCAGGACAGAACGATCCGATGCCGCTAATTTTTTGTACTTAGGCTCCTTCCAACCCTTAAAAGATCATTTAAATCTTACCCCCGGGCACTGATCCTTTTATCATGAAAAGGGAGTGGTATTTCTGTAGTCACTTTTAATACTTTAGTTTGTCACACGGATAAGAATGGCCTCTGTATATTTGTGCAGATGTAGGAAAGAGTGAGTTAATGGATGCCGCGCCTGATTATGGGATCGACTAAGTAGAGTTCACTTTTTTTTTTGCATCTATAATACTTACGCTTTTAAAATATGAATCTACACTTTACACCCAGTCGACATTTAAATTGTAATTTGTCTCGTGTACAGCCTTTATTTCTACTTGCTTACCTCCCCACGAGGGCAGCGTTAGACACACAGTCTATGTAAATTGTTGTAGGGGGAATCTATATTCTACAAAAGGGAACACTAAATTGTTCTTAAAAATATTGCCTCAATCTAGAAAGGCTTTCTTCTTCGCCAGCCGAATAGAAAACAGACACTATACCATGATCTCAACTGGCGGGATGTATGTAGAATTAGCTCGTCCTAAATCAACGTACATCCAGTAAATTTACAACTGGGACATTTCCTGGAGTCTGATTGACAAGTCTCTTTGGAGTACTCATACTTTTACTTCTTTCGATAACCTTTGAAAATGAGTTTGCGTTATCACAATAATCGTTTACCATTGACTTTCGATGGCAATGACCATTAGGCTTCACTGGAATTTAGGTCTCAGTCTCTTTTGCACCTATCCAGTGTTTTTTCTTTTCCTCGATCCTTTTATTCTCGTTAACCCTACGACTATTTGGTATGGATCCAGTCGATGCCGGCACAATATATATATATATATATATATATATATATATATATATATATATATATATATATATATATATATATATATATACTAGAAATGGGTGCCAAGCGTTGCCCGGGTGTTTGGAGGTGTATGCTGAGGAAAAAACAAATTTTTGACTCTTATTTGACCCCTTAAAATTTATTGCTTTAGGCTTAAATCAAGTTATTAAGTTAAATCCATGTCCAAGGAACCAATATCTAAAATGTCAAGTGTTTAGACCTAAAATTGTCGGAGGAGTTTGGTAGAGTTTTCAAAGGTCAAATCGTTGAAATTTGACCCCTTAACAGCGAAATTTCTGGCTGAAACCCGATAACATCGATATTCCCAAATTTCAGTACCCTGTATATCAAATTTCGAGTCTGTAGACTAAAAATTGCCAGAGTTATTGCGTAGAGAAATGTACACAGACACACACAAGCAGACACTTCACTTTGTATATATATATATATATATATATATATATTTATATATATGTGTGTGTGTGTGTGTGTGTGTGTGTGTGTGTGTGTGTGTGTGTGTGTGTGTGTGTGTGTGTGTGTAGAGGGAGGGAGGGCGATTCAACTTACAATTTTTCAATTTCAGTTTTCTTGGTTGCCTTTCTGTTTTACTTCTGTTGAATTTTTGTACATGACCAGTTAGCGTTTGTAACTCGTCTATGTTAAATCCCGCAGTCTAGGGTTTTCTCTAAGGTTTCAGCTGTTTTTTTGCATTACTGTGTGTTACATAGTCTGAATCTTCCTACTTGATTCTGATTTCTCCTATTTAAGTTTCCAAGTTCTTTAGGACTGTTTATTATGCTCTTACAATTATTGGTATTATATTCATTTTCTTCAGATTCCAAATTTCTTTCATATTTATTTTTCAAGTTCTGCATATCTGTATATTTTTCTGTCTCCGTGATTTTCACCGTGTTGACTGCTAGGACGGCAAATCAACAATTTACAGATTCTTTCTTTCTTATTAAATATTATCACGTTTGGTCTTCTAGCTGGGATGAGTTCTTCTTGTTTACCTCTATATTATTATTATTATTATTATTATTATTATTATTATTATTGGCGTACAAGGCGCTTTCACACAGGTCATAACGAATCTCTCCTTGAAAACAACCTGTGGTGTTCCATTGCAACAGCAGCTTACCATTGATTTCTCGCTGACAGCAGCCATTGGTCTCCACTGGAATTAGAGTGGCAATAAGCCTTCCCAAGGTCCCAATTCTTTTCGCACTTGTTCACCGGAAGTCTGCCGAGTGCTCTCTCTTCGATCTGTGAATCCTCCTCAACCTCCTCGTCAATTTGGTATCACTTTTTAGGGGGATGTTATGGGGCAATTGGAGGAGATTGGGGAGGGGATAGCCAACTTACACATATACAGCTTTAATGTTATTGTTTCTATGTAACATTTCTTCATCAGTTGCCTCTGTAGTAGTTTGTCTGACCTGCTCCTCTGGCTTGCGTGTATTAGTCTCCGCGTTCAAGCGTTTTCCTTAATGATTAAGCTGTTTTCATTTTTGTAATTCGTTGTATCTTTCTAGCCATGTCTTCTGATTAATAAATCTGCCATTCTTTTTTCAAAGCTTTTCGGGATTGTTCCAACTGCTCCTACTGCTATTATTATTATTATTATTATTATTATTATTATTATTATTATTATTATTACTATTATTATTATTATTATTATTATTACCAAAAATCACTTTCCGTATAAACTTTAATTATTATTAAGCATCTATTTTCTTAATAATTTCAATTCGTCTACCTACAACCACTATAAATACTTCTTTCTTTCCTTCGTTTTCATGTACATAAAACTATACTAAACGTCTATGGGAAAAAAGTTTTCATCCACAAGATACCCGTTTTTGGAACGCATTACACAGGAATGTTTCCCAACTGACCACACAATGGTTTAAAAATCTAATGTTAACAAATTCTTGTTGATTCGTCTTCTTAAAATAATCGGATTCTTCTCAGTTTCTATAATCGTTATAAATCCTCAATGATTAGCGCTTCATGCTAAGGCTATCATCAGTGTATGAAGTGATAAATACTGCTGGTCGGGATGTTCAAACCAAGTCTCAAAGCAACCCTTGCTGTCATAGGTTAAAATCTTACATCAAAGGGCAATTAATGCAATTAATACAAAACTTGAGGAAATGCATTGCCTATAAATGCCAACTATATATAGTAAACATTTAGAAAGTAGTAAACGAACAGAAGTCGGAATGTTGCGCTTGCTTTTAAGTTGACCCCTTTTCCTTATTTCCTAAAGATAGCTTAATTTTATGTTCTGAATATATATATATATATATATATATATATATATATATGTATATATATATATATATATATATATATATATATATATACATAAAAGCTCTATTTCCTATTTGGTTTTATCGAGCTTTTACATCTGGCTGTGATAATTTTATAAATATTAATTCTTTAATATTTATAATATACTTTAATTTTACCATCTTGGATCATTTTGGTAAATTTAATTGTAATTTTTATTTCATATAAATATATATATATATATATATATATATATATATATATATATATATATATATATATATATATATATATATTACATTTTCACCACAAACAAGGCAAATTGCCATTTTGGTGAAGGGAGCTACTATTAGGGGCAATAGCTACTGGGGTACTATGTAGGGATTTGGGCAGCAAGATGTCGGTTCACGTTAAATTTGAACTTCTGCATGTCAGTATAGTTGGGGAAGCAGGGACCTGGAATGGAATTCCAGAATCTAATGATTCTGGGGAAGAAACTACTGGAGTAGAAGGATCTTTTACATCTCGGGATCTCTACTGTGTGGAGGTGGGATTTAGCTGCCTGTCGGGTTTATCGAGGGTGTATACGTCGTGAAGACACAAGTGTCTGCAGTTCGCCATAGCATTCACCACTAAAATACTTGTAGAAAAGGCAGAGGCATGCAACATTTCGTCGATGGGACAGAGGCTGAAGCTTAGATTCCAGTTTAGGGCCTATCAAATTGGTGACTCTCTTTTGAACCTTGTCTAGGAGCGAGAGACTAGTAGCAGATGCACCAGCCCAAATGTGACAACAATACTCCATACATGGGCGAATTGTATGCCTTATAGAGGTACATGATACTTTCGGTGTTAGTAGTTTTTTAGCATGGTAGAGAGAGCCTACCTTCTTCGCAGCGGCCCTTGCAATGTTTTCAATGTAATTGTTCCAACACATGTTTCCTGTGAAGATTAGGCCAAGGAGTTTGAAAGATGCACTCTCAGATAAAGAGTCACTGGCCATTGTTATTTGTGGCAGAGGTGGTTTCTTGTAATTATTGAAGGAAACCAGTTTAGTCTTGGCGGCATTGAATGTGACCATCAATTTCAGTCCCCATTCCACTATAGATTGGAGGTCATCTTCCAGTTTTTCAGCCATTCCGTTAGATATGTTTTCATTTGTTTTCCTGTCGTGCCTGTTATATAGTGTGGTGTCATCAGCATATATACCCATCTCAGAGGCAATTTTGTTGGGGACGTCATTTATGAATATTAGGAACAAGAGAGGTCAAGGATAGACCCTTGAGGCACTCCCGCATTTATATCATATTGTTCAGATCTACGACCGTGATCACCTGGATTTTTCTCTTATCCAAGAAGGATTTAATTATGTTAAGTATTCTACCAGTGATACCGTATGATCTAATTTTCCTGAGAGGACACTCATGTCATACCCTGTCAAAAGCCTTAGATATATAGAGAGCTACCGCTCTACCCTCCCCTGTTTTTGTTATATAGGGGTTTCATTGAGAGAGTTTTAAGAGTGAGTCTTGGAGGAGAGAGGTTCTTGTGTCTTGGAGAGAGAGTCTTTTATTAAGAGGGATGTTGAGACTTAGAGAGGGAGATGTTGTTGAGGGATGTATTGTTGTTATGACTCAGAGAGATTGTTCGTTTTATGAGGTTTCATATATATTAAATGTTCATGACTTAGAAGTGTTGCTATGGAAACTCTTCGAGTGAGGATACATTGTTCAGACAGTCTTCAGACAGTCTTAGTGTAGATGTGAGATGTAGATTCACATTGTGGACATGAGATGTGTATGTCAAAACATTTTATAACACAGACATATAGACATAAAATAACAATTCAATTTACCTTTTTGTAGAATCACAACACAAGACGACGTTTTATAAAAACACATGATGGGTTTATTTCTTCACGACCGGCCGTGATTTTCATCATCAAGAATTCAAAGCTTCACATATTAAGTTTCAAAGTGACCACCTCGCTTCTAGACGTTCGAATTCCAAACTCTCTCTGAGTTTCTCACTCTTCTGTCTGCTTAACTCTCAAGTTCTTTTTTAACTATCTCTAGAACTTTCTATTTTCCATGACGTCATACACATGTTAAAACACGTGCCTTCTTTCACGTGGTCTAGACATGCGTGTCCAAAACTTTTCCTTTTTTTACAAAAGGAATTTTAACCTATACTCAGTAACCTATATTTCCAATATCTTAAAAAACATGTTTATTAAATTATCTTATAGCTGCATTCTTTCAATTAAATTTTCATAACAAAATTTACAGTGCACATTCTTTTCTTGAAATATTTTATCTCTATTCTAAACAATTGTTTGCTTTACATTCCTTTTTCTAATTCTCACACGTAATCTATTTCTAGACCTAAATTACGAGGTTCGATTATCGCCTATGCTATTTCAATTTCATTTTATCTAAATCTCTCTATTTTTATACTTACATGAAAAGGGGACAGCCCTTATCATGTAACATTTTATTCAGTGAGTGGTATATACCTTCAGAGATTACAATTAGGATGTCTGCTGTGGAACTGTCTCAATCAATATTGTTGGTCAGTCAGAAGTTTAGCATCTGCAAAACTAGACAAAAAGTGGGAGGAGGCTAATGGGGCGATAATTTAATGGGTCATTTCTTTCGCCAGAATTCTTGAATAATGGTACCACAGAAGCAGGTTTCCAACAGCCTGGAAAGCAAGATTCATTAAGGCATTTGTTGGAGAGTTTGGAGAGAACTAGAGCTACTTCAGCTGAGCACTTTTTTAATAGCACAGCTGGGATGAGATTAGGGCCACATGCTTTTGATGTGTCAAGGTTTTTATGAGGGCATGCACCTGAGCAGGGGTGATTTTCAGATCGTCTAACGTGGCATCTGTCCGCAAAAGAAAAGTCAGGTAGGGGGTGGTTGAGGCAAACCGATTGGCAAGCATGTTAGCCTTCTCGGTTGCTTTACAAACAA
Source organism: Euprymna scolopes (assembly GCF_053919585.1). Classification (NCBI taxonomy): domain Eukaryota; kingdom Metazoa; phylum Mollusca; class Cephalopoda; order Sepiida; family Sepiolidae; genus Euprymna; species Euprymna scolopes. Next base: position 153,366,791 of record NC_136491.1, read on the forward strand.
CCTCGTGATTGTTTGTAAGTGAGGGATTTTTTTATTGCCGATTATATACTACACTGTTAATGATTTTCCAGAAGTAAACAGTTTCTAATTTTTGTGCTTCGTTGCTTTTTTTTTAGCGGTTTCCGTAAATTCTCGCTATTTCTTTCTTAACGTTACTTCTAGCTTCTATATACTTCTGTCTGTTTTAACTGGATTTATGTCGGTTAAATCTGCGGTATGCATGCTGCCTTTGAGCAATGGCAGTTGCGCAAGTCGAAGTAAACCATTAGGGAGAGTGGGGCTTGCTATAAAATTTCCGCATGGGAACACGTGCTTCAATTGCTGTTTTGAACCATTCAGTGGTCTCATTTGCGCACTGTTCAGCAGGAAGAGAAAAAATATTTCCCCATGATGCATCTCTGATAAGATCTCAGATGGCTTCCCAGTAAGCCTTTTTACAATGTCTCGTTGTTTTGAACACTGGCTCTTCAGTTTTGGGTCTAGAGTTTAGGCCGATTTCAATCATTATCACTTCATGATCAGCATTCAGAAGTGGGCTGTCAACATTCGTTATACAATCCTCGGGAACTGTGGTAAGAAACAGATCTAGAAGTGATGCGTGTTGTTTTTGCTGGTCAGAGAAACGGGTTAGAAATGTAACCATTTGTGATGGGGAGTGAGATATAGAGAATCTATGTGTTGTGCTGCCCGCTGCATCTGTGTAAGTAGAGAATCCAAGCCAGATTTTGTGGTGGACATTAAAGTCACCAAATACATATACTTGTGCGCTAGTGTCGAGGGAAAGTGCTGTATCTATGCTGTCAGAGACTTTGTTTATTAGGGTACAAACCTGGGTCGAGGGAGAGCGGTAGAGAAAATAAAAGTAGCTAATGTTATGTTGCATGGTTAGTCTAAAGCACATAAAGGCTTGATCGTCCGATTCTAGTTTAGTTTCTCTAGTCAAGGGGAGGATGAATATAGACTCCAAGCACATGCATATGTCTGTCAGAGTCCTTACAGCAGAGTGGGAGGTATCCAAGCATTTTAAATAGGTAGAGGGGATGGAGGAGTGTAGGTTGGTCTCACTTAGTGCTAAGATATCCGGGGTATTTGTTAGAGGAAATACTTCAACATCAGCTAAATTAGTTCTAAGCCCACCGATGTTCGTAAATGCGAGCCTCAAGGGAGAAGGCAAGTGGTTTTTATTTAAGTTTTGGCCTGGTTTTAGCGTAATTTTTTAATGTACTGTCATTTTTATTTTGAAGAGTTGCAGTTTAGGTAAGGGGTACTGAGCAAGTTATTATGCAGAATACCAGACAGAAAACCCAGACACATCATCAGCTGCACCCCAGCTATTAGGGTTGTGGCCTCAGGATAGCCCACCGGGGATGAGTGCAGGGTCCCTTTCCATGAGCGACATGGCACTACAAAATATCCCAATATTATACAATTGTTGATGTAGCAGCCGCTCTAAGCGCTATCAAAGAGTTAGAACACCTGTACTACCAGTCGAGAACAGCAGCCAGGAACTGTCTATCCGTTACCCTCATCTCAATCTGCTTGCATTGGCATTAAGGTATCCCAAGTGCCCCGTTTAAGGGGTTGGAGGTGTCGGGAGAGGGGGTTTGCGGAATTCATATCCCTACTCAGGAAACAAGATCGACCACAGCGTGTTCCTGTCGACGCCCAGTGGTTCGACCTCTACGCCTGAGTAATAGACAAAGAAGGAGTATAGAAAGCCGGGCGATTTTTTTTTGACAGGGTGGTCACCACTTATCAAGGCCCGGACGCCACTCAGAGATAAGGGTTATTGTAAGTACAGTACGTTAATGTGGATGTTTAAAGTGTCTACTTAATGGGGCGGTTCATCAGGAATTTTTTTACGTTGGACTGGAAGACATCAGGGTTGTAGTCAGGAGCGAAACAGGCAGACGGAACAGAGTTCCACACGCGTGCAGTTCAAAGATTTAGGCATAGATAAATAGTGGGGAAAGTTTTTTTACAGTGGATCCAGCTAGACGGGTGTTTTTCGTAAAAGATTGGCGAATGGGGACCAGAGATTGGAGTTCAGACGAGCACCTGCCATGGAAATAACGATAAAACAAAGACAGGCATGCAAGGTCTCTTCTGTGGTAGAGAGGTTGCAGGAAAGAGAAAAGGGCATCCTCACTAATCCACGAAGTCTATTTTGTACTCTGTCAAGGCAGGATATGCTGTTTTTAGCAGCTCCTGCCCAGATATGGCAACAGTATTCCATCCTTGGACGTACTTGGCTTTTATATAGACAGAGAATTGCATCAGTAGTGAGATATCTTCTGGAGCGATGGAAGGATCCAACCATCTTTCCAGCGACCTTGGCAACAGATTTGATGTACGTGTTCCATTTCAGATCAGGAGTAAATGTCAAGCCCAGAAGCTTGTAAAAACATAAGGCTTCTCCTATACGAGAGCCATGCATTTCAATTAATGCCAGATGGGGATCAGAGCGTTGATGATGTAAAGATAGGAGTTTGTTTTTAGATGCATTAAACGTAACCAACCACGTCTTCCCCCCACTGAACCACGCACTCGAGATCAGAGGAGAGAGAATCAGAGAGAGCTTTGTCATTTACAGCCTTTGATATGTTGCCGTAGATGGTCGTGTCATCAGCATAGATGACAACGAATGATTTAAGTATGTGTTTGGGAGATCATTGATGTAGATCAGGAAGAGAGTTGGGCCCAGAATGACCTCTTGAGGGACTCCACCATTTATATTGCAGGCCTCTGATTTTTGTCCATCAACCACTACTCTTATGAGCCTATCAGAGAGAAATAATTTAATGATAGAATATTTCCAGTTATACCGTAGCTGGAGATCTTGTGAAGTAGGCCTTTATGCCATACCTTGTCGAAGGCCTTTGATATGTCAAGAGCAATTGCCCTGGAACGGATGCCTTTGTCAAGAGATTCACAAATCCTATGAGATATAACCGTCAGCACATCTGCGGTAGATCTTGCAGAACGGAAACCATATTGCGTGTTACTAAGAAGGTTATTTCTGCTGAGGTGGTTAACTATTTCTCTATTTAATATGGATTCCAGCAACTTACTCATGACACACAGGAAACTCATTGGTCTGTACTGTGAGGGAGATTACTTATCACCTGAATTCTTAAATACAGGGCATACTGATGAGGTTTTCCAGTGTGTTGGAAAGCACTTCTCCTTAAGGCAACGTTTAAACAGTTTCGTAAGTATGAGAGCAAGTTCTGTTTGAAGCTTTTTTTACACTATAATTGGAATGCCGTCAGGGTCAGTAGCTTTAGTGGAATCAAGGTTCTTGATTCACTTGGCGACCTCATGTACAGATATTTGTATGTTACCTAGCGTGTTTCCATGTATATTTCTATGTTACCTAGCGTGTTCGCAGCATGTTCCCATGTCATGTTATAGGAGGAAATATGGGGAGTTGATTGCTGCGTCGCATTGGGTAGAATTAGCTGCAAAATTCTTGGCAAATAGTTTAGCATTGTCTGAAGCTGAGGAGATGACCTCTGGTCCGTTGATAATAGTTGGGATAGAACGCACACTTCTGTTCAGGATCCTATTTGTTATTTGCCAAAACAGGTGGGAAACAAGCCGCTGATCAGCTACTTTGGATTTACCAGACTGGGCATATAGCTCTGTTGCATTTTTTTTATTATTCTTTTACAGTGGTTGCTGGCATTCCTGAAAGCAGCTTAAGTCTCAGTACGTCTATTACGTTGGTAGCTATGGAAAAAGTGATTTCTGTGCGCGATGGCAGCAACACATTCTGGGGAGAACCATGGCTGGCTGTCAGGTTTTTGTTGGAATTTGTTAGATGGTATGAATCGATCTATGCCTACAATTAACCGTTCGGTCAGTGCTGATACGATAGACAACACATCCTTTTTAAACATGGCATGCAGAGGTAGATCAGATATCAATGTACGGAAGCTATCCCAGTCAGATATGGAGTATCGATATGCACAGTGTGGAGGGGTACGTCTGGGGACTTATTGCATTTCATTTTTATCTTAACTGATACGACGGACTGGTCGGAGAACTGGTAGAGGAGAAAGAACGGAACATGAACGTAGCTCAGGGGAAGTTGAGATAAAAAGGTCTAGAAGGCTTGCATATTGACCGGGTGTATCGGGGACACGAGTGGGTTCGCGAACAATCTGAGTGAGGTCATAATCAATGGTAAAATCATGACAGAACCTCCCCTCATCGTCTGTCTTATTTGAGTGGGTCAGCCATTCCACGTTATGGACGTTGAAGTCATCACAGATGTGGATGTTAGCCGAGGGATGTGCAGACAGGATGTGGTCTATTTTCTCACCCATGCTCTTAAAGATAATAACTCCGCTGTTGTGGGGTCGATAGAGGGCAAATATAACTGCAGTGGTGTAAGCAAGTGCAACCCGGAAGCACATATAAAATAAATTAGGATCTTCTCTAGAGATATCCCTGCCACATGAGAAGCCATCTTTAATGTAGGCACATATTCCATGCCCATGGTGATCTTGGGGGTCAGATTTAGATGTTAAGTTAGAGTAGCCGTTAATTATGAACTCATCTAGGGAAGCGGTCGGCCCTATTCCAGTTTCGAATAGAAAGAATATGTCCAGTGTCGTATCCTGTAATTAGGTTTCAACCTCTGGAAGGTTGGAACGTAGACCCCTGATGTTGCAGAAGGAGACATGGTAGTAGGGGTCTACGTTGGAAGAAGGGGTTCTAGGTTTATTCGAGTATTTTTTAGATAGACAGTGCCTATCTACTCCTTAAGCAGTTTAGGTTTGTGGACCGGTAATTTGTTTGAGTCACCAGCTCTAGGAAGGTTATCATCCAAGACTGGACAGCCCTTCCTCCCCTTAGATTTAGCATCAGCGTTTTCCTTCTCCTAGACGGATGACATGGGAAGATCTACTGGGTCCATCAGTACCGAGAGGGTTTGCCCCGCGCCTGGGTCCTAATCCAGGTATTTCTGTGATCCCACGAGGGTGGTTAGTGTTGTTACTTGGTTAGTTTATAAAGGTGGTATATCTAATGAGAGATTATACCCCTCAAAGTGATTACGGGACATTGCTATTTCATTGTTTGTTACTGGAGGAGGGGGTGAGTAAGAGTTCATGCAGTGGAAGCAGCTATATTTGCAAACGTCTCTCTCTCTCTCTCTCTCTCTCTATATATATATATATATATATATATATATATATATATATATATATATATATATATATAAAGACAAAGGGAAATAAATAGATGGAGACAAGTAAAAACAGATTAACCAAGAGAACAAGCGAATGTGTTTCGTCACGTATTGATCTCCTTACCCGCAGCCATGTTTTATAGATCGCGAACAATCAGAAATGCACTTTATTTTCAAATTTCGAATCGAATGATGAATCAGCTTCATTATCATTCTCAAACTATCAGAACGACGATGACCGGAATTGTATCTATTGCTGACTTCCGGTTTGAAGGTAACTAAGCGGATATAATGTCTGAGTTCGAATGAGGACTTAACAATGAAACTAACTTACCTACATTGACCGATTATCACGTTCCATGGGATTCGGAATAAAACTTCACGTGAAGTTGTTCGTCATTTCACATAGCAAACTATGCATTCATTCGCATTTTGTTTCTTTCTTTCTCAATTTTGTCTAGATATATTTCGTTACTTTTTTCCTACTTTCATTCTTTCTTGCAAGTCTTTTACAAACGATGCATCGTTTCATCGGTTCATTGCAGATATGTCCCCAACATGTTAGGAGTATACATCTGTCGCTTCGCACTTTGTCGATTTTTAATGTAGGAAAAATCCGTCTCTCGATTCGAACAAAAGTGAACAGATTTTTGAAGTCATATTTTTTAGCTGCTTCTATCAAGGTGCTTCATGCCTTTTCTGGAGTTATTTCCACAAAATTGTATCGGTCTAGAAGGCTTATTCTTTCATTGACCAATAACATACGACAAAAAAAAACGCAAACAAAAAAGAACACGAGAAAAATTCTTTATAGACATTAAAAGTAGTTTTATGTTGTTGTTTGGTTATCTTCTATAACATAAATCTCACCTGTCTGTTTAAATGTATGTATGTATGTATGTATGTATGTATGCCTTAAACTTTCGACAGTGGCGATGGATTTTCACGAGATCAGTAACGTTTTGAAGCCCGACTCTTCGGACGACAAATATTAAAAATTGGCTAAAAACATTAATTACTTCACCTTAAACTGGGCACTTTTCTACAGGAAAGGATTGATTTTTTCGCCGATATTCTCGATAGTCATCCTCTTTTCTCAATTGACTAGCCTTAATTTAAACATTCGTCACTTCCGGTTTGGCGATAAGCGCACCAATAAAGACGTCACGTATTTTTCCTCCTTCGCGGTACGGATTCGAACATGCCTGCCTACTAACACTTTCCATTAAAAAAAAATTTTTTTTTGATAAACACAAATCCAAACACTCGAGCACTCGGGCACCAAGGCTAGCATAAATAAGAATCCAACCTGTCTGTGTAAATGTATGCATTTATGTATGTATATATGTATGTATGTATGTATGTATGTATGCCTTAAACTTTCGACAGAGGCAACATATTTTAAAAAAACTGGTATTATTTTAAAGCTCGACTACACGGAGGGCAAATATCCAAAAATCGCCAAAAAACGTTAATTCCTTCGCCCTCAACAGGGCAGTTTTCTACAAGGAGGGGTCGATATTTTGCGAGCTATTTTTGCAAGACATCATATCGATTGGATTGACTTTGGCAATGTTAATGTTCGGTACTTCCGGTCACGTCATAGAGTTACGGTAAGACGTCAGATTCTTTTCACTTTCTTTTCCGGTTTGGTGTCACAGGTTCGAGCCTGGCTGCCTAGTAGCACTTTTTTTTTGCCTAACGTACACCTACAAACACCCGCGCAAATATAAATCTCACCTTTTTGTTTAAATGTATGTATGTATGTTTGTATGTCTGCCTAAAACTTTCAACAGTGTAGATGGATTTTTACGAGATCACTATCGTTATAAAGCTCGACGTCTCGGACGACAAATATCGAAAAATTCGCTTAAAATATTAACTCCCTCGTCCGCAACTGGGCATTGTTTTGTGTTTTTTTTCTTTTTTTTTTTTTTTGTAAGTCCGATATTTCGCTTATACATAGCCTCATCATAACACCAAAATGAAGAAAAAGAAAAAAAATTCATGGACCGGACTTTCTAGCCTCATGCGCTTATGTATTAGCGAAATATCGGACTTACATAAAAATGATTTTATCATTATATTCGACACTTCAAAGTTTTCAAATTTCCGATTCAAATTTTACTTTAAAAAAGGTGTCTTCAAACGTGTGTGACCATCTTTTACTTTAAATCCCGCTCGAAACTAGAGCATTACACACTTGAAATCACCGGAACATCGCGTAAATTCTCTTCTCTTCGCCATAACACTACAATTAAGAAAAAGAAAAAGAAAATTCATGGACCGGACTTTCTACCCTGATGAGGCTATGTATTAGCGAAATATCGACCTTACAAAAAACAAAAAAATCAATAAATAAAAATGATTTAATCATTATATTCGACACTTCAAAGTTTTCAAATTTCCCATTAAAATTTTACTTTAAAAAGAAGTGTCTTCAAAAAGTGTGTGATCATCTTTTACTTTATATATATATATATATATATATATATATATATATTTATATATATATATATGTACTGCGTGCGTGTGTGTTTGTGTGTGTGTGCTATATTCATTAACTTTAGTCTTTGTTTTTTTCAACACCACATTGTTTCGACTGTCCTTGATATACTACACAAGCCATATAACATCTACATGAGAGGGTTTCATTGTTACTAGTTAGATTGTTCAAACTTAGATTTGAAACAACAAACTGCACATTTTCTAGCATTAAAATAATGTAATAGATTTCATGAAGGATTCTAGATATAAGCTTCATAACCATTATACCTTCGTTTTAGTTATTGTAAAAGGACATAACATTATACAAAAATGTTCTGGCCAAATATTGTATCTCAGCGTCCCTCCCAAAATACGAAGTACTCTTTGGGTAGATAGTACAATAACCAGAAAACGTCCCTGAGAGGTGTTAATCATAATAAACGTATATATAATGTGTATTCATCAAATGAGAAGACAGTTTATCGAAGATGGTTTAATAACACTACTACCTTCCTGAACTGTGCATGAAAATTAGTCTGGAATAGAACACTAAATTGAATTGAGTATGAAAAGGTATAGTATTGTTACCACAGTTATTTATATTGTTAATAAATTGAATGGATTGATTAAAGTGTGTTATCTTTGCTTACTGGAGATGCCAATCCATACGCGACATAACATTATTATTATCCATTAGCAAAATACTTCTACCAAGAGAAAAGCTGTTCATTCTATTGCCATTTTCTTCTAACTGCCTGCATTTATATTTCCCCCCTCTGCCCATTGTTTCTCTGACTATAAATATTAATACGAGGTGCCTTCAATAAGTTTCAATACTTTTGTATTGACACTTTTATTGATAGTATAATTATGAAACTTTAGTCCCAATTTGAAATAAACTCCTTCAACTGCAATGTACAGCTCCAACAACTTCTAGTCCCTTTCGAAGTAATCTCCTCTGGTTGCAATGCACTTGTTGTATCATTCCAACAACTTCTGGAAGGCCTCATGGAAGCCCTCCCGTGAGAGCATGTCAATGACCCTCGTAACAGCCACTTTTATCTCCCGAATTGTCTCATAACGACAGCTTATAATGTTTTCCTTAAGCTTAGGGGATAAGATTAACCACAGGGAGACATCTAGATTATAGGGAGGGTGCCTTGAAAGGTCTAGACTATAAAGAGGTTGTCTTGATGCCCATCTTGGTCGAATAGTCTGTGGCAAGGACGGAGTTGTGGACTGATGCATTTGCGCAAAACTACTGCAAATAATTATGACGACAGTTCCCACACTGACATCAAACTGTGCACTTACTGTCTCTATAGACACGCAATCGCCCTTTGCACCTGAAATCATGAGAATAATATGATATCACATGATGTATAGCAATAACATACTGAATTTTCAAGCATCTTCGACAATTGTAGATACCTGTAAACAATAAGTCTGGAAACTTATTGAACGCACTTCGTACGTCCAGCGATTTGCTTCATATCTCCTACTTAGAATGCCTCTGTAGTTGTACCTTATAATTCACAGTAGCCAATTATGTCACAGTGGCAATTCTCCTTCTTTGTGATTAATGAATGTAAAGAAATTGAATACTTTCTGCTCTAGAGAGACAGATGACCTCTATTGGAAACAGATAAGAATAGAAACATGCTCAATATTATTTTATTTATCTTCTCTCCAACACAAGGTCAGATATCGTTTAGAAAAGCCAGAACACTAGGATAAACCTGCTGTAGCGGACACATAATGCTCGAATAGCCATATCGGCATTACCGAGTAAGGATGCTTCAGGCGATTAGCTAATCCTTTTTTATAGAGACGGTAAGACCTGAAAGGATGGACCTCCTCAAACTTAACAGACCTTTAATTCAGTTAAGCAGCAACACAATCACTGTTGGACTGATTGTCAAGAACGCATCCCCTATTGATACCAACATCAACGACTCAAGCTGTACCGTGTAAATATACATGCTTTTAAAAAGTAGTGAAACAAAAATAAAATTTAAAATCTTCAACAAAGACATAATTTGCATCAGATTTATTAAATGTATTTAGATGAACTGATAAGATCTATGCATCAGTCATACGGGGACCTTGGAATGATGCGAGGTATCTTAATCTCATTTTCGTCTTAATAGATAATAAATATTAAGTTTCTATCATTTTTTTTTGTATTTTTGGAATCCTTTGAGATGAGTCTTCATAGTATGTGCATTTTTTTTGCGGATTGTTAACCTCATCTTCATAGTTGTTGTTGTTTCCCCATGATTTAGCCAACTGCTCCCCTGGCCTAAGGAGGCCAGGGGATGTGCTGGCAGACCTTTGATGAAGCTACAGAAAATGAGGTTTTATGTTTTTTCCTCTTCCTTAAAATTTGTAATAGATTTCTCTCTCATAACAGATATTAAAAGAAACTACCATATGAATATTTATGCTCTTTTAAAATAAAAACGTGAAATAAAAAATTAAAATTTTTCTTGACAAAGTAAAATGGGTAAGAGAGTAGAAAAATGACCGGATGCAGTGGATCTGAGTGGATTTGAACGCGGCATGTGTGATTTCATAGCCCGCGGCCTTTACTGGTTGATTACAATAGAAAGACGAAAATCGTTGTAATTTTATCCCAGTAAAAAAAAATATCATAACATAAAAAAGATAAAAATGGCAGCGCTTTGTGGGTAACGAGACACAGCGTTGTCTGTGTTGATGTTTTCGATTACATCGTTCCATGCGGTCTCTGGGTGGCACAATGAAAACAGATGGTCAAAGGTCATGGGCGGATGGAGGGCATTGGTAAGGGACGAAGGGGGGACGAATTGGGAAAAGGTTGACTTGATTGCGTAAATGTAATAAGAAGCAATGAGAAAGAGAGAGAGAGAGAGAGAGAGAAAATATTGTCTGTGTTGGAGTACCCGACCGCTGAAAATACGGGTGGATGGAAGGAGACGATTGAGACGGGGATAGTGTTCTGACAATTTTATTTTTATTCTTTTTTTTTCTATTAATTCTTTTTATTTGTTTATTATTTTGTCGATTGAATTTCCTTTATATATATTTTGGGGATTTGTTTTTATTTTCAGGTTACAACTTCCGCAAAGGTGGCAAAATACTGGGACGCCGAAGGAGAAGGAATAGGAAGGAAGTGGGAGAAAGCATAAAAAAGAAAAATAAAGAAGGAAAAGATGAAGAATAAAAAAGGAAAACAGAATAAGAATTACCAGAAGATCTACAAGACTAAAATAAAAATTATCAAACTATAGTGAAGTAAAAATAAAGAATCGGAAACAACGCAAAGAGACATACGAGACAAAAATTGGAAGAAAATTAAAGAGACAAAGCAGATGTAGAAGAGAACATGTTCAGATATTCTTCTGATCATAAGGTATTTACCTCCCACTTAGACAAAGTTAAGGAGAAGGTCAATTTTTTTTAATGTAGGAATAATCCATCTACCCCGAAACGGGTACTACGAAATATTAGTGGCTATAAACACGAAATATGGACTCGGTATTCCGGGTTCAATATCTATGGAGAGCAATACATCAGTTTAACTAGTACATTTTGACATGGATCAACTCATATATAATCCCTCCTCTGATGAATTGTTAGTTTTGGAGCTGGGAATAAAGTTTAGTATCTGTTCTTTTTCTACACTGTGAATTTTCTCTTCTCGATCAGTGAGGAAAAACTTAAAGACTCATTGAATTTATATTTTCTCCGAATCCAACCTGCCTTATTTTAAGTGAGATGGATTTTTCTCACATAAAAATAGTGTCGCCATTAAGAAATAATTAAATATACACAAGACTCTCCCGCATTAACAATTTTAAGAGAAGGAAAACTCCCAGCACACACAATCTTACTGAAAGAACCTCATTTAAATTGACCCTAAAACTTTAATATATTTAATTTATATATATATATTTTTGCACACACACACACACACACACACACACACACACACACACACTCTTTGCCACCAATAGTAATGGCAAATAGCACATTACCCAAAAGTACTTCCTTTAAAATCCTCGGCCTAACGTTTACAGGGAACATGAACAGGAATAGATACATGGAGAGCATTGCCAAAGCTGCTGCGAAGAAGGTGGGCGCTCTCAATCGTCTAGAAAACTACTTATACCTAAAAGTATTCTGTACCTCTATAAGGTCACCATTCGCCCATGTATAGAGTACTGTTGTCACATTTGGACTGATGTAAATGCTACTTGTCTCTCACTCCTTGACAGGGTTCAAAAGAGAGTCGTCAACTATCATCTAGGCTTCAGCCTCTGTCCCATCGACGAAATGTTGCAGCCCTCTACCTGTTCTACAAGTACTATAATGGTGAATGCTCTAACGAACTACAAGCACCTTTGCCCCCCTCGACGTGAACACCCTCAACAAACCCGACAAGCAGCTAAATCTGACTCTTCACTATAGAGATCCTTAGGGGTACCCCAATAGTTTCTACCCCAGCACTGCTAGATTTGGAAACTCCCTTTTGGGATCCTGATTTCCTAGAAATTGACTGACATGCAGAAGTTCAAATGTAATGTGAACAAACATCTTTCTAGTCATCTCCCTACACAATATCCCTGCAACTTATGTCCGCGATAGTGGCCCTCTACTTCAAAGTGACACTGTGCCTTGTTTGGGGTTAAAATTAAATAAAACCCACACACATACATACATACATACACACACACACACACATATATATATATCTATATATATATATATATATATATATATATATATGTATTGCCCTCTTTCGCCCTTGCAACAGCGGAGTTGCTCTCTTTAAGAGCATATCTGAGAAAATTGACCACGTCCTGTCTGCTATTCCTTCGGCTAATATTCACATTTGTGGTGACTTCAATGTCCATAATTTAGAATTGCTGACACACTCGAACAAGCCAGATGATCAGGGTAGGTTCTGTAATGATTTTGCCATTGCTTATGACCTCACTCAGATTGTTCACGAACCCACCCGTGTGCCCGATACTTCCGGTCAGTACGCTTGCCTTCTAGATCTTTTTCTCACAACTTCCCCAGAGCTATGTTCATGTTCCGTTCTGTTTCCTCTGGGATCTTCCGACCACTCGGCTGTATCATAGTTAAGATAAAAACTAAATGCAATAAGTCTTCAGACGTATCTCTCCACCGTACTGTATATCGATATTCTACGGCTGACTGGGATAGCTTCCGTACATTTTTATCTGATGTAACCCTGCATTTCATTTTTAAAAAGGATGTGTCCTCCATATTATCAGCACTGATCGAATGGTTAATTGTAGGCATAGAGCGATTTATACCATCTAAAAAATTCCAACAAAAACCTACAAGCCAGGCATGGTTCTCCCCAGAATGTGCTGCTGACATCGCAAAAAATAATCACTTTTTCCATAACTACCAACGTAATAGATGTGCTGAGACTAAAGCTGCTTTCAGGACTGCCAGCAACCACTGTAAAAGAGTAACAAAAAATGCAAGAGAGCTATATGCTCAGTCCGTTAAATCCAATGTAGATGAGCAGCGGCTTGGTTCCCACCATTTCAGGCAAATAGCAAATAGGATCCTGAACAGAAGCGTGCGTTCTATCCAAACCATCATCAATGGTCCTGGGGTCATCTCATCAGTATCAGACAAGGCCAGACTATTTGCCAAGAGATTTGCAGCAAATTCTAACCTATGTGACAAAGGCCATCAACTCCCCTTATTTCCTCCTATAACAGAAAACACGCAATGCAACATACAAATATATGTGCGTGAGGTCGCCAAGCTAATCAAGAACCTTGATTCCAGTAAAGCAACTGACCCTGACGGCATTCCAATTATACTGCTGAAAAAGCTTCAACCAGAACTTTCCCCCATACTTACGAAACTGTGTAAGCGTTGCCTTAAGGAGAAGTCCTTCCCAACACCCCGGAAAACCTCATCATTATGGCCTGTATTTAAGAAGTCAGGTTAAAAGTCATCTCCCTCTCAGTACAGACTATTAAGTCTCCTGTGTATCATGCGTAAGCTGCTGGAATCCATATTAAATAGAGAAATAGTCAACAGCCTCAGCAGAAATAATCTTCTTGGTGACACGCAATATGGTTTCCGTTCTGCCAGATCTACAGCAGATGTGCTAACGGTTATATCTCATAGGATTAGTAAATTTCTTGACAAAGGCTTCCTTTGCAGGGCAATTGCTCTTGACATATCAAAGGCCTTCGATAAGTTATGGCATAAAGGCGTACTTCTCAACATTTTCAGTTACGGTATAACTGGAAATGTTTTTTCAATCATTAAATCATTTCTCTCTGATAGGCTCATAAGAGTAGTGATTGATGGGCAGATATCAAAGGCCCTCAGTATTAATACTGGAGTCCCTCAGGGGTAAACCTGAGCCCAACTCTCTTCCTGATCTACATCAATGATCTCCCTAAACACATACTTAATTCATTCTGATCTATGCTGATGACACGACTATCTATGGCAACACATCAAAGGCCGTAAATGTTCTCTCTGATTTTCTCTCCTCTGATCTCGAGCGAGCGGTACAGTGGGGGAAAAGGTGGCTGGTTACTTTTAATGCATCTAAAACCAAGCTCCTATCTTTACATCATCAACGCTCTGATCCCCATCTAGCATCAATTGAAATGGATGGCTCTCGCCTAGGAGAAGCCCCATGTTTTGACAAGCTTCTCGTCTTGACCTTTACTCCTGACCTGAAATGGGACACGTACATCAAGTCTGTTGCCAAGGTCGCTGGAAAGATGGTGGGATCCTTTTACTGCTCTCAAAGTTATCTAACTGCTAATGCAATTCTCTGTCTATATAAAAGCCAAGTACGTCCAAGGATGGAATACTGCTCCCACACCTGGGCAGAAGCTGCTAAAACAGCCTCTCCTGCCTTGACAAAGTACAAAATAAACTTCGTGGCTTAGTGGGGGGGTGCCCTTTTCTCTTTCCTGCAACCTCTCTCCCACAGAAGGCACGTTGCGAGCTTGTATTTGTTTTATCTTTACTGTCATGGCAAGTGCTCATCTGAGCTCCGATCTCTAGTCCCCCTCGCCAATCTTTCACGATAAACAAAATGTAAAAGATTTTCCCCGCTTTTTATCTGTGCCAAAACCAAAACTTAGATTCCATGAGCACAAAGATTCCTTCTTAGAAGTACAGGCCTGTGGAACTCTGTTCCGTTTGCCTGTTTTTCACCTGACTACAACCTGGATGTCTTCAAGTCCAACATAAACAAATTCCTGATGAATCGCCCCCTTAAGTAAGACACGTTATCAAATATCAACGCTCACGTATATACCATTCACTTGATAAAGCAGGGGAGGGTAGAGGGGGTAGCTATAAATATATCTAAGGCTTTTGACAGAGTATGGTACGAAGGTCTTCTCAGGAAAATCAGATCATTCGGTATCACTGGAAGAATCTCTCATAATTAAGTCCTTCTTAGATAAGAGAAAAATATAGGTTGTCCTCGATGGTCGTACATCTAAACAATATGATATAAATACGGGAATGCCTCAGGGGTTTATCCTTGAACCTCTATTATTTCTAATATTCGTAAATGACCTCCCTGAAAAATTGCCTCTGAGATGGGTATATATGCTGATGACACCACGCTCTATAACCGACACGATAGGAAAACAAATGAACACATATCTAGAGAAATGGCAGAAACACTAGAGGATGACCTCCGATCTGTAGTGGAATGGGGACAAAAATAGATAGTCACATTCAATGCTGCTAAGACTAAACTTGTTTCCTTCAATAACTACAAGAAAGCTTCTCTACCACCAATAGCTGTGGCCAAAGACTCTTTATCTGAAAGCACATCTTTAAACTCCTTCACAGGAAACATGCTAGAAAAATTACATTGAGATCATTGCCAGAAACGCTGCGAAAAAGGTAGTCTCTCTCTCTACTGTGCTAGAAAGCTACTAACGCCCGAAAGTATCCTGTATCTCTATAAGGTCTCCCTTCGCCTATGTATGGAGTATTATTGTAATATTTTGGCCGGTGCATCTGCTACTAGTCTCTCACTCCAAAACAAGGTTCAAAAGAGAGTCGCCAACCTAATAGGTCCTGAACTGTCATTTAAGCTTCAGCCTCTATCCCATCGACGTAATGTAGCATCCCTCTGCCTGTTCTACAAGTATTTCAATGGTGAATACTCTGACGAACTGCAAGCACGTATGCCCCCTCGACGTAAGTACCCCCGTCAAACCCGACAAGCAGCAAAATCGCACCCCTTCACAGTTGAGATCCCTAGATGTAAGGAAGCCTTCTACTGCAGTAGTTTATTCCCCAGAACCGTTTGACTTTGGAATTCCCTTCCGAGTTCCTGCTTCCCCAACTGTACTGACATACAGAAGTTCAAGTGTAACGTGAACCGACATCTTGCTGCCTCACTTCATACACAGTACCCCTATAGCTTATGTCCCTGATAGTAGCCCCCTACAGCAAAGTGGCAATGTGTCTTGTTTGGGGTGAAATCGCCCCCCCAAAAAAAGTACTGTACACACAATAAGCCTTATCTCTGCGTGGCTTTCGGGCCTGGATTAGTAGGGAATTCCGACGTTGTGTAATGAGAAAAAACAAATGTTCTACACGTCCAATGCATTTATTGTGTTTTAAATTTATGAAATCGACTATTTTTCTATCAAATCTATTGATTGCCTTCTTAGGAAGGGCGGTCCACATGCCTCCTCGCAGGCATTTTGTCCGTAATACCTTGTAGTCAAAATTGCACTATACAGAACCTACTGTTGGTTTTATAAAATTATTTTTATAATGGCTTGAATTAAAGTTAAAAATGCAAAATCCTAGTATCACTGTTTAACAGATCTCCAAGCAAATATAAAGATTTTAGACAAACCTGTGCCTGGTCATAGATTCTACTGTTGATTAAATACATCGAGCCTTTCTGCTTGTGCGGTGAATAAACCTTTCAAATGCACTTGCGATGTAAGGCTGTATAAAGGTGTTAAATTTGACTAAATCACATTATTCTTTTTTTATTCCGTTTTCTTTTTTGATTATCGATTGTTGACATTTATTGAACACATTCCGATATAAAATATATTTTAAAACACTCCCAGATACATAAAGTACATTTGCCCGATATTTCAAACATCAGTTCAACCTTATTTGGAGTCTATAGGGAATGAATAAGCACACATACATTTACACACAGTCAAGGTTTTATATAAATGAATATATATATATATATATATATATATATATATATATATATATATATATATATGTATATATATATATGACATTGTCGGATTGCTGCGCGGCGTATCAGAATTGAGACACTACTTTTTATTACTTCAAGCGCAACTATTCCTCCTTTTCACAATCTATCTCGTCTTGTACAATTGCATCTTTTCAAATATGGATTTATCAAATAAGAATAATTCTGCAGATAAAACCTGATGCCCCGAAGTTATGCAATGAAACACGACTCTTAAAGAAAGCGATGTCTCTCTTATTTGAAGACGTTATTATAATTTATTAAATGAAAAGAGATATTGTCGTGATTTGAAGAATCACATTGATTCCAAGAGATATATCCTTTTGAATTCAAATGACTGCAATTTTCAGATAGCGTTTGTTTGACAATAAGCGTTAAATAATCACAAGGATAATCAGATGCATTGGCATAAATTAGCAAAGTAAAATAAGAGAAAATAAATTTACCTATATACAGGTTGAATGTTTGTCCAAGGCTAATTTAAATCTGGGTATAGTAGACATTGTCGCGACCTCTTCTATCGGGTTATTATACGGAACAGAAAGCTTGACAGAGAATGCTAATTGTTACTGTTGAGATAAAAGCAGCGGTGGTGCAGGTTTTGCGAACGACGATAGGCATTTGGGATTAACACTTTTAAGAAAATCGATCCAGACAAGATGCAAAAACATTTTGATGTAAGCAGCTAACAGTATTTTTTTTTATTGATTGAATTTTTTTTTAAATGCTTGTATTGATTGAATTATTAGGACCAGTGTTTTCATTTTTAATGATATTCTCACAACATTCACATGATTTAAGCTCTGACCTTTCTCAGGAGCAGGGTGTTGAAGTCGTGAACTTTCTGTCGAACTCAAGAATCTACATGGAATTACGAGCAGAACCTTTTATTTAGTGCATAATCACGTTGGCATCTCATCAGATCGACGAAGTTAAAAAACGTGGAGCCTGGCTGGGTGGCCATTTGGGAATGCTAGGCGCTGTAAGTGATCTCTGCTTATCTCTGCATTGTTTGCAGTCGTCCTGAACTTTCAATTTTCCATGCTGACTCCAACGTCGACTCAGGAGAAATGTGGTTGGTAATTGCGCAACTCTTGCAGGCTCAAATTACAGTGGTATTTGTAGTCTGTCAAGACTGAGAGAAGCTACCATTTAGTCGATGTGCGTAGCATGCTGTCGTTCCATCAGCCATGAGCAGGTAGAATTCGTACGTAATCCGCAACAGAATTCTCAGTTTCCTCATCACTTACGATTGATCTTTCGTATTGAAGAAAGGTAACACTTAGAACTGAATTTTACTTAATGCTTTATCTGTTCCGCCACAATCCTTGAGAATAATAATCAAGATAAGAACAGTAGTCCGAATAATAGAAGTATTACAAATTATCACTCAACCATCTAAAAACTACTTATCATGGCTCGTAGGCCATTCGAGGATAAGGGTTAAGCGTTAATGAATGTAATGTGGTAGTGTAGTAATCACTAATGGTGTCAATTGGTTAGAATTCAATTAGGAACTTGTTTACGGTGGATTTGGTGGCTACTATGTTGTAATAAACCAGGGGACACAGGCCAGCGAAACAGTATTCCACAGGCTGGCATTTCTGAAAAAGAAGCATTGTTCATGGAATCTGCGTTTAAATTAAAGAACAGATAGAGAGTGGCGAAATTATATGTTAGTGGATGAAGCTAGTTGAGTGATTTTGGTGAAAGCTTAGCAAGGACGGATGAGGTAAAAATAGGAGTTCAGTCGAGCATTTGCTATGAAAATAGCAATAGAATAGAGACAGGTGCATGACGTCTTATCTGTGGGAAAGAGGTTGTATATTTATTCATAGTTTTATTGCTATTTGTTTCTTTTTTAATTACATTTTCACCCCAAACAAGGCACATTGCCACTTTGCTGTAGGGGGCTACTATCAGGGGCAACAGCTACTGGGGTACTATGTAGGGATTAAGGCAGCAAGATGTCGGTTCACGTTACACTTGAACTTCTGCACGTCAGTACAGTTGGGGAAGCAGGGACCTGGAATGGAATTCCAAAGTCTAGCGGTTCTAGGGAAGAAACTACTGGAGTAAAAAGATCTTTATTGTGTGTGAGGGGATTTAGCTGCTTGTCAGGTTTGTCGAGGGTGTCTACGTCGTGGAGGCACAAGTGCTTGCAGTCCGTTAGGGATGCAACATTTCGTCGATGGGACAGAGGCTACAGCTTAGATGCCAGTTCAGAACCTATCAGGTTGGCGACTCTCTTTTGAACCTTGTCAAGGAGCGTGAAACTAATAGCAGATGCACCAGCCCAAATATGCCAACAATACGCCATACATGGGCGAATGGTGACCTTATAGAGGTAGAGGATACTTTTGAATGTTAGTAGTTTTCTAGCACGGTAGAGAGAGCCTACCTTCTTCGCTGCGGTCCTGGCAATGCTTTCAATGTAATTGCTCTAAATCATGTTTCCTGTGAACGTTAGGCCAGGGCCAGGGAGTTTGAAAGATGTACGCTCAGATAAAGAGTCATTGGCCATTGCTATTGGTGGTAGAGAAGGTTTCTTGTAATTATTGAGAGAAACAAGTTTAGTCTTGGCAGCATTGAATGTGGCCATCCATTTTTGTTCCCATTCCACTACAGATTGGAGGTCATCCTCTAGTGTTTCTGCCATTTCTTTAGATATGTGTTCATTTGTTTTCCTGTTGTGCCTGTTATAGAGTGTGGTGTCATCAGCGTATATACACATCTCAGAGGCAATTTTGTCGGGGAGGTCATTTATAAATATTAGTAAGAATAGAGGTTCAACGATAGACGCTTGAGGCACTCCCGCATTTGTATCATATTGTTTAGATGTACGACCATCGAGGACAACCTAGATTTTTCTCTTATCTAAGAAGGATTAAATTATGTTAAGTATTTTTCCAGTGATAACGTCTAATCTAATTTTCCTGGGGAAACCCTCATGCCATGCCCTGTCAAAAGCCTTAGATATATCTGGAACTACCGCTCTGCCCTCCCTCGCTTGGTGAAGTGAATTGTATATACGTTCAGAGATTGCAGTTAAGATGTCTGCTGTGGAAAGGGCTTGTCTAAATCCATATTGTTAGTCAGTCAGAAAGTTAGCATCTGTAAGGTGATGGACTAGAGCCTGGTTAATTATGGACTCAAATAGTTTGGCGAAAAGTGGGGGGAGGCTAATGAGGCGATAATTTGATGGGCCAGTGTTTTCGCCAGAATTCTTGAATACTGGTACAAGAAGCAGTTTTTCAACAGCCCGGAAAGCAAGATGTATTAAGGCATTTGTTGTAGAGTTTGGAGAGCACTTTTTTAATAACACAGCTTGGATGAGATCGGGTCCACATGCTTTTGAAGTGTTACGGTTTTTTATGATAGCATGCACCAGAGCAGAGGTGATTTTCAGATCGTCTAGCGTGGCGTCTGTCCGCAAAGGAAAGTCAGGTAGGGAGTGGTTGGAAGGGTCCAGTGTGGAGTTGGAGGCAAACCGACTGACAAACATGTTAGCCTTCTCAGTTGCTGAGCAAACCTCGTGATTGTTGTTTAGTGGGGGAATTGTTGATTGCCCATTATTTACTACACTGTTGTAGATTTTCCAGAAGAATTTCTTTATTTGCTGTTTGTATTTTTCAATTTTTGTCTGTTTCTTTAGTTGCTTGGTTGTCTTTATCTTTATAAGTTGTCTGTTTCTTTGTTTAAAATTCTACATTGCTGATTTGATTAATTGAAAATTCTTTATGAGAAAATGGATCGTCAGATTAGGAACCTTTTACATTTTATTACATCTATTAGCAAAAGTCTCTTAATATAAAATTCAAAATGGCGCCGACGTAAACGAATTAAAATTCTTAATTTATTATCAGTGCTTCAAAAACAAATAGTCAAATGTCTAAATGCTATTAAACCTATATAGTATAAGGACCACCCTGCAGTTGAATGTTGGGAATGTTGAACTAGTCTGTGATTTATAGATCAAAATGACCGAATAAATGCTCATTTTTTAATCTAAAAAACAAACAACAAACAACACACCTCAGGGTGTGCGAAAAATTTATATTGTATTTGTTAAACTAAAATAATACATATTGTATGTGTTATACTTAAAAAAATTATATTGTATTTGTTAAACTTAAATAATACATATTGTATTTGTTATACTTAAATAATACATGTAGCATAAACCATGGGCACGAGGCGTTTCTTGCTTCTTACTGATTTAAGAAGATGGAAGAGAATTGAGTTAATAGAAAGAATGATGAAATATTTGTCCCGCTGTCTTTTGGCACGATAGCGTAACCATTGATTTTCCATCGCTTGCAGTGAATGGCAAAGCAATCGTACGGATGGAAGCTGTGTGTGTGTGTGTGTGTGTGTGTGTGTGTGTATGTGTGTGTGTAGCGTTTTGAAGAGTCGTTAGGAAATGGTGAACGCGGGAACGAAATAGCATCCGGTTCGCCGAATCACGTGACTGTAAACGGACGCTTATTTCCGGTGTGCCAGCAATATCTAAGTTTTACTTCGTAAGGCTTGTATCATCCGCAACGGAAGAGGACAGACCGACAGACGGTGAGGGTATCGATTGTGTTGCTACGAGGCGATAGAAATGGGGTGACATGAATTTAAGTGGTGAACGAGTGTGAGTGTGTGTGGGGGGTGATGATAAATACGAAGATGACATAAGATATCCGCTTGAAGAGAACAGAGAAAGTAGTGAAATAGAGGAAATAATGATGAGAGTGATAATAAAAATAAAAATAATAATAATAATAATAATAATAATAATAATAATAATATAATAAAAATAATAATGCAAACTTCTGAAACATTAAGGAAAACATTTGAATGCAGATACTGATGCACATAAACTACAAACGATAATCATATATATAGAAATTGCAACAGAAAAAGAACATAAATACAGAAATATCACATCTAATATGGAAAACTGAAACCGTATAATTGTAAATCCCCATGCCCCGTGAATGGAAATGCTTGCATCAACTGGCACCACATTAAATGGTCGTTAAGGGTCAAAGAGAATAGAAAGAATGAAAGGAGGAAACACTAACCAGAAAACTATTTGGTGCATCTGCAAAAGATTGGGGTCTTGGGAAAGGTTATTGACCCCCTAATCCCAGTGAAAGCCAATAGGAAAACATTACGTCAATCCGTTTTTACTTATCATTCATGATCAATACTGCAGTGCCATTTCCTCTCCACCCAGGAAAGTTACTTGTCGTCAACAAGTTAGCATTGTTGCAAGAAGTCAGTGTAGGGTAAAAAATCTTTGATGATGCCCTGTGTGAAAACATCTAGTGAATGTAATAATAATAATAATAATAATAATAATAATAATAATAATAATAATAATAATAATAGGCGACATAAATTCCACTGTTCTTTAGCAGCGAGAAATCAATGTAAACGGCTGTTGCGATAACGCAAATATATTTGCTAAGCTTATCAAAAGCGGTGCTGGATACTGAGCATCTGGGGGGACTTGTATTCACTAAGATTCTAGGGAACACCGCAGGTTGTTTTCAAGGATAAATATTTGATGATGACCGTGTTAAAACTTCTAGTGAGTAAATAGCATTAGGCCACATGAACTGCAGAGAAAATAACGAGGCATACCAGGTCTTCATCCAGAAAAACCTGTGAAACGCTATAACTAAAAAAAAGTTGCAAACCTATCTTTGTTTTATCATTATTTCCATGGCAGGTGCTCGTCTGAATCCACTGTCAAAAACTTTTCCCACTCTTTATCTATGCCTAAATCAAAACGTAGATTCCATAAACAAAGCTTCTTTCTTAGAACTGTACGCCTGTGGAACTCTGTTCCGTCTGCTCTCTTCCCTCCTGACTACAACTTGGATGTCTTCAAGTCCAACGTAAACAAATTCCTGATGAACCGCCTTCTTAAGTAGACACTTCAAATATCCACACTAACGTACTGTACTTACAATAGCCCTTATCCCTGAGTGGCTTCCAGGCCTTGATAAGTGGTGACCACCTTGTAAAAAAAAAATGGGACTAAGATCTAAAAATTGTGATAAAAGGCTATTTGAAGAATGATTCCTATAAAATGTGATATAGACAACAAATACATAAGAGATAAATTGGGTTAGGCCTGTTTGAATTTACGAGCCCGGATGATAAGAACGAATGAATAAATAATCTCTTATTGAAATTAAAGAACTAAAAAGATAAATTGAGAGCAAAAAAAACTTATCAGAGACTGTAGATTAAAATACTTAATGGGGTTAATGAAGTGTCGGGGGTAGAAAAAATGACTAAATCTGTGAACAAAAATAATGTAATTTACCAAAATCAGACTCGTACTACAGAAACAGGTCCTCGATATGACTTTAAACTATATCCGATGGTGAGGCCTCACTTTTCGGGCTTTGGGGTGTGTGGAGCCACCTTTTAATTACCATTGCTCCCAGGTCCACTCTGATCCGGACTGGTAGTACCTATTAGAGTCCTAACTATGGGTTAAATAGAACCCGACTTTAAAAAAATCAAAATATACTCTATTAAAAAATTGTTCTTTAAAATCATTGGATTCGGCATTAAATAACCTGAAAAGGGTTGATATGCCGTAAAACAAAAAGAACCACCCACATTATCTACAGAAAAAATTGTTAAACGTATGATTGAACATAAGAAAACATGAGAAAATCGTGATATTTTCAGATTGCTAGACGAGAAGCTAAGAGCTCGAATTTTAAAATAGTTGCCAAACCTCCGATTAGTCAATAGGTTAAGATTAAAATATGTCACTACTGATGTGAATGAAGTTTTGAAATTTTATCAGTGAATAATTTAGATCAGTGCATTAAAGTTAAACTGCCAATAGTGTTTCAACGCGATTCGTAACAAGAAAGAAGCAACGAAAGTGTTCTGGTAAGCAAAAACGTTTAAATGGCTAAATAAACCAATTTAAAAAAGATGCATGTAAATTAGAAGCTATCGGGAATGACGAAATCAAACGTCATGGTGTTTTTGAAAGGTTAATTCGTAAATTTGACGTATACCAAAATAAAAAAAAAAATTGAATGTGTTGCACAGGAACTGAACTGACGTATCACAGCTAAAACTGCCACAGTGACGGTATCGTCAGAACAAACTTCATATGAATAACCAGAAACTTCTTTTAAATCAACCAGAAAGAATTAAAAATGGGAAATGTGCTATTACTGATGCAGATCAATCTCATGTATTCTGGAAACGTATTTAGCAGAAGAAGTAACACACCCATATGATGTAGAATGGATCAAATATATTTTAAAAAGCGTCATCTTGTATAAAACAACAAATAAACATAACAGCCATTGCTGAGAGGCTGAAGGTAAAGGTTAAAAAATCTTCAAATTGCAAAGCGTCTGGACTTGAGGTGAAGGCATATTGGTTTAAAAACCTTCCAGCTCTTCAACAAATTCTTGCAACAACTTCCCTGTGTGAATGAGAAAGGACACTGATGTCTTGATCAAGAAAGATAAGACAAAAGTGGATGGAGTGGCAAACTTTAGACTACACAATTGCCTCTCAATAAAACTGAAACCTTTTCATATTTTATATGAATTTATCTATGGTCATTTGGACAAAAACAATTTGAGAAACGGACTATCTGCCTATAGTGATCACGAAGCGTCAAGAATTATTTTCATATCGCTTAAATTATCCTAAGAAACTGTAAACAAAACTGAAACTTGTCATGGGATGAGTTGATTAAGAAGCCATTTGATATAGTGTTTCATATATGTGTAACCAAATGTTTGCCGATTTTCAGGATAGCTCCAAACATACGAACATCTATAAAGGATAGTATGCAGATTTGGGAAGGCAATTTAACTTAAGAAAATGTTACATAAGGTAAAATGAAAATTAAGAAATGTATTTACCAAGGTAATAGTTTTCCCACTCATCAGTTTGGTCTAGTTGACACTTTTTTTTCGGAATATGAAAGCGGAATATGAACTTAGGAAATGAATGCTTACAGTCAACCAACTACTATTCATGGATGGGCTTAAAGGCTTTCGAAGAAAAGAGACTAACTTGATAGTAATGAATACTGTCAGATTGTGTAGTAATAACATAAGGATGGAATTTGACATCACTAAATGTGATATACTTGTAAAGTAAAGGTAACGTTCGTTCACTCAGATGAACTTGTACTTCCACCAACAGATCTGATGAAAATATTGAGAGCAAAAGAGGCTACAAATATTTAGGGATACTGGAAACCGATAAGATTAAGAACATGGAAATGAAAACCTAGCTCACAGCCCAGTATAACAGAAAAAGTAAGCGTTATTCTTAAATAAAATTTCCACAGTCGGAATACAATATATACCATTGCTGCTGCTGCTGCTATTACTAATACTACTACTACTAATAATAATAATAATAATAATCATAGTAATAATAATAATAAGAAGAAGACGAAAAAGTAATAAAATAATCATAAGCTTAATAGAGAAGAAAAAGAAGAAAAATAAGAAAAATAAAAAAATGCTACAACTACTACTACTACTACTAATACTTATAATAATAATAATAATAATAATAATAATAATAATAATAATAATAATAATAATAATAATAATAAATAAATAAAAATAAGGAGAATTTATACTTGCTAAAGTAAAAAAAAATTTAAAGGAACACAAAAATAATAAACTGCTCAATTCAATTTTATGTTTGTACGTACGTTATCACCCTTCAGTTTCTTTTTTTTTTAATTATTATAGAATTAAATTTGAAATGTAAAAAAATAATCTATAAAATATTTCTTCTCATATCGCTGTTCTTACGAACATTGAATTGAATGAAAATACACTTTTTAATCTTCGAGTAAGAATTAAAATGTAATACATCTTCTAATATCGTATAGTCTAACTCCCCACTGGAAAATCTGTAGAACGCTGAATATCCTGTGTAGCAGCAAGTCATAAGAGAACAGTTGGAAATAAGCCATACACTATCCATTATGACGATAAAATCCCTACAAAACGGAACTGTTAAACCTGATATTGTGATATGAAACGGAGAAAGTAGCAACCCTAGTTTAAGTACAATAATTTACATTTTTAAAAGAAACATACAAACAAAAAGCGAACATATTAAATATTTGTATAAAAATATAAATAATATATATATATATATATATATATATGTATATATATGTTAGTTATTGTTAGTTAATGTTTATGAATTTTGGAGAAGAGAATTAATAATAATTATATGAATCATTCTGACTACTTTTCCTATCTCGAGTGTTATTCTTACACAAAAAGAATAGTTGTTATAACACGCATAATTACACAAGTAATACTGTTATTTTAACCTTTTAAAATTCTACACAGATTTTATGTACAGCCTGTAGTTTTTCCATTAATTTTCCATTTTCCGTTAGTAAATACAACTTTACGAAATACTGTGTTTTTTCAAAAAGATACTTCGTCCCATTCATCATTGTTAGACTACATTTAAGATTTTCTTGGAGTCATGACTGGAAATAAGTCCTGAGTAATTCGTAAATGCACTTTGGCTAAATATAACCTTGAACATTAAAAGAGTGTAGTTTTACAAACGCAATCTAGTGCTTTATCCATTACGCCACAGATACTTGCATATATTTCTAGAATAAATTTTAAGAATTTTAACATTTTGCTTCTAGATATAGAGACTACGCATCACTGTCTATCACTATTTATTGCATATTATTATTATATATATAGTAATATATTTATTTATAATTTATCACTACCTAATATATATATATATATATATATATATATATATATATATATATATAGTAATTTATAAAATATATATGGCGATTAAACTACACTGAATATTCGGCGTTTCATCCACTCTAGGATTCGTCAGGCTTATGTGCGAATTCTGTGGTTGTTTATCGTTTTTATATATGGCCCGCTTCTATTGAGGATTTAGTTAGCCAATCAGCTTTCTAGTATACACCGGGCCCCTTCCTATCAGCCAATGGGCATGCATTTTATCGAACAAAGGATCTGTTTTAAAACTAGGTTAGTGGTTTAAGGCATACATTTGCCCGGTTCAAAATAAATGTCTAACAAAAAGCGTAGTTTATCAGGCAACAATATTTGCGAAAGAAAACCCGAATAACAAGAAATATTACGTTGGCATGACTTTCTTAGATTTCAAAACCCGATACTATGACCACAAAAGTACATTCAACAATAAAAACACCGTATAAAAACAACACTAGCGAATAAATACTGGGAACTCAAAGAAAGCGGACATTCGCCGGTAGTCGAATGGAAAATAATAAGACAAGCTACCACGTATACGCATTTAGACGACCCATGTAGATTATGCCTTCATGAAAAATTTGCTATCCTGTCCTTTAAAGAACCCCAGAATCTATTAAACTGTAGAAGAGAAATAGCAAATAACTGTGTTCACAAAATAAAATTTACTCTAGGATAGCGATAGAAAATAGTTTTAAAACTTACAAAAACAATAGAAAATAAACAAATAAATAAATTAAATAAACATGAATATACATAAACGATCACACATATATGTATATATATATATGAATATATATGTGCATATATGTATGTACACATATGTATATTTATATATAAACTAACAAAAAATATCTGCCTAAAACCACTAATCTTGTCTTAAAATAGATACTGTGTTCGATAAAATCCATGCCCATTGGCTGATAGGAAGGGGCGCGGTGGATACTAGAAAGCTGATTGGCTAACTAATTCCTCGATAGAAGCGGACCATATATAAAAACGATAAACAACCACAGAATTCGCGCATAATCTTGAGGAATCCTAGAGTGGATGAAACGCCGAATATTCAGTGTAGCTTAATCGCCATATATATTTTATAAATTACTAACTAGCTCTACCTACGTATTGAGCACTTTTGAAGTAAATACTTAAAGTTTAAGCATAAATCTCCACTTTCGTATATTAATTTTATGTAAGTAAATGAAGTAGTTATATATATATATATATATATATATATATATATATATATATATATATATATATATATATATATATATATATATCACATTTTGGGAATTTAAAATTTGTGATTTAAAAAAGTTAAATTTCAAATATAGAAATGTTATTGTGTGCAAGACAAAGAATACAGTGTGTACATATATATATATATATATATATATATATATATATATATACATATATATATATATATGTAAATAGTAGCGTTCGTGTATATATGTGTCTGTGTGTAAAACTACCAATCACCAAAGAAATATAAAGACTGTATGTGGGTACACCTCTCCTGGTCAAGAAATGTTAATGCCCATATAAGGATACTTCTGTCAAAGGAGACATTATATTGTATACGGACTTTCAATATATACCATTCATTAAACCACTTTTTCATTACTGAGTTACGGTCATTAAGATATCTCATTAAATGCAATCTATTTTAATAATTACATCGATGATATTACCCATTCGACATAATAGCTTTGTTTCAACTATACTAATTAAAAAAATATATATTTAGTTTATTTAAATTTCAAGTTATGTTTGATTTAATTTATTTTATCTGAAATCTAAAACCGTTTTATTTTCAAACCAAAAAACCAAAAGGGTGAATAACTGTGATAGTTTAATTGAAAAATTGTTTTAAACGGAGCACGTTATTAAACACTTCCTGTTTTCGTTTTCATTTCGAAATATTATTCTAAGCTGGATTAGTTTTTTTATTTTAATTTGGAGGAATTTTTGTTCACTTATTCTTAATTTTGAAGTAACTTTTTTATTTGTTAGAGAAAAATAATTCAAAATAATGTCCTCATTTACTTGCATCCTCACGAGGGCAGAGTTAGTCACAGAGACAAATGTGAACAAAATCCATCATTCCCTGCTCTTTTTGTTTTTTGTTTATAAAATATAGTCGGTGTTATCCAGGATTTATTATAATAATTATACCATAGAAAGTGTGTTTAATTGCTTGCGAAAAAGATTTTCTTTATAATTTATTTAATATCTTAAATTAAAAATGCTCAATTTTTACGACGTGACCCAGCGTCGTTTAACCCCTAGAACAAAATGGTCAATGTCAAGTTTCTTTCCAAGTTATCAAAAAACTTGAAAATAGCGATTTTTAATGGTTTTCGATAGTGCTAAAAATATCACATTTAAATTTGGAGCAGATAAGTAGTTTTCATGATATGAAAAATTACTTTTTCAAAAAGTGTGAGATCACTTTCCTATATAAATTTAACGTAAAATGGGCACCCACTTT
Organism: Euprymna scolopes; assembly: GCF_053919585.1. NCBI lineage: Eukaryota > Metazoa > Mollusca > Cephalopoda > Sepiida > Sepiolidae > Euprymna > Euprymna scolopes. The sequence continues at coordinate 153,396,052 of NC_136491.1, forward strand.
CTAACTATCTAAAAATTTCTTCATAACATGAAACAAATTTAACTGCGATATTCGTTTTCAACACGACCGAAAACCGGCGCTGTTTTATTTACTGAGAGATTCGTTTATTTTTCATAATTTAGGACGTAAATAATGTTGCCAGTAAGCTTACACGAGCGGTTTACAAAAATATATTTTTGTTTTTCATTTTTTTTTTTTTGGTTGGTATTCAATTATAGAATTTGTATAGATTTTATTATGCATTTAAAAAAAAGGAGGAAAAGGTCTGCCTTAAACCACTAACCTAGTTCTAAAACAGATCCTTTGTTCGATAAAATGCATGCCCATTGGCTGATAGGAAGGGGCGCGGTGGATACTAGAAAGCCGATTGGCTAACAGAAATCCTCAACAGAAGAGGACCATATAAAAACGAGAAACAACCACAGAATTCGCGCATAAGCCTGACGAATCCTAGAGTGGATGAAACACCGAATATTCAGTGTAGCTTAATCGCCATATATATTTTATAAATTACTATATATATACATATATATATGTATATATATATATATATATATATATATATATATATATATATAAATTAACTGAAATCTTTAAATATTTTTTAGTTCTTGTCGAATAATTTCTTTGTCGTATTTTAAAACAATATATATTGAATTTAATTCCAAAGAAGACGTTTTCAAAAATGCAGACTTTTATTCTTAATAACGAACGCGTTGACGATTGAACAATAAACATTCAGAAGATTGTCACTTGGAATTTTACATTACGACACAGGAACTTAGATCAGTTATCAGTTGCAAATATCGTGTGACGTATTTATTTTGGTGCTAATGGTTTTGCAAAATGAGGTGTTTCCAGACAAAACTTGTTGAAATAGTATTTTCTTTGGTCTTGCACGCTTTTATTTGCAAAAGCATCTTGATTAATATATTTTATATCGAAAACAAAAGCTAAAACAAAATTAAGCAGAAGGCCAATCAAAAAGTGGGGAGTCTATGGACATCTTTGTTACTGTATCTTTTAGTCTTCTAAGATATTCCTCGCTAGAGTTCTTGATCACCATAATACCACATTTTCACCAAAAGTCTTTCCACTTACAATTCCAAAAATCAAGTCATTGTTTTTTATAATAAATAATGTATAAGCAAAAGTTCAGAGGAAAAAAGTGTTAGTGGGACCCCACCACATCCCTTCTAGAAGCTAGACCACCCATTGTGTTCCGGTTTGAAAGAGACCGAAAACAAGCAAGTTGATCTCTAAATGTTGTTGAAAATTATAACAATTTTATTTTCTATTAGTTATGCCCAAGCATCTCCCTGAGTCTGTTTCCCCGTTGTCCTGCTTAAATTTAAATTAGAATCATACATATGTTTATACGATTGTGAAGCCAGATTTTTGCAGTCAATACATTTATATGTTTCACTGTTTCGTCTCATTGTCAAGAGAATCTGCATTTACTCTTTGGCTGTTAGGCATTTTATGTTGGAATTTCTGTGCGACAGCAAATAACCATGTCCATTTTTCCTATTATAAATATATTATAATGTTATATCTTGCTCAATTTGCATTACGCATTATTTACAATACCACAGGTCCCTGTAGTGCTCTTAGAGTGCGGTAATTTATAATATCGTATATATTTTTAGTGTTTTATTTGCGCTGTCTTAAATTCTTATGAGTTCTCTTCCATTTTCTTTATTTACATTTATATCAGCATCATTGTACTGCCTTTTATATATTAATTATTTTCCTCGTTCTTTATTTCATGCCCCTGAGTTCTTTGCTGTCCAGTTTACGAAGTGTTCAGAGTGTCTGACAATAGCTATTGCTAGGATATGTTTGTTATTAAATTAAATTTGAGGGATACAGTCTATTGTAAACAGGTTTTCTTGTTTTTGCTTGGTATTCTCTTAAATATTACGTGTCTCCTTATGTTTGTTTCATGATGTTTGCTTTGGTATGCTCAGTTATTTTTTAGTTATTTCGTTTTTTAACGTATGCTCTTTGTGCTTGTTTCTTTCTTTATCACACGCACTACACATTTTCCATTCTTATATTCAAATAAAGATGATACATAGTATGACCCCTACGGCAGTAAACAGCGATTATGTTAGCTGGTATAAATTTTGACGCATGTCACTTTTAGTGCGTGACAGGATAAGCCAGATCCGTAAAACAGAACCGTTATCAGGGCTTAACAAAAATGTGTTTCTTTTTTTTTGTTTTTGTTTTTTACATTTTCACTCCAAACAAGCCAGATTGTCACTTTGATGTAGGGAACTACTATCAGGGGCAACAACTACTGGGGTACTATGTAGGGATTTTGGCAGCAAGATATATGTTCACGTTACGTTTGAACTTCTGTACGTCAGTACAGTTGGAGAAGCAGGGACCTGGAATGGAATTCCAAAGTCTAGCGGTTCTAGGGAAGAAACTACTGGAGTAGAAGGATCTTTTACATCTAGAGATCTCTACTGCGTGGGGTGGGATTTAGCTGCCTGTCGGGTTTGTCGAGGGTGCTCACGTCGTGGGGGCACAAGTGCTTGCAGTTTGTCAGAGCATTCACCGTTAAAACACTTGTAGAACAGACAGAGGGATGCAATATTTCGTCGATGGGACAGAGGTTGAAGCTTAGATGCTAGTTAAGGACCTATCAGATTGGCGACTCTCTTTTGAACCTTGTCTAGGAGCGTGAAACTAATAGCCGATGCACCAGCCCAAATATAACAGCAATACTCCATACATCGGCGAATGATGGCCTTATAGAGGTACAGGATACTTTCGGGTGTTAGTAGTTTTCTAGCACGATAGAGAGAGCCTACCTTTTTCGCAGCGGCCCTGACAATGCTTTCAATGTAATTGTTCCAAATCATGTTTCCTGTGAACGTTAGGCCAACGAGTTCGAACGATGTACTCTCAGATAAAGAGTCGTTGGCCATTGCTATTGGTGGTAGAGAAGGTTTCTTGTAATTATTGAAGGAAACTAGTTTAGTCGTGGCAGCATTGAATGTGACCATTCATTTTTGTCCCCATTCCACTACAGATTGGAGTCATCCTCTAGTGTTTCTGCCATTTCTTTAGATATGTGTTCATTTGTTTACCTGTCTTGCCTGTCATAGATTGTGGTGTTATCAGCATATATACCCATCTCAGAGGCAAATCATAGTCGAACGATACGAGTATATGAAGACGCCACGTTTTCGAAGCAGGCGAATGGGACATACTAATGATGTGGAGAAATGATAAATTCAGCGAATATTATAGTGTCTGTCCGTCTGCGCGTAATTCATTTCTATAAAGTAATTTTAAGAGGTAAGCAACCAGAAGATATCTTTAGTCTCTCGCTCTTAAATTCATTTTTCTTAAATAAAACCATTAACTAACGCATCAAAGATTTTCCTTGTGTATTTTCCTATATGAAAAATGTATCTGTTTTAGTTAAACAGTTTAACTATCGATAACCGCTAGACCATCACAGCCACACGCGAAACGTAGCAAAAATGAAAACGAGCAACGAGGACGAGAATTAAAAACCCTCGTTTATACCCTGCATATGTGTAAAACAACTTTTATTATATTTAGTTTATCGATTGCTCGTGGATTAGAATATAACAATGATTATCCTTATGCTTATTAGTTATCTTAGCTCCTTATATATTTTTGCTTGCAAATTCAGATAATCGACGAAGAAAAGTAGGGAGGTGACGTCTATATGAAACAGAATAGCAGAATACTATTCATAAAGTGTTGACATGGCGTTTTTCGGTTGAATTAGATTTCTGTGGTATAGTTTAATTTAAATAGATTTTTTTTAGTTCTTCTGAGTTTTTTTTACATCGGCATCACCACTTATCAATGCCTAGAGGCCACTCGAGGATAAGGGGTAAAGAGTGAAGTACAGTAGAAATTGGACAATATAGTAATCGTTAGTAATGGAAATTCGGTAAATTTGTTAACTTATATGGAACGGTTAATCAAAAACTTGTTTACGTTAGACTTGAAGACAACCAGGTTGTATTCAGCAGGAAAGCAGAAAAACGGAAGACAATAGGCGTGCAGTTCTAAAAAAAGAAGCTTTGTTCATGGAATCTACGCTTAGGTTAAGGCACAGATAAAGAGTGGGGAGAATTAGTGATAGTGTTTTCTGCTAGACGGGTGTTTCTTGTGAAAGTTTGGCGAGGAGGACCATAGAATGGAGCTCAGCCGAGCACTTGCCATGAAAATAACGATAAAGCATAGACAAACTCGCAACATCTCTTCTGTGAGTAAGAGGTTGCAGGGAAGGGAAAAGGACATCCCCCACAAGGCTACGAAGTCTATTTTGAACTCTATCAAGGCAGAATAAGTTCTTTCTAGTAGCTCCTGCCTAGCTGTGGCAACAGTACTCCATCCTTGGGCGTACCTGGCTCTTATAGATAGAGAATTGCATCAGCAGTGATATATCTACTGGATTGATAGAAAAATCCCACCATTTTTTCCAGCGGCTTGGCAAGGGGTTTAATGTATGTGTTCCATTTAAGGTCAGTAGTAAAGGTTAAGCCCAGAAGCTTGTCAAAACATGAGGCCTCTTCAAGACAAGAGGCATTCATTTCAATTGATGCCAGATGGGGATCAGAGCGCTGATGATGTAAAGATAAAAGCTTGGTTTCTAGGTGCATTAACAGTAACAAGCCACCTCTTTCCTCATTGTACCACTTACTCAAGATCAGAGGAGAGAGAATCAGAGACAACTTGATCAGTTACGGTCTTAGATGTGCTACCATAGATGGTAGTGTCATCAGCAAAAATGTCTACAAATGATGTAAGGATGTGATTTGGAATATCATTAATATAGCTCAGGAAGAGAGTTGGGCCCAGGTTGGACCCTTGAGGGACTCCAGCATTAATACTAAGAGCTTCTGATTTCGGCCCACCAACCACTATCTTATGAACCTATCATAGATAAATGATTTAATAATTGAGAATACATTTCCAGCTATACCGTAGCTGGAGATCTTGTGAGGTAAACCTTTATGCCATACTCTATCAAAGGTCTTTGATATGTCAAGAGCAATTGCCCTAGAAAGGTAGCCTCTGTCGAGAGATTCGCTAATCCTATGAGATATAACTGTAAGCACATCTGCTGTAGATCTAGCAGAACGGAAACCATATTGCGTGTCACTAAGAAGGTTATTTTTGCTGAGATGGTTGATTACTTCTCTATTAAACACATATTGCAGCAACTTACTCATGACGCACAGGAGACTTATTGGCCTGTACAGAGAGGGAGATGAGCGATCACCTGAATTCTTATATACGGGGCATACTGATGAGGTTTTCCAGGGTGACGGGAAGCAATTCTCCTTAGGACAACGGTTGAAACAGTTTTGTAAGGATGGGCGCTAGTTCTGGTTGAAGTTTTTTTTAGTACTATAATTTCCTTTGATATTTTCTCTCTACTTATTTTTTTAATATGTCTGTTTCGAGATGCTAGTTGTTTCTAAATATCTTGAAATTTTGTTCTTTTTGGTTGTCTCGTTTGCTTTACATTTAGTAAACACTTTTCTATACCTGTATCCTGAATCACTATTTTCATTATATCCATAAGTAGTTTTAACATCTTATTAATTTTTGGTAACAAATTCAAGTCAATCAAAAGCAAACGGTTATTAATTTTGTATTTGTTTGTTTCAATGTAAATCTCGTAGGCAGGCCAGTGAGTGGTTATTGCACCAGCGAACAGAATATTAATAAGAAGTCCACTTATGGCAGAATGCTATCACATCTGCCTGATTCTGTCTTCCAACTCTCAGCCTCACTCCTATTTTCGATTAGTGTCTCTAACAATTTTATCCGATATTTTAAACATCTGTAACTGTCCAATTATATATACTTTGGAAATTGCGTCATGCTATTCTTTATTGTTGCTTTCTTTAATAGATTTTGGTCAATATAAAATAGTTAATTTAGCGCTCCTGATATTTTTCGGATATGTTTCGTTACTTATCGAAGTGTTAGCAGTTATTAAGGGATAAGTTATGCAATTAAAATTTTCAACATATGTTGCCGGCCTGTACGTGCTGGGTATTTGTTTTCTTTTTCTATCTCATTATCTAGTAAAATTGTATCTATTTACCCGCCAATTTCGGGATTTATGAGTCGACTATACATGTGGCAGTGTTTTCTTCGGACGTTCGTGTACACTTGAAAATACCTTCAACCAAACTCCGCTGTTTCTGCGTTGCCAAGTGTCTTCCAAATTCTCACTTACTGTTCGAATTTATTTGTATTTTTCTGTTGCTGTTCATTCTGTAATTTTCGGAAGATTTATCTACATTTTTTCAATCGTACTGCGTTCAATCAATTTGCTTCGTATTTTTCCCTATCGATTTTATCAGAAGTGTATTCATTGTGCCGGATACACTTGCTCTGTCTTTGTCTTTCCGTCATATACATTTTGGTAAAACTATCTTTTAATGAAAGTTTATTTCGTAAAAAATATATTTTGTACTTTCTGCCTATGTTTTTTTTAAATATTTCTGTAATTGCCTTTTTTTCTGATTTGTCTTTGTTTTATTGCCAAAGTTAATCTCTTTCTATGTCTGTTTATGAGTGAACATTCCTTCTACTTTCTTTAATTTGAGAAAGATTGCCATCTTTTTTAGCGAAGTTGATTTTATATAAAGTTTTTGGATTAGATATTTGGACTGAACCTATCTAAATAACAATTTCATTGTCTGTACAAAAACATAATGATTTACAACATTTCTGAATAAGAAAGAAATTAACTTCCTTTATATTCGCTCGTTATCGATTAAAAATCATTAAAATCATTTCCACTTAAAAACACTTAAAGAAAAACATGGGTGTTTATATTCGGTTTCAAATTAGCTATTTTATTTTATAATTTAAAAATTCATGCTGAGGAAAGAATGTAAGTGGTTTTTCTTATAGTTTCTTAAAAAATCTTTGTAAATATTAAATGAATTGACATCTATTACTTTATAATTTATATAACAAATATTAAGAAAATACACAAAACAAAATATTGTGCTGTATGTTGAACTTTCATTGAAAGAAATCTAAATGTTTTAAATTAATTTTATAGCTTAAAAGGGTTGATAAGATTTGCTTAAACTTGTTTGTAATTCATCGTAATCTATTTTATTTAATAATAATATAAAAATATTTATTCATTTTATTTATAATGTATTTTTAAATATTTTAACTACCATGGAATTTCCATACCGTGGAATTTCCACGGGTTCTTCAAGTTATGGTTATAATTTTTTTATTGTTATTAGTATTAGTAGTAGTATTTTACTCATTAGTAGTTTTTACACAAGTCATTACGAACGGGCTGTAATACGTGGTGTTTCTTGAAATCTGAATGACGGCCTATATTTCCAACATTCTTCGCCTCTTACCATAACCATTGCTAGTCATTGTTTTTTAATTGTGGAAGTCGCTATGAATGACTGTTTGTCTTCTCGAGCTCTTCCCCCATCTGTTCAGTGGATGCCAGAATAATGCTCTCTATCTCTTACTCTTTCTCTCTCTACCCGGTGTTTTCACTTTGCTTAAAAATTGTTGATCATTTCATAAGTGTATATGCGCTAGGTTAATTTGAATAGGAACAGATTAAACGATTTCTATGAGTTTAGCCATGATAATACATCATAATCTTTATCCGAGAATCGACATGATTAGGGTTCTGAATCAGAACACCTCGTTTGATAAGGATTACTATGATACGTCGTACCTGATCGTCATAAAACAATTATCCGGCAACCAGCAAAGCATAACGGGAAAGATCATGGACAGAAGGAGCAGAGGATGACAGAGATAAAGATAAGTTGTTAGTCCGAGCACCTGGGCAATATGAAAAATGATGAGTCACAATGAATTCACGAATGCCTCGAGGGAAAGAAATAGATAGAGAGTCATGGCCGTCAATGCCATAACTAGACAGGATACAACTTGAATGAGATTAGATTTTATTGGGTTGGTTTACTATTTTTGCATATTTTTCTCGCATTTCTATTATAAGTGATCTTTAGCTGATTTATCTTGGTTTCCGCATTCGATGGTTTTCCTTAATATTTCGGTGATTTTCAAAAGTATGCTTGGTCGAATGGAATATCTCCTCCCTTTAATTCCAATTTCTCCTAGCTACTTTTTAAGGTGTTTCCAAACTGTCCCAGTGTTTCTATAATTATAAGTATTATAGTGTGTTTTTGTCAAATATCATTTATTTTGTTAGTTTAAATGTATCCCTGGTCTCCAAATTTCATCTGCTTCCGTAACAATTTTTCAACAACTGAAACAGCACATTAGATATACGTTTGCTATTTTAATCAATGGTAGAAACTTGACAAAACTTATAACTTTCTCAACTGCAGCAATTTAAGTACTTGATAATCGGTGGTGAAACGAGAGAATTTTATTTTAGAAGCGTTTAAATGACAATCTATATTTGAACTATTGTATTTATGTAGACGACAATATGGTAACACGTCAATGGCTGGAAATGACTAATGTTGCGATATTGTGAAGTCAAATAACATTACTGGTACATTCACGGTAAATTAATATGACTAAAAGGAGAAAACCGTCGGAAGTTTTAATTTCCAGAAAGAATAACCTGAAAAAATATCAATTGACACAATAGGTTACGAAGGCCAATTAGGATGATTATAACATGCCACTAAGAAATATTTTGGCAGAGGAATTTTCATTCTTATAGAAGTACTTTGGTAAGGAAAAGACCGAAAATAAAACAGAAAAAATGTTAATTGAGTATAGGAAAGCAAGGGAGAATGGATTATATTCTTCCTGTCTCGAAGAGGAAATAAGAGTAGAAGAACTAGTTATTAAATGTTCTAGTTTTTGCCAGTTTTTCAACAAATTTGGCCTTCGGGCTAAGATCAAAGTGCCCCCCTTTTGAGTTGGCCTTGTGCCTAATTTTTTTGTTCATGTTTTTTTTTTTTTTGCCTGAATAAAAGATTTAATATCTCAAAGTGTAGTATCTGTTTCGGCAGATACTGCAAGCAAAGACCATATGTGGGGGCGACCCCACAGATAAGACCTTGGTCAATGTAGGGCCAACCCTTCATACCAATTGTCACTCTCCAGCTCCCCTACTCCCTGGGGAGTTGGTCCCCATTTCCCCTTCACTCCTCACATTAAAAATCGGCTTTGTGCCTAATTTGCTCGGTGGGGCAGCAAATAAATGCCTGGCTTTTTGGCCAAGATCAAAGTGTAGTATCTGGTCTTCAGATGCTGCCCTTTCATTTCTTGTTCTCTTTCGGCAGAGGAGAAATCCTTCACAACTGAGACAATTTTTTTATTTTTGTACCTTTTCTCCACGTTAACAAAAACACCCTGGTATCTAACTCTGTCTCATGGGGTGGGGCATTGTAAATAAGTACTATAATTATTGCTATTATCGCGATTTTAGTCATCTATATCCATAGGAAGTTGAATGTTCCGTGGCAGTTTTATTGTTATCAAAAATCAAGATTTTTTATCTTAAAATTATTAACACAAACTTTTTAATATACGAACTTATAGATATGCGAGAACCTAATAAAATCGTTACTAAGTTTCATATTTTTGAAGAACGAACTTTCGTTAATTAATTATTTATTATAGTTTCTTAGATGATTAGTTTCATTTAACTAGTACGCTCAATTTATTTTCTTTACATTTTCTACGTTATGTATAATTGCATAGAATTTTAGATGATAAAGTTCTAGCGCACTAATATTATATATACACACAACATATATATATATATATGTATATATATATAACAAAAAAGCTATATTCCAAATTCATGAGGTTGACCATATTATAATTTATTCCTGTAATTCAGTAGACTTTTACAATTCTTGGCAGTATCTGTTTCGTAGCGCAACATTAATCACTTAATTATTATATCAATCAGTGAATCTATTATGCCCTTAGAAAAACAACTTCTCTGAAGTCTGTGTTACAACAATTCTTCCCAGATTTCCAGTACTCCGCGCCTCTTTCGATTAATTTTGCGGATAAATTTGCGTTATCGCAACAGCAGCGACCATTGGTTTTCACTGGAACTTGGAGGGCAATAATCCTCGATAATACATCAGTCCTTTTTGCACTTATTCGGCTGTATGGTTGGTGCTTTCTCTACTCGGTTTTCAAGTCCAACGTAAACAAGTTCTTGATGAGCCGTCCCCCTAATTAATCCAAATTACAAAATTTCAACTACTTATGTTTACTACGCTATAATACCATTGACTAATGTACACCCATTAACTCTTATCCTCGAGCGGCCTCTAGCCCTTGATAAGTGGGTATTCCTATGTAAAAAAAAAAGTCACGATCAGAGATTACTAAGTGATAATAATCGGTTGTGTTCCTTGAATCGGTGGGATAACGATTCTACCAACTTTCCAGCAGTCTTCATCTATTTAGTTAGCTTTTGCAAATGATTTTGGATTATTGCAAGGGCTGCTCACGATTAATTTCTCGCTGACAATTAATCTTCTCTAGGGTTAGTGTAGTTCAATCATTGGTCTTCACTAGGATTTGGGTAATAAAAAAATTCTCCAAAGCCCCAACAATACCAACACGTCCAATGAAGGTAAGGATAGTGTTTTTCATCCTCAGTCTTTCTATCCCTCATGCTATTTCGGTGTTATTTTCGGTCATATCAGCAGAGGCTAATGCTATTTTGGAGAGACGGCTTGTAAGATTACTTTCAGTCCCCCTTGATACATGTGGTATGTTTCTGGATTTTTGTTTTAATTCTATTGCAGTTTCCGTATGATTTATTCGTATTTTTTAATTTGTAGGTTATGATTATTGGCCCACAAGGAGCTTTCACACAGGTCACCAAACATCTCTCCTTGAAAACAACCTGTGGTGTTTTCCGGAAGCTGAGTGGAAACAAATCTCCCCAGATTTCTAGTACCTTCCACCTCTTTCGATAGAATTTGCAAAAAATTTGCATTATCGCGACAACTGTTTACATTTGACTTCTCGTTGAAAGCGGCTATTATTTATTGGAAGTTGAGTGACAATATGCCTCCCAAAGGTCCCAGTTCTCTTCGCAATTTTCCAACGGAGGTCTGGTCAGTGCTCTCTCCTCGGTCTTCCTCCTTGATTCTACTTGGCTATTTGATCTCACTCTTTTTTTTTGAGGGGCAATAGACAAAACATATTACTTTTCGGTGGCTGACAAACGAAGACAAAGGCTTACTTATAACATGAAGAAATTTATTCCAGCTGGATGAGATGATGATCAGGTATTCGATGCCTTACAGAGTTAGATTGTCTTATCTCTCTTTTTGGTTCGCTTCCGAAAGGGGCCTAGTTAACTGAACTTTCCCGACTCTAACTGTCAACTCCGAACTCTTCTGACCGATTCTAACTTAACTGAATATATTGTAAACTATCTTTCTATGTGACGTCAGAACGTGCTCAGACATGTGAATGTCTCCTCACGTGGATTTATATATTACACATGTCTCCAACACAATTTTGGCAACACAAGTATAATTCCTTAATTAAGTGATAGTCCCATTCTACTTGCTCTGATCCAATTAGTTGTATAGTTATTTCTTAAACAATGGGCAATGTTCTACAGTCCTATCAACTTACCTAATTTGCAATACGTATTCTTTTTAACTTTTGTATACTGGGTTCTATTCTGCTTTTTCTTTTAATAAATATTATTCTCAATCCTTTTTATTTTGTTGCTCTAATTACCGGAATCTGTCTCTTCCATATACAACATACTTCATAAGATCGGATGGTAACCCGGCTGAAATCTTGTGAAAATAACACTCAAGATGAAAACAATTGTCAGAAGAATCCAAATGATATATATATATACACACTAAACAATCTACGAAAAAGTATCAAAAGTCTGTAATAAACTATACTAAATCGCATTATTATATTGTGCGTGTGAGATTACACACCGGTTCTTGTTACATCACCGGAGTTAATCAATATTGAACTTGGTAAGCATTTGAGAATACTAAGTGCTGTATGTAGGAGGATGTTGACACCTCCCTGCTAGATGTGCAAAATCCCTAACGTCGTCACCTCCCCTAGCCGGGATATACATGCGATTGCGGACCGCTTATAGATTTCATGTTTCCATGAAATCCCCTCTACGCAGGAAGATGGTTTAACCAACCTTGGGTTAGTGAGAGTCCGTACGGTAGATGATGCGGGGGCGTCTTCCCTTAAATAACGGCGCACATTTGAACTAAATGCTTCTAAAATACTCTTTCATTTTTTGACGTGATCGTTCCGAAAATCTGAAAATTCGTGCAAATCATTATAAGAAAATATTATATCAACGTTCTGGATAAAAAAGAGAAAAAAAAAAGGCGATTGATTTAAATGGTCGGAGATCGGAGCTCTGGGGTTAGATTTATTCTTTTTTCGTTGTGTGTATGAAGGCAAGGGGGCGAGGGAGGGACAGATCAAAGAATCTATAACGGTAAATAGGTAATTGACACACCACACCGCCACACAGTTTTTTTTTTTTACCAACGTGATTACTTATCTAAGTGTCTGCTTGGCGTTTTATCGACTTTTTTATCGATTATTTTTTATTTTTTTGTGAAGTCTCGAAGCTGTTACTCACCATGGTTACGGGTAGGTATGGGCAGTTAGGAGGCAAGTTCCGTTGTGAGGAGGAAATGGTTAAGAACTCTCACCGGAAAAGTAATGGCGGTGTGTGCACGCTTGTTGTAGAGATCGTAAAACGAGGCACACATTATATATATATATATATATATATATATATATATATATATATATATATATATATATATATATATATATATTCTATCAGGTTGTACGGTGTTGTCCGGTTGTAAAATATGCTTTAATATAATATTTTAATTTATGCAAAATTTTATTATTATTATTATAGGGCCAGTTTTCTGTTGATTATAATATTGTACCCAATTTATAGTAGTAACCCTCCACCCCGACGTGACCCGGTCGTAGAAGACGTTTATATATGATATTTTCATTCATATAAAGTTCGTATTTCTTATAAGAGAGTCAACACTCTGTTGAGTATTATATTGTGCCTAATATATAATATAAATTCCAAAAGTAACAGAAAAATATCTTCGTGCTATATTACATGTGCATATATATATATTTATGTATATTTTGTATCGTCTAGTGTTGTATTATATATGAGTGTACGTCGGATCGGTTTGTATTATTGTAATTTGCTCTTTTCTGTATGAAAAATGTTATTGAGCGGCCGGCTGTATCAGGACGTTTACACATACAATTACACAGATAGATACAGTTCAAAAAACGCGATACATTACAATTTATAGACAGTTGTTTTATAAATACACGACCATCTTTGTCTGATTCAAGATAAGAAATAGGTACACATACGTTCTATCCTGAAATTAAAGACACTATTGCTCTAGAGAAATTCTTAACGACAAAGTCATATTTTAACATTTATTTCCCGTTTGTCACCTTTTCGATGAGTTGGTGCGCTTTCCTCTTATATGTATTTCCTCGCTAGTTGGTACTTACCTGAACCCAGATACCAAAGTCATTATGAGCCCACAACCTACTGGCTCCTTTCCACGCCTTTTCTGTTATCTATCTGATCCTCTAACTGACTACGTGTATACAAAACTCTCTCTGCTTTCTCTGAGATAGTAACCACGTCGCTTTTTATTTTATTTTGCAAAACATAAATGTATTTAAAATTGATATGTAGTTTGCTTGAATAATTGTGTGGGATAGGTATGTAGTATAGATTTAGAAGTCTATCACAATTCGAGGCATGAGATATAGTCGGTGCTAATGAAAGAAGACGGAAATAAGTGGCAATTTACAAATCAATAAATACATACATATATATCTATATACACATATATTTATTTAATTGTATTAAGTACAAATGTCTTACTTTTTATGTCTGTGATAGTATCCATTATATTTCGCGGAAAAATTCCCCTTTTCAAATGGTGGATGTGAGAGATCGATTCAAAGCATGTCAGATGATGGAGCGAAAAAATTGTTCATTCCTCGCATTGTGATAGCCTTCTAAATCTCTACTACATATAAATGTATTTGTTTATTTTTAATTAAAATTTGTTAATTACATTCCAATCTGTTTTTATTATTTTTTTATTTCATGATTAAAATTTTAACTGGTGTGTTTTTGTGTTTTGCTATTGAAACATTTTCTATTAAATATTTCTTATTTTGTAACACGGACAATCGCTCTCTCTCTCTCTCTCTCTCTCTCTCTCGCGTCAATTAGGTTTACCAGCGTTTTCTGGGATATTAATAAGCATAATTCCTCATTCGCCATTTTGTACTACGCCTTTACTCCTATTCGTTAGAAGCAATCCTTAGATTTTTCACTCATCTACAGCCTAAGAAAAGGTCCGATTCCATTCACACTTCATTTCGATCAACCCGCGACCCGCCCCCATTGCTTTCAGGCCGTATAACTTGTTCTTTCTAAGGGCTTTCCTTATTTATATTAGACTGGAATCCCTTTTTATCGGTTTCATGACATTTCTCGTGGACGTAGGTTCTACTACCTTCGTTCGATATCCTCATCAATCACTATAAATTCATTCATACACATTACGTTTAGGGATACCCCCCCAGCTTATATATCTTCAGCTATCACTCCCTAATTATACAAGTTACATGCTCTGATATATTGATTAACTTGGACTTCCAAGTTCAGGAATCTTAGAAACGCTCGAAAATCATCACATATTTTCTAACTATAACCCTTGTTTTTAATCATATACGGCATAACCACGAATACACACCGGTTCTCGCTAGATCACTGAAGTTAAGCAACGTTGAGCCTGGTAAGTACCAGATGGGTGATCAATTTGCTCATTCCAGGCATTGTATGTAGCAGGACGTCGACACTTCCCTCTCACAGTTGCAAAAACCTAACGTCATTCTCTCCCCTAACGCGGATATACATGCGACTGGAGACCGCTTGTGAATTTCATACTCCCATAGAACTTCCTCCTCTGGAAGAAACCAGTTAAACCCGCATAAGTTTAGTGCCGTTTCAATTTTGTTTTATCTTTAACTCGTGTGCGATAAATAGAAGAAAGAGCGCTACCTAAACCCTTACTATCAGCGAATGCGATTTGCCCAATTATATATTTTTGCATTTTCTAACCCAAACAAAACACAGTACCACATTGATGTAGGGACATAATTTGTAAGTGTACTACGCAGGGAGTTGAGCAGCAAGATGTCTATTTACATTACATATGAACTTCTTCATATCAGTACAGTCAGAGAAGCAGGAACCAGGAAGGGAATTTCAAAGTCTTGCAGTCCTTTGAAGAAACTATTAGAGTAGAAGGCTTACTGAAATCTAGGTATTTCTATTGTACAGAGTTGGGACTTTACTGCTGTCGGGTTTGTCGGGGGTATTTACGTCGAAGAAATACAAGGGCTTGTAGCTCGTCAGAGTACCTACCGTAAACATACTTGTAATAGAGGCAGAAGGATGCAACATTTCGTTGATGGAACAGTGGTTTAAGCCTAGCTGATAGTGCGGGGCATATCGGGTTGCCGATTCTTTTTTAAAACCTGTCTAAGAGGGAGATACTAGTAGCAGATGTATTACCCCCAAATGTGAAAACGATACTGCATACTTGAGCGAATTGTGTCCTTGTAAGGTACAGAATACTCTCAGGCGTAAGTAACGTACTATTACGTTAGAGAGCAACAGCCTTGGCAATGCACTCAGTGTTTCTGTTCTAGCTCATGTTCCCCGTGAATGTTAAGCCGAGAAGTTTGAACAAAGTACTTTCAGGTAATGTATCATTAGTCATGGCTATTATTATTAGTGGTTGAGCAGGTTTCTAGTAGTTATTAAAGGAAAGAAGCTTAGTCTCTACATCATTGATTGTAACTATCCATTTTTGTCTCCCTTGCACTACAGACTGGAGATTTTCATATAGTGTTTCTGTCATTGCCTTAGATACGTGTTCATTCGGTTTACCCCCATTTCTGTTGCATAGCGTAGTGTCGTCTGCAAATATACCTATCTTAGAGACATTTTTTTCAGTGCATTTTTGGAAAAGCTGAGGGTTTTATTTAGGAGAATAGGTGAAATTGACTGGTAATAATTATCTATATCAAATGTTATAAATCTCAATATTTGTTCATCTTTAAGGTTAAGGCATCAGTTTATAACTGAGTCTGAGCATTGCCAGAGAAGAAGGGGTACTTTTTCCTGTGGATAGGATGATTCTGCTCCTATATCTGAACTAGAGAGGAGCATTCATCTAATAGTAGGGTTGTCATGTAAATTGAGTTTGTGGTCTTTGAGGGTTAACTTTGGAGTTCCTGAGTAAGAATTTCTGCATAGTTATGGATTCTCATTGTTTATGTGTATTTTTGGCGTCAATATCTATGCTATCTAAAGTGTAAGATAAAGCTATTTTATATGATTTATTTAGCGCCTTATATATGAGTTTTTTATAAGTGGGTAACCGAGTTTATAACAGTTTTTTGTCTGATAAGCAGAGACAAACAAATGTGATTTTGTTTTAACTTTTCTAGCGATTTTCCTAGTGATTGGGTTTAAAAGGTGTTTATGTTTTTTAAATGTAAACTACTAAATTATCATAGGTTTTTCAAACTGATCTAAATAAGGATTGGGATTTAGGTGGGAAGATAAAGATTTAAGAGCATAGAATTTAGCCGCCTTTATATATTCTGATCAGGATGAGCAAAAGGTGTCCTAAACATCTGTTTTATGGTGATATAAAAGAAAACGTATACGGATGTTCTGAAAAACAACTTTAAGTTAAAATGGTTGAGTGTAAATAAATGGGAAGCCCAATCAAAAGACCGATTTTTCTGGAGAAAATCCTTCAGAGAAAGATGTAAAAAGATCTTTAAAAGTAGCTTTAAAAGGGTTCAGAGATGAAGACATAGCAACGTCACAGAATGTTCAATAGGAACTAAAGTGTACTACTGTATGTGATGTATTCCTTTTGTTAAAAGCTTGTTTTGTAAATCATCTAGAATCATACCATTAAAATCACACCATTAATAACAGCACAATTAGAAACGATTTGTGAATCTAATCAGCAAACCAAAAAGTAGTTTGACATGTCATTAAGGGATTCACAATATTTACATGCGAGCACCTTTACGAGAAAGAAAGATTTTCTGTGACAGTTTATGTAGGACTGAAACTTGATAAAAAAAAGCCGCTAACGTTCACACGCCGTATAGCAGTCGTCTGAATCAATTATATATATATATATATATATATGTTATTTCTTATACATTTATTATTTATTGCTTTGGTTTAGATACTTCCAAATTCGAAGCTATCTCTTTACAACCGTTCCTTTTCATAACCTATCATACTTTCATAAATAAGAGTCCATTTTCTGTACGATTTTTTTGAACCCAGTCAACGACTGGTACTTTTGCTAGTATATATATATATATATATATATATATATATGTATATAAAATTATAAAATCAAGAAATAAAAATTAAGTTTACAAGTCTACAAGTATAATTTACAATTTTAAATTGTGTTCTTATATATAAATATATATATATATATATATAAAATGTTATTTCTTATACCTTCATTATTAATAATTATTTTATAGTTTTTATACTTTTTTATACCATATTCCTTTATATTTTTATACCCTTATTCTTACATCTGTTTATCTTCTATTATATTCAATGAGAATTGCTTTTATATTGTGTTTTTTTTTAATAATTTATCTCCTCACCTTTATTTTTTCATTATATAAATCATTCTTAACAATTTATACTTCATTTAAATAGTAAGTTATAATTCTGATGACCCCATTTAATATACAGACCTAGCATAAATACCCTATTTCACGTAAACACCTCCCATACTTATAACCCATTAATGCATATGATTAAATAAGCACCCTCTTACAATCATTTTACCTGTATGCTTTAAGAGAGTCCAGGTACGCATATTGCACGCATATATTAAACCCACCATGGAAGATATGCTATACACCTACGTTCAGTATATATAAAAATCTATATTCCTCACAGAGATCACTTGAGTTCCTCCATTCATTTCCTAAATTGTCTCACTATTTTATCTTTCACTGCACAATTATTTCGCTCCTAATGTATTTTTTTTATCTAATTATCGCTAGACGTGGTATCCTTGCTATGTTACCTAGCATCTTTTCTCCTCGTCTGATGAAAAGCATTAGGCTTCGAAATAACATGGTATAAAGAGTTTTAATATCCCGCACACTTAATTGATGTACCACTTTTATTGAATAAGTAAATAAATCTGTATACATCAGTACATATTTTTATATTGTCGTTTTCTCATTTTATTGATACTCTCTCTCAATATATATATATATATATATATATATATATATATATATATATATATATATATATATATATATATATATATATACTAGCAAAAGTACCCGTCGTTGACTGGGTTAAAAAACAGCTTACAGAAAATGGGCTCTGGTTTATTAAAGTATGATAGGTTATGAAAAGGAAGGGTTGTAAAGAGATAGCTTCGAATTTGGGGGTATCAAAGCCAAAGCAAAATATGATGAAAGTAAAAATAAAATAGATAAACCCCATAATTTATTATACCATACCTGTTCACACTTAAATATTTATCACAATATTTTGTGGATCTATATTTAAAAAAAACTTGTTAAATTTGTGACATATTTCCATTCTATGGAGGTCAGGCGCGAACGTACACTCCATAATTTTATTATACCATATTTCTTCAAACTGAAACATAATTATCAAAGTATACTTACGCAACTTTGACCCCCTTGGTAGCCAAATTTTCACCCAAAAACTGATTAAAAAGCTTTCATGTCTAAATACCCTCTATTTCAAATGTTTAGAACAAAAATTGACTGAGTAATTTAGTAGAGACCGCAGATGTCAAATTTGTTTTAAATTTGGCCACAATTTGGACCTCTTAAAATTTATTGTTTTGAGTCCATATAAAGTTAAAACGTTTGACCCATGCCCAAGATACCTACATCTAAAATTTCAAGTGTTTGGACCCAAAATTAATAGAAGAGTTCGGTGGAGTTTTCAAAAGTCAAATCGTTGAACTTTGACCTATCGACAGACGAAAACTAATTAAAAAGATTTTCCCAAATCTCAATACTCTTTATGTCTTGAGTCTGAGGACTGAAAATTGACAGAGTAGGTTCGCAGGAAATATATACACACAATTTCACTTTTATGTATATGAATATATATATATATATATATATATATATATATATATATATATATATATATATATATATATATATATATAAGTTATGAAAATATATATGGCAGTTTAAGCTACATAAAATATTCCATGTTTCATCCCCGTGAGGATTTTTCAGTCTTAGTTGTGCTTATCTCGTATTTTTATACATACTTATTGTAGTGAATTTTCTAGTAAGCCAGTCAACTTCTTAGTTGTAACCGCACCCATCCCAATAAGCCAATGGTCGGGCTCTGGAAGGACAAAGATATAGTTGACCTTATGTTCACCCTTTTCTTTTATGTTTTTTTTATGGGAAGAGTAGATATCTTCTGTAAGCAGGAAGCTGACTTACTTTATACCTAGGTGTAGTTAGATATATTATTTTGTGTATTTGTTTACATTTTGAATATATTATTTTTATTCATAAAATTATTTTTATATGAATATATATCTTCATTTTATTCTATTTTTATTTTTTTTTTATCTATTTATTTATTTCATTTATTTATTTATTTTCAATTGTCATTGTCAATTTTGAAATTATTTATGTATCGTTCTCTTGATGTAAAGTTTTCACACAGTTATTTGCTATTTCCTCCTACAGTTTAACACACACACACATACATATATATATATATATATATATATATATATATATATATATATATATATATATATATTTGTAGCCATTCACATACCGTCCTGTTTCGTTGCATCACAACTTATCAGTGCCACTAGACTAGCACCTCTACCAATCCGAAGATTGAACCTAGAACCATCGCGTTGACAGTCAGCAGTTCTAAGGATCAACCTACGGGAGCGGCGCCCGTAAATTATTTCGCCAAATGTCTATTTAAACAAACAATTGTCCACCACTTTTACAGTGATCCAACCGCGTGTTTATAAACAAACAGTGAGCGTCGCAGTTTTCAGCCAATTAAATAGTGGGTGAGATTATTTACGACAGTGCTCTACCTAAAGAGGGGGGCTTAAAATATTTGCAGTCATCGACATACAGTCCTGTTTCGTTGTATCACAACTAACACAATTCATCAGTGCCGCCACGCACACACAGACACACACACACACACACACACACACATACATATATATATATATATATATATATATATATATATATATATATAACTACTTAATTTACTCACATAAAATTAATATGCGAAAGTATAGATTTATGCGTAAACTTTAAGTATTTACTTCAAAAGTGCTCAATACGTAGGTAGAGCTAGTTAGTAATTTATAAAATATATATGGCGATTAAGCTACACTGAATATTCGGCGTTTCATCCACTCTAGGACCCCTCAGGCTTATGCGCCGAAGCCTGAGGAGTCCTAGAGTGGATGAAACCCCGAATATTCAGTGTAGCTTAATCGCCATATATATTTTATAAATTACTATATATATATATGAGTGAACGTGTCTGTGTGTGTGTCTGTGTACATTTACCTACGCAATAACTCTGTCAATTTTTAGTCTACAGACTCAAAATTTGATATACAGGGTACTGAGATTTAGGAAAATCGATTTAATCGGTTTTGGGCCAGAAATTTTTCGATTAAGGGGTCAAAGTTCAACGATTTGACCTTTGAGAACTACTAAACTCCTCCGACAATTTTGGGTGTACGCACTTGAAATTTTAGATATAGGTTCCTTGCACATGGATCTAACTTACGAACTTGATTTGAGCCCAAAACAATAAATTTTAAGGGGTCATAATAGAGGTCAAAGTTAAAGAAAATTGACCTCTGCGGTCTCTTCCAAATTACTCACACAATTTATGGTCTAAATATTTGAAATTTTACATAAAGTGTATTCAAAGATAGGGCAAGCTTTTTTGTCAGTTTGGGTCGAAAATTTTTAGTTACCAATATATAAATGTATGTATGTATGTATGTACGCTTGCATATCTGCCTTAAACTTTCAATAGAGGCGACGGATTTTACCAAGATCAGTATCGTTTTAAAGTTCGACCTTTCATACGACAAATATCGAAACATTGGCTAAAAACATTACTATCTTCCCCTACATCTAGGCACTTTTCTACAGGGGGGGGGGATCACTTTTTTCGCCGATATTTTTTAAAGTTATCCTCTCCTTTAGATTGTCTAGCCTTAATTTAAAAAGACGTCGCTTCCGGTTTGGCGGTCGTCGTAACTGCATAAACATTAGGTTTTATCCCGTTCTTTTCCTCCTTTGCGATACGGGTTTGAGCCTGCCTTCCTACAACCACTTTTTTTTTTGCTCAACATACACATCTAAAAACCCGGGAAACGCCGGGCTGAAATGCTAGTATATATATATATATATATATATATATATATATATATATATATATATATATATATATATATATATTGATAATATTTTATTAATAAATTAAGTTAAATACTAATTATCTCCCTTGCATTGTTTTAATTAAAGAAATAAGATTATCTCTACCTTTCTTTATTTAATTTTAAATTTAGGGTTTTCGGTCAAACGTATTCTAACCGATATAAAATATTCCATTAGCGTTCTTTTCAAAACTTAACATTTCATGAGTTGAAAAGCTACAATTAACATCCATATGAATGCTTCGTCATTGGTTATTGATTTCAAAAGGCGAAGAATCAAAAGGTAAATAATAATATATATATATATATATATGTGTATGTATGTGTGTATATGTGTATGTGTGTATGTATACATGTGTGTATATATATGTATATATATATGTATATATATACATATATGTGTGTGTCTTGGTATTTAATTTTTAAGTTTTATTAGAAATATATTATCATAATGTTATATTTAAACCAAATTCAGATTTATAATTTTATTCTATTTTATTTCTATCTTTAACCCATATTAATTTACTTATCAATTAAATACATACATTTTATTTTTTTCCAGATACATCTGTCTTACTTTAAATGCTAGGTTTATTTATAGTATCTTTTACATATACTAGAAACCCTTCCCAATACTTTTGATGATGAGGAAACTTTGTTTGTTTTTTTAAATACTATATGTAAAAATTATTGAAATTAAAGGATAACTTGATATGCTTATTAATTATAATTAATTGATCATCAATATTTTTTTAATATTAATTGATCTGATATATCGACCATTATTATATATTATTAAAATATATTCTTAGCCTAAACCTATGATTTTTTTTTATTTCAATAAATAAATAAATTATCAAATATTAAATTCAGTAATTTCAAAATAGATTATAATATTTTGTTTGCTTGATTTATTATTCCTTAATAATAAATGAAATACTAATTATCTCCCTTGCATTGTTTAATTAAAGAAATAAGATTATCTTCCCCTTTCTTTCTTCAGTTTTTAATTTAGCGTTTTAATCAAACGTATTCTAAACGATATAAAATATTCCATTAGCGTTCTTTTTGAAAATTTATCATTTCATAAGTTGAAAAGCTACAATAAACATCCATATGAATGCTTTGACCTTAATTGCTGATTTCAAAAGGCGAAGAATTAAAAGGTAAATAATTATATATTTATATATATATATGTATCTGTGTATATGCATGTGTATGTATATGTATATATGTGTGTGTGTGTATATATATATGTGTGTATATATATATGTATATGTGTGTGCCTATGAATTTTATTAGAAATATATTATTATAATATTATATTTAAACCAAATTCAGATTTATAATTTTATTCTATTTTATTTCTATATTTAACCCATACTAATTTGCTTATCAAGTAAATACATACCTTTTCTTTTAATTTTTTTCCAGATACATCTGCCTTACTTTTAATGCTAGGTTTATTTATGGTGTCTTTTACATATATTAAAAACCCTTCCCAATACTTTTACTGATGAGTAAACTTTGTTTTTTTTAAAATACTATATGTAAAAATTATTGTCCGTGGCTTAATGTCTACCACAATAAAAACATTGTTTTCCGAATCGATCGTAGAAATTATTGATTTTGTTGTTGATCCTTTTTGTGAAACGGATTTTTACTTTAATTCTAATTTGAATTTTAAATTATCAATCAAATTACTGAATATATATATATATATATATATATATATATATATATATATATATATATATATATTGAGCAACAAAGTTGGTCCCGCATTGAACAACAAAGTTTTCCCGCTTTTATTTTATTTAAAATAGAGCGAGCTAAGTTACATCCTGGACAAAAAATTGAAAGTGATTTTATCTCTAATTTTTTGTCTAAGCGTTCTTGTAATCTGGCACGTTTAAACAGGAAATATCATGAAATTTGTCGTTCGCTCGCTAGTGATTCGCAATTTTATTTCTACGAAACTGACCAATAAGGAAAAAGACACAACTATCTTTAGATACGAAAAGGAGAAAAAAACTGATCGATAAAATGAAGACAAAACTAATCGATTAGAAGAAGACAAACTAATCGATAAAAAGAAGACAAAATTAATCGATAAAAATGAAGACAAACCTATACGAGAAAAAAAAGCTAGTCGATAAGTTAAAACTTAGCAATAAGAAAAGATAAAACTCCCTTATTTTCTCTCCTCTCCTCTCCTCTCTGTCTCTGTCTCTGTCTGTCTGTCTGTCTCTGTTTCTGTCTCTGCCCCTGTCTCTGTCTCTGTATCTGTCTCTCTCTCTCTCTTTCTCTCTCTCTCTCTCTCTTTCTTTCTCGTCAATCTGGTTTAGTAATTATTACAAGCAATACCCGTGGAATTTCCACGGGTTCTGCTAATAAATATTATAGAGATGAAACGCATATGAGTTTATTAACATTTCTCTACAAATAGCATCCATTTTAGACATACAACTGACGCGGTCGAGATAAATCAATGAGTACAAATATAAACTCACCAAAATAATATTGTACTATAAAATTCAATATAAATAATGCCATCACATTGTAAGCGACAGTTTTTGATTTACTCCATCTTAATATTCTTCTTTTAGCACTGTTTATTTTTTCAAATGTTCCCCTTTTTTCGTTACGTTTCTCTGGCTTCTTTTTTCTGTGAAAACATGCTGCAAGTCAAATAATTATGAGTTCGTTTCACACACCACCAACAACAATAATCGTATATTATTGTAATGGTGTACAAAAACAAAGATACATCAAATGTTTATCACACTCATATTGTGGTCCAGGGTTGCCAGATTGGTCTATTAAATTCAAATTCAGAAGAGACAAAGAGAAAATCATATGGACTAAGGAAAAATGTTTTGTCAATATTAAAAATCAAGGAAATTATTTCCTGTGTTATTATCGTGAAATATTATTAAGATTAAGCTTCTTCTCTCTTGTTCATAGATTTAATTTGATTGTATGATTTTTTTATAATCGTCCAATTTAGTACAACTACCTTGTTCTGAATATCAGGTCGAAGGGCTGTTCAGAAGAATAAAGCTTCATCAATTCGTTTATTCAAGACGTCTTCGGACTGTGTCCTCAACTCCAAATAACGTTCTGAATTCAAAATGGCGAGACGTCATGTTCTTTTACATAAACTTCGAGCTTATGACATTGGTCATAAACTTCGAGCTTATGACATTGGTTATAAACTTCGAGCTTATGACATTGGCCATAAAGTTCTTCGCATGATCAGATCTTTTCTTTATGATCGAAGCTTGCGAGCAAATGTGGATAATGTATTTTCGTTTCATTTTCTTATCAAATAAGTTGCTCCCCTAGCGCTCTATTTTAGATCCAACAGTGATTGCTCTGCTGATGACAACACCCTCTATTCCTCTGATTATTAAAATATGCAGCAAATTTAGAAGTTGACCTGTGTTGAGTTATAGTAAAAAATGTCTTTTTGATTAATTTGTTAATTCTCAGCAATTGTCTTTCAATCGTAAACGTGTTCGTTTTCTTCTTAAGATTCTTATGAAGTCCACATATAAAATTCTTTGCTCATTTTGCTTATTGTAAAATCGGTTCAGTCTATCGCTACCGTCTCACTGTCTCACAACCGAGATTATTCTCCATCTCTTCATATCTAATATCAGATTATGTACAGTGTACTGCTGTCATATTTGTGTTATATAGTTATTATTATTATTATTATTATTAGACTATACCACTTGTGCGCGTATGTTACGTGAGTTCTTATTAGTAATGATATGTGTCTTAGTGAGAGTTCTTGTCTTATTACATATGATGTTGTATCTTAGAGAGAGAGAGATGTTGTTGTAATGACATTTTATAACACAGACATATAATAACGATACAATTTACCTTTTTGTAGAAATCACAACACAAAGATGAGCTTTATCCAAAACACATGGTGAATTTATTTTCTGACGACCGGTCGTGACTTCCGCATTAAGAACTCAAAGTTTCACATTTTAGTTTCTGAAGTAACGTCTCGCTTCAGACGTCCGCCTGTCTCTGAGTTTTCTCACTGACTCTCTCCGACTCTCTCCGACTCTCTCCACCAACTAACTCCCACCTGCTATATTGAGAACTCCATGCATCCCGGCCACGTGAGCAAAATTCACGTGTCTCAACATGCGCGACTTTGCACGTTTTCGACATTGTTTCCCAATAACCTATTTTCCTTGTTTGTTTCCACAAAGGAATTTAACCTACATATCTAATTTATTTAACTCATATTTTATTATCCACATTCTTTTAACAATTGAATAGTTTATTTATTATTTATTTCATCCGAATTAACAATTTACTGGACATTCCATTTAAACCTATTGTTCTTTAAAACTTATGTCCAGGGTTCGATTTCTGCTTTCTCTTATTTCCATTTTAACTAATCTCTCTATTTTTATACTAACATGAACAGGGGACAGCCCTTATCATGTAACATCCCTCCCTTCCATATTTCACAAAAAAATGTATGCATTTTTAACTTTAGTACATTTTTTTCTTTATTTTTACATCTACACAACCACACGGCTAGAAAGATCAGGCTAAAAAACACAAAAAAAAATCTCTTTTAGTCAGCCCTTCACGGCCGATTTCACAATTATTTATTTTTTTTATATAAGATCAGAACCTTTCTGATCTTTGTGGCATTTACTTTTTGGGTGTAGGGTATTCCTATAATTCACATCAGCTATTTTCCAGCCACCCATATGCCGCAGACTAGAGGTTTTCACCTTTCTCGAAATGGACGACTTCCTTCGTCTCAAAAGTGCTCTGATCTCTCTTTCCGCATGGTTAGTCTTATCAAGTATGGCTTTGTTTTTTATTCTATAACTATCTCATACGGGACATACCAAAGCTCATATACTTAAATCTTTGTGGTTGGCTTCAGAAGTTTAAGATATACCTTTTTTTCTCTCATACGGATTCACTCGGATTTCCTTGCTTGGATTCTTGAAACTTCGACGAGGATTTAGAAATATCACCCCTAACTAACTAACACGTTTCCTGCGACCAACAACTTAATTGCGCCTAAATTCTATCTAATTGCCCGTTTTCTTGTGATTTTTCTTTCCTCTCACCAGAGCCTCCAAGATCCAGCAGATATATCCCACATTCATGCGTCTCTAAAAAAAAATACAAGGTTATATCTTTCTTACGTAATCTACGGCATATTTTTGCCTGTCTCTTACTTCATTAAGCTATATGTGATTGCCTCGGGACTACCTCTCATCGGTTTACTGGTCCCCTTAAGAATTTTCGTATTCTTTCCAACGCCTGTTTATTAACTAAGCCAAGACTTACTACTTTGCTTGGAGTCGTTACGTGCAACTAGCTTACTTTAAGCACTTAATTAACCAGGTTCCCAAATTTTTCGTATAGGGGCACTTCTTGTGCTTATCAATCCCTACCAAGTCATTTTTCTTGGAGAAAAAATTTTAGGATCTCTAAAAAAAACAACAAAACCAAATGCTAAAACAAAACATCTTTCTTACGGCGTATCACATCTAAAATCTCTCCAAATGCCCGTTTACGTAATTTTAATTCTTGTCCCCCTTCTAAAATTCTAACTGAATCTGTAAGCCAACCATACGTCTTAACTTATTTTCTACTAGATCATTTTAATCTAATGTATATTTACGGATAACTTTGAATTCTTGCTGTGAAAATCATAACATTACATAAGACAATTTACAATATTTGTTCAACATCATAAAAACATTTTAAAAAAAAATACCTTAATACATTTAAACATTTTGCAACAGTTATAACTTTTTTATTTTTTAACAAAAAAAAAATCATCTGTAACAAAGAACAATTCAACAGTCTGTCCAAAACAATTGTCCCTTTTTTTTTTCAAAAACAAAATAAATGAACACGCAAAAGCCGAAAAGTTCACTATGAACACAAAATGCATTTCAAAACAATTTACACGCCGTTTCATAGAGAGTACATGCGACCTTTGAAATTCCTGTTTTGATTGACAGATTAAATTCAACAATTCGTCCAAACGATTTCATATTGACACAGATCTTCTAATGACACTTCTACAAATTTCAAAACAATAACATTAGGGTGACACAGTCTCTGCCTTCGCGTGTATGTGTGTGTGTGTGTGTGTGTGTGTTTTAACAGGCCAATTCATTTATCAATGAATTACGTTTGGTGACTTGTTTACTATTTTTTTCCATTACTACGAATTTCTTTTTACGGCATATCGGCCTTATCATCTTTTTCTTTTTAATATTTCTTGTATCTTTTGTTCTCTGTGTGCGTGTATGTTCAAATTTTTTTTTTTCATTTTTTTTTCTTCGCATTTCTGTGATCGTGTAATTTTTTTCTTTTTCCGTGGTATTATTTATTCATTATTATTATTATTTTTTTAATTATGTTGGACCCTTTTAAAACGTTGTGTTTCTTTTTCTTTTTCGAATTCTGTGATCGTGTGATTTTTTTTCTTTTTCCGTGGTATTATTTATTTATTTTTAAAAATTATGTTGGACCCCTTTAAAACGTTGTGTTTCTTTTTCTTTTTCGAATTCTGTGATCGTGTAATTTTTCTTTTTCCGTGGTATTATTTATTTATTTATTTTTTTTAATTATGTTGGACCCTTTTAAAACGTTGTGTTTCTTTTTCTTTTTCTTTTTTTTTCGTGGTATCGACCCCAGGTTCGGTTTCTGCATCGCTGATGCAAAAGGTTCACGAACACCAAATTGTGAGTTGTTATATAGTTATTATTATTATTATTATTAGACTATACCACTTGTGCGCGTATGTTACGTGAGTTCTTATTAGTAATGATATGTGTCTTAGTGAGAGTTCTTGTCTTATTACATATGATGTTGTATCTTAGAGAGAGAGAGATGTTGTTGTAATGACATTTTATAACACAGACATATAATAACGATACAATTTACCTTTTTGTAGAAATCACAACACAAAGATGAGCTTTATCCAAAACACATGGTGAATTTATTTTCTGACGACCGGTCGTGACTTCCGCATTAAGAACTCAAAGTTTCACATTTTAGTTTCTGAAGTAACGTCTCGCTTCAGACGTCCGCCTGTCTCTGAGTTTTCTCACTGACTCTCTCCGACTCTCTCCGACTCTCTCCACCAACTAACTCCCACCTGCTATATTGAGAACTCCATGCATCCCGGCCACGTGAGCAAAATTCACGTGTCTCAACATGCGCGACTTTGCACGTTTTCGACATTGATTTCCCAATAACCTATTTTCCTTGTTTGTTTCCACAAAGGAATTTAACCTACATATCTAATTTATTTAACTCATATTTTATTATCCACATTCTTTTAACAATTGAATAGTTTATTTATTATTTATTTCATCCGAATTAACAATTTACTGGACATTCCATTTAAACCTATTGTTCTTTAAAACTTATGTCCAGGGTTCGATTTCTGCTTTCTCTTATTTCCATTTTAACTAATCTCTCTATTTTTATACTTACATGAACAGGGGACAGCCCTTATCATGTAACATTTGAACTAGTGAGCCTCTGTCCCTATTTAAAGGTTATTGATAACTGAAGAAATGTGTCTGTGATTTGCTTGTCCCGCCCATCTTATTTTTTCTGCAATCTCTCTCACAGACTTAATGTTGCTATTCTAAATACTATTATGGCATGTGTTCTTTAGAACTGTTTGTTTACTTCTCTGCATCCTTTTGTTTCAGCTCATTGGAATTGTTGTTATAGTGGTTTCAGCTCAGTAGAATTGTTGTTCTATTTTAGTACTTCATTTTACAGATTTTATGCCTTAGAAAAGACGACATGATTCCATTTCCGTTAAAAAAACGTTTTTCTTTTCGTTGTAGACTATCTTCTAGTTGTCCAGTTGTGGACACATCACAAGAGCAATAGGAGCCTGCTGTCATGTCTGAAAGTGACACAATGTTCAACGAGCAAGATCCATTGGAATAAGGAGATAAAATTTCGTAGAAGCCATTTGGTGTTTCGCGAATTAGCGACTCAGTACAAACGAACGAGGAAGGGCGTATTAACTCGAAACGGCAATATATTGCCCCTGACATTGAAAAAACTGAGAAAGGCAAATTAAAGAAACAAAGAAGGTGACATTTTTCACCTCTTGAGAGCTCCTGGCGACGCAACGGGAATTTTTGCTAAAACTGTTTTTGTTTTTGTTTTTGTTTTTTACTGTGCACATCTATTTAGTAAAATACAATTTGCGGCAAAATTTCAGGAAAAACTAATAGACGGTTATCTAGCAATTGTATGGACGCACCGACGTATGGACGCACGGTCGCACTGAAAACATAGGTCGCTTTCCGATAAATCGGGGGGCTAACAATGCGAAGTTTTCCATTTCGAATTCCATTTGGATATCCTGCCTGAAGATTCTGATTGTGCTTATCAGCGCGTCTAATTCTTTTATGTGCAGTTTTACCTGTGGGGTCGTCTATTCTGACACGTCTACGTCGTGGGTACATCTTTTTAGGGTTTTAATTCTTCTTTCTCGTAGTGTCGTGAAGTTTTTGAACAAGTATACATGTATTACATCGTGAATGTTGCTCTTTAGTCTGCTGTTTTTCAGCCATTCAAAATTTCTCCTGTCAGCTTGTCGCTCTCCCCATATCTTGCCCTAGTAGAGTTTTGTTTCCGTCGTTGGTCTGTTTTGGCGTTTGCCTCCATTTACATTTTTATAGAGTTGGCTTTCGTTATTTTCAAATATCCAGTTTTGCTCGTACTATTCCGACTTTTATCGTTTGAATGTTCCTTCTCTTGCTGCTATCTTTTGTTTTATGTTTTCATGTTTCTTGTGTAGCCTTTTTTCTGTCAATTTCTGTTCTCGTTCATCCAGATTGTCGCGTTGGCTTATTTTCCAAACTTGTTGATCGAGGTTTTCAACCTGACTTCCCAACCAGCTTTTTCAGGTAATGTTTCTCCTTTAACTTTAATACCGATTTTTCACCTGCATAAATTAGATTGCTAAAGTCTGTATAGTGTCTGTTGAGATGTATGGGAGAAATTAGTCCACCTTTTCTATTTTTACGTTTAGAATCTTCCACTCTTAATTTTTATTCAATATTTTCAGTATTGGAGATTGGAGTTTTCTTTTTCTTCGTTCATAAGTCGTCTGATGTTTTCTACTCCAGCCTTTTCTTTTCTCGATTAGTATTGCTGTTTCGTAGTTCTCAGTATCAGCATCCAAAGCGTTTTTGTTTTAGAAAAAATCCTCTAAATTCTTATTATTGTGTCAAAATTACAATACGTATTCTCTTCAATTTCTGATTACTGGGTTCGGTTCTAGCCTTTTCTTTTAATGAATATTATTTTCAAACCTATTTATTTGTTTCTCTGATTACTGGCATCTGTCTCCGTTCATATACAACACCTCTTTTTCTTCTCATGTCAAATAGTCGGAAGTAGTTAGCGACAAACGGACAGGCACATGTCTCTCCTATTAGTATAGATATGTATTTTAATCATTTTCGTTTCCTCTTTCCATTTCTAATAAAGTAAACATCGATAGAATTCCCACGTCTTGATTTATAGTAACGGAAATACAATAAAAAAGGCGGGAAGGTTGTTTTTATTATATTAAATCCGGTTTAATCGATGTCTAAGGCGATAACAGACTTCGAATAAATATGTCTTCAAGTATGTTTGTTTTTTCTACATTGTTTTTAGAACGAAATTTTTTCACGTCTATTTGCGTCCTCGTAAGTCAATACGAAGCTCTTTTTGCCAGTAGACCTGTTCGTTTTGAAATAGCGTTACCATGTTGAACTTTGCAGCTTGAATTGATGCATCTAAATTTAAATACGTCCGCGCCTCTTTCTTTATAGGCATTGTTCGACTCGGGATTCTTATCTCGGACCTCCGAAATCAACAGAGATTAGACCATTCCTGTAATGATCAGGCCCCTGTTGATTTTGTGGTGGAAGTTCAGTTTTGTGCAGTTCTAAGAGGTCCACCCTCCCAGGCTTTGCTTTCTCTCTTTGAAATAGGTGTAACTTTACTGCGAATCTCCTGAGGCGCACTCGCCGAGGAATGGTGATTGGGCTGCCCAGGCACGTTTTCCGGGTCAGGGTCCCTTCCTCTGGGACATGGACTTCTCGATCCCACTTTCCGACTCTGGCATTTTTATGTTCTTGCAGTGGAAGAGAACTATACAACCTTTATAGACATTGTCTGTGATGAATATGATTACATCCAGGTTCCTCCACATATAACGAAGCAGTTCGCTCTTATTGTAACAGAATAGCTACGTTAAAAATTTGAAATTGCCAAGTGTGCACGCGCTGACATCACAGGAAAAAGAAAGAGAGAAAAGAGAAATAAATGATACACCACGTGGACAAGAAGAGTAGAAATATGCGTGCCGGTGAATAGGACCGTGTGAATACGAGAGCGAGAAAGCGCTGCGTAGGACCGACGTAAGGTGACGGGGAAAGAGACTTTTAAAAAACACATGTTATACGGCAGAGTGTTGTAAAACACATGTGTGTGCAAAAAGACTTTTGCAAGATAACGAAATGCGTTATTTTGAAAGAACCACGAATACGTGCTTTTCATTAAAAATCATGCTAAGTCGGATTTTTATTTCTTACTTTTTGTTTTTGTTTTTTCCTTTGCCACGAAGTCTTAGATAACGTACGCGCCCGATTTTTAAAAATGTATTTACACGGTTTAAGTGTAACGACCATCTTATACACGCAAGAATAGTATTGGCTAATGGCTTGTTAACGTCATAAATACGAATCGGTAAAGCATTCTGGCAGAGAACGTTAATTATACGCGTAAGGCCTGAAGTTTAAACATATTACCAGCTACGACTACGAAAAATTGTAAGGCTTACTATCTAGATTGTAGTACTCGAGCACTGTATTCAAGATCAATCCACTAGTTTAAACCAATTTATCCCTTTCCGGGGCGTATAAAGCAGTAGTTTTTTTTTTCATAGATGTAATCGGCACAGACAATCGGATAGAGTCTTGTGAGCCATTTTGAAACAATGCAAACTTGTAATTCTGTCATCTCAGATTGTAACTTCTTGATTTTTATCTCCCTTCTACGGCGGGAAGATGTGACATAATGTCTAAAAAGTGGAATTTGAAAAGAATTAAGTAACGTTGAGGGAGAACACATATATCTAAGGAAATTCAGCAGTCTAATCTGAATTTTCTGGTGGAGCGCCTGAAGCGATTAACAACAATGTAACCTCTTTCTACAAAAAACGAAGGTAAGCCTAGAAGAGGGGTGTCCTATACAACTAGCGCGCTTACCAGGAAATGCCGGCCCAGGTACTTAGTTTAGGCCAGAGGGAATTGTCTCGTATTCTCTGGCTTTTCAATCTCCATGATCGGACCTTGTGTCATACTTTCTTGCCCTGGATAGGAGATAAATACTATCTTGCTTTAAAAACCATATTTAATAGGTCCGCACTGTCGACCAAACGTCAACCTCTGTTCCATTGCCGAAATGTGGCATTCTTGTGTATAAAACATACTGTAGAGATCCCTAGATGTCGTAAAGCCTTCTACTTAAATAGTTTCTTCCTACGAACTGCTAGACTTTTTAATTCCCTTCCGGGCCCCTCCTGCTTGATATGCAGAAGTTCGAGTGTAATCTGAACAGAAATTTTGCTGCCCAACTCCCTACATAGTATCCCGGCATATATGATCCCTATTAGAACTCTTTTACGACTTTGTCGCACTGTACTTTGGGGCTAATAAAAAGTAAAATATATTAAGGAATGCGACTTACCTACCAACAGACGTTTTTATTAACACATCCGGATCTTCTATAGCTGACCATTTACAAAAACACTGCATATGACACGAACTTTAGCACTGACTCATTCACTATTCTGAGTCATGCTAATTCGACCTATCACCTGAAGATCTTGGAGACTATTCACGTTAGCTTGAACACGCCTTCTCTTTGCAAGCAGAGGAAATGTCTCAGGTTTGAACGTGATCAATCTCGACGTAATACTATACGTATCGTTATTTTAGAAATATAGTGTATCCCGTTATATATATATATATATATATATATATATATATATATATATATATATATATATATATATATATATCCGGAATTGTCTTCCATTTAAAACCCTTGCTAAGTCATCCGAGCCATCACAGTAAGCTAAACAGTCATCTGTCTAACGTACCTTTGTAAAGTCTTGCTTTATGAATCTCGCTACCCATTTCATTCATTTTTGATGGTATAATTTTGATAGAAGAGGAGAAGCGACCGTTTTCTTGACCGTACCCAGCTTTCGAAAGTATACGTTGCGAGTTGTTTTCGGTATATCCCAGCTTCATCAAAAATATTATTATTGGTTGAACTTAGGTTCTTGATTAGTGCAAATTTCAATTTACGAATTTATGCAGAAGAAAGAGCTTTTGATTCGAATTTTGAGGGGTTCATTTGGATGACACCACTATCTTTAACAAATTTCTAAATTGTACGATGGTAACCCTTCAATGGTTTCGAAATAAAGCGTGTCAACTTCGCAGTTAATAATTTTAATTCATCTTCGGTGAATTAAAGTCCTTTTGACATTTTTAGTATGCTTGCAAACTTTAATTGTTCAATTTAATCTGAACAAAAACAACACGTATATATATATATATATATATATATATATATATATATATATAATATAAAGCTGCATGTCTGTGTGTGTGTGTGTGTGTCTGATGACGAATAAGCCCCTATATGGTTGACTATAATAGAAAGCTGATCACATATAATGATAGAAGATGTATCGAGACACAGGAATGGGTAGGTTCGATCTGGCAGAACGGTGGTTCATTAAAATTGTGGGATCTGCGTTCGCGCCTGGCCTCCAAAGTATGGAAATAAAAAAAATTAAAAAAACAAAAAAACGTTTACAAGGGTTTTTGATATAGATGTACGTAAGAATCCTTTGATAAGTATTTTTCATTTTAAATATAGATGGTATAATGAAATTGTGGGGTCTGTGGTCACGCCTGGCCTCCATAGAATGGAAATAGGCACACACTTTAATAAAGACTTTTCATATCTATCTGCGTAAGTATACTTTGATAATTATGTTTCAGTTTGAAGAAATATGGTATAATAAAATTATTGGGTGTTCGTTCGCGCCTGACCTCCATAGAAGGTTTTTTAATATAGATCCACAGAATATTGTGATAAGTGTTTTAGTGAGAACAGGTATGGTATAATAAATTATGGGGTTTATCTATTTTATTTTTACTTTCATCATATTTTTCTTTGGTTTTGATACCCCCAAATTCGAAGCTATCTCTTTACAACCCTTTTTTTTCATAACCTATCATACTTTGAACGTGTCTGTGTATCTGTCTGTCTGTGTGTATGTGTGTCTGTGTGTGTACATTTCCCTACGCAATAACCCTGTCAATTTTAAGTCTACAGACTCGAAATTTGATATACAGGGTACTGAGATTAGGGAAAATCTATGTGATCGATTTTCGGACAGAAATTTGGCGATTAAGGGGTCAAAGATCAACGATTTGACCTTTCAGAACTCTACCAACCTCCTCCGAAAATTTTGAATCCAAACACTTGGAATTTTAGATGTAGGTTCCTTGATATGACTTAATAACTTGATTTGAGCCCCATACAATAAATTTTAAGGGGTTATAATAGGGGTCAAATTGGATATCAAATTTCGGGTCTGCAGACTAAAAATTGACAGTTATTGCGAAGGGAAATGTACACACACAGACACACATATACACAGGCACACAAATACACAGACACGTTCACTTTTATATATACGTTAGCATTTCAGCCCGGTGTTGCCCGGTGTTAGTGGTGTACGTTTAACAAAAAAAGAAGACGGTAATTTTTTTTACATTTGACTCCTACTATGACCCCTTAACTTTTATTGTTTTGGGCTCAAATGAAGTTATTAAGTTAGATCCATGTTCAAGGACCCTATATCTAAAATTTCAAGTCTATAGACCCAGATTGTTGGAGGAGTTTGGTAGAGTTTTCAAAGGTAAATCGTTGAACCTTGGCCCCTTAATCTTAATTTCTTGCCGAAAACCGATCACACAGATTTTCCCAAATCTCAGTACCTGGTATAGACAAAAAATTGATAGAGTTATTGCGAAGGGAAATGTACTCAGACACACAGACAGACACATGGACAGACAGACACGTTCACCTGTATATATATATATATATATATATATATATATATATATATATACATATAATTTATTTCAAAGCTATATATACCTATTTCAAAGGTGTACCAGTTGTTTCATTGCGTTGAATCAACCATAAGAGGTTGCATGGAATCGGTGCAAATTCATCAGCGACGTTGAAAAGGCGAAACAATCTGAAGTAAACAAACAGTGAAAAAAGCCGATCAAGCCGTTTATTGGATTTTTTCATCGCCTCCTGAGACGCTAGAAACACTCGGTGGTCGATCTTGTTTCCTGACTAGGGAAATCAACGCCGTTTTCCCCCACTCCTGACACATCCCAACACTTATACTGGGCACTTGGAAGTGCTTGAATACCGTAATGCCAGTGCAAGCAGATTGGGTTGACCATCGTCTGATGGGTTAAGTGTACCGAATTAACAGTTCCTGGTTGATATGTTATTAGTAGTACAGGTGCCCTAACTCTTTGGTAGTGCTTAGAGCGGCTGCTCCATCAACAGTTGTATAATATCGGGATGTTTGTAGTGCTATGTCGCCCAGGGAAAGGGACGCTGCACTCATCCCTGATGAGGTATCATGACGCCACATCCCTAGTAGATGAGCGGCCAGCTGATGATCTGCCTGTCTTGCATGTTTGGTGTTCTGCATAACATCTTGTTCAGCACCCCTTACCTAAACTGAAACTCTTAAAAAAAATGACATAACATTAATAAATTACGCTAAACCTAGGCCAAAACTCAAACAAAACAACCTGCCATGACCCTTGAGGTTTGCAATTACGAACATCCGTGGGCTTAGAACTAATTTAAATGATGTCGAAGCATTTCTCCTAACATACCCTCCGGATATCTTAGCACAAAGTGAGACTAACCTACACTCCTCCATCCCCTCTAACTACTTTAACATGCCCGGATACCTCCCACTCTGCCGTAAAATTTCTGACATCATATGCATGGGATTGGAGTCTACATTCCAAACACCCTCCCCTTGACTAGAGAAACTAAACTAGAATCGGAGGAGCTAGATTTTATGTGCTTTAGACTTAACATGCAGCATAACATCAGTTACTTTTATTTTCTCTACCGGTCTCCCTCGAGCCAGGACTGTACCCTAATAAACAAAGTCTATGACAGTATATATACAGCACTTTCCCTCGACACTAGCGCACAAGTGCATGTATTTGGTGACTTCAATGTTCAGCACAGCAACTGGCTTGGATTTTCTACTTACACAGACATAGCTGGTACCACACCACGTAACTTCTCTATATCTTGTTCACTATCACAGATGGTTACATTTCCAACCCGTTTCCCAGACCAGCAAGAACTACGTACATCACTTCTAGATCTGTTTCTGACCACAGTTCCCGATGACTGTGTAACGAATGCCCACAGTCCTCTTGGGAAGGAAATCATGCAGTGGTAATGGTTGAAATCGCCCTATACTCTAGAGATAAAACTGAAAAGCCACTGCTCAAAATAACGAGATATTATGAAACGGATGTCTGGGAATACATCGTGGATCTCATCAGAGACACTTCATGGCAAAATATCTTTTCACTTCCTGTTGAAGATTGCGCAAATGAGACCACTGAATGGTTAAAAGCGGCATTTGAAGCACATGTTCTCACACGCAAATTCTATAGCAAACCCAACTCTCCCCAATTGTGCAGCTGCCATAGCGCAAAGGCAGCATGCGTACTGCAAAGTTAACCGACATAAGTCCAGTTACAAACAGTAAATAGAAGCCACAAATAACTGTAAGAAACAAATAGCGACAGCTAAGAGAGAATGTACTGAAACCACGCAAAAACGCATCGAAGCACAGAAATTAGGAACCCGTGACTTCTGGAAAATCTATATCAGTGTAGTAAATAATGGGCAATCAACAATTCCCCCACTATCCAACAATCACAAGGTGGTTTGCCTTGCCACTGAGAAGGCTAACATGCTTGCCAGTCGGTTTGCCTACAACTCCACACTGGACTCTGCTAACTACCCCCTCCCTGACTTTCCTTGCAGACAGACGCCTTACTAGACAATCTGAAATCACCCCGTCTAAGGAGCATGCTATCATAAGAGAGCTTGACACTTTAAAAGCATGTAACTATCTCATCCCGGCTGTGCTATTAAAGAAATGCTCCGCCGAAGTAGTTCCAGTTCTCTCCAAACTTTACTACAAATTCCTTAATGATTCTTGCTTTCCTGCCTGCCGGAAACCTGCTTCTGTAGTGGAAGTTTTCAAGAATTCTGGCGAAGAACTGGCCCAGTAAATTATTGCCCCATTAGCCTCCTCCCACTTTTCGCCAAAATATTTGAAGCCATAATTAACCAAGCTCTAGTCCATCACCTTACAGATGCTAAACTTCTGACTGATCAACAATATGGATTTAGGCAAGCCCGTTCCACAGCAGACATCCTAACTGTAATCTCAGAACGTATATACCAGTCACTGAACAAAGCAAGGGAGGGTAGAGTGGTAGCTCTAGATATATCTAAGGCCTTTGACAGGGTATGGCATGAGGATTTTCTCAAGAAAATCAGATCACACGGCATCACTGGAAGAATACATAGCATAAATAGATCCTTCTTAGATAAGAGATAAATCCAGGTTGTCATTGACGGTCGTACATCTATACAATATGATATAAATGCAGGAATGCCTCAGGTGTCTATTCTTGGACCTCTGTTATTCCTAATATTCATAAATGACCTCCCTGACAAAATTGTCTGTAAGATGGGTATGTAGTCTGACGACATCATGCTCTATAACAGACATGACAGGAAAACAAATGAACACATATCTAAAGAAATGGCAGAAACACTAGAGGAAGACCTCCGATTCGTAGTGGAATGGGGACAAAAATGGATGATCACATTCAATGCTGACAAGACTAAACTGGTTTCCTTCAATAATTACAAGAAACCTTCCCTACCGCCAATAGCAATGGCCAATGACTCTTTATCTGAAAGCACATCTTTTAAATTCCTCGGCCAAAGTTCACAGGAAACATGAGTTGGAACAATTACATTGAGAGTATCGCCAGGACCGCTGCGAATAAGATGGGTTCTCTCTACCGTGCTAAAAAGATATTAACACCTGAAAGTATCCTATACCTCTATAAGGCCACCATTCGCCCATGTATAGAGTATTGTTGTTATATTTGGGCTGGTGCATCTGCCACTAGTCTCTCGCTCCTAGACAAGGTTCAAAAGAGAGCCGCCAATCTGATAGATCCTGAACTGTCAGCTAAACTTCAGCCTCTGTCCCATCGACGAAATGTGGCATCCCTCTGCCTGTTCTACAAGTACTATAACGTTGAATACTCTGACGAACTTCAAGCACTTGTGTCCCCTCGACGTAAATTTCCCCGAAAAACCCGACAAGCAGCTAAATCCCACCCCTTCACAGTAGAGATCCCTACTTTGGAATTCCCTTCCGGGTCCCTGTTTCCCCGACCGTACTGACACGCAGAAGTACAAGTGCGACGTGAACCGACATCTTACTGCCAAAC
>NC_136491.1:153440436-153500436 GCF_053919585.1 Euprymna scolopes
TGCGAATTACTTATAACATCTACCCAGTCATGGCTGAGGGAACAGCTTACTATTTTAGTAGCCCCTTTTCAAAACTGCTAGATTGTGGAACGCTCTTTCAGCGGACTGTTTTCTTCCTACCTATATATTTTGTCTTAAAAAAAAATTAAAGACAGCAGATAATTAAAGACGATAATCAATTTGGTCAATTTTAACTCCTTAGATCAAGTAGCCTTGTACTTTTTGTGAAAGGCTTTCATAAAAAAAAACATCATTATTTGTTGTAAAGTTTGGCGAGAACAGCGATCAGTTCAGCAGAACATTTATTAAGAGATATCATATCAAGGAAATGAATTAGGCCCAAATGCGTTAAAGACGTTTCTTTTTTTGGATGCCCAGTACATAGAATTGGATGATTATCAGATGATCAAGTGTGCTTTCTGAAATTTGAAAGGCAGTGGTTTTTGGGATACACAATATAGTTCAAGTTGATCTACAGCGCAAATTACTCAGCCTCATCAGTTACGGCCTAGACGATATCAAGCGTTGTCTAGAAGGAACTTTTGAATGCCCATTATTTTCGCGTTAATATAGAGTTTTCAGAAATCGCTAGTCCCTAATTTCTGCGGCTCACTGTGTTTTCTGATTATCACGTTATACCTAAACTTAACTGCGGCTAGTTTACTCTTATAATGATTTCTAGATGCTATACTTTTCCACTATTTGTAGTTGATTTATGAAGCGTCATTAGTTTAATACTTTTTTTACAAACTGCACACATCGAAGTGAAACAGTGAGCGTGTGGCGTTTGCTACGAATAATCAATGCGGTAAATCAGTGAGACTATTATTTATTTTCTATATACTGTTTTACTCTTTAATTATCAAATGATTTGTTAATTCCGTCCAAAACCTGCAAAGAGTGTTAAAGCAAAAAATAATAAATAAAATAAGTATCGTTTCGTACGTTTAAATACGAGATGCTTTTCATAAGTTTAAAGACGTTTTTATACAGAATTTAAAATTGTCGTAGACTTTTGAAAATTCAGTATGTTATTGCTATACATATTATAAGATTTGAATGGTCATTTTTTTCGAATGAACAGCTACAGCAGAAATTGAATACACCCTATTAAAGCCTGATTGTTACAGCTGATGGATTTCAAGAATCTAGACGTGAGGACACTTTAGAAGAACAATATGCAATAAAATTCTCTTTTAAATTTGGAAAAATGCCACAGAAACGTATGGAATGCTTTTGACTGCTTTTGGACCATCTTGTATGAATCGAGCATCAGTCTCTTAGTGGCATAAGAGATTCAAGGAAAGTAAGGCGTTACTGAGGGATAATGAGATGTGTGGGAGGAGTAAGGAAGTCAGAACCCCAGACTTGATTAACCAAATAAAGAATTTTATAGATAAGTACCGCTGTGTATCTATGGAGACAAATGTGCATTCTTTGATGTTAGTGTGGGAATTGTACACACAATTGTATTCGTGGAACTGAAGATGCGGAAGATTTGCGCGAAGTTTGTTCCAAGTGTATTCCATCCTTGTCACAAACTATTTAACCAAGATGGACATCTAGATAGTTCCTCACTCACCGTGTATTTCAGACATTGCTCCGTGTGACTTTTGATGATTCTCTAGGCTACGAGAAAACCTCAGAAGCTATCGTTACGAAACAATTAAGAACATGAAAGAGGCTGTGACGAGAGTCACTAATACGCTAACACAAGGGGACTTCCATGGGACCTTCCAGAAGTCGCTTGACCGCTCCAACAATTGCTTGCTTCCCACCTGACTACAACCTGGATGTCTTCAAGTCTAACGTAAACAAATTCCTAATGAACCGCCCCCTTAAGTAAACACTTCATTAAATCTCCACACTAACGTACTGTACTTGTAATAACCCTTATCCCTGAGTGGCTTCCGGGCCTTGATAAGTGGTGACCACCGTGTAAAAAAATGGTATTACTTCAAAGGAGACTAGAGTTTCATGTGTGTACTATCGATAAAAATGCCATACTAAAAAGTTTGGAATCTTTCAAATCCCTGTTCAATTTCGAAGTGTCATGAGGTAATTCTTTAATATTTATCTTTTAACAAAATATTATAATGAGTGGCTTGTTTCTTAAAAATCGAAATGCGCTATAGTGGATTTAAATTCATAATATTCTTAAACATGATTTTGAAAGTTTTATTTGTACGCTCTTGGATATTTCTGATTTAAATAAATAACTGGTTTACAGCATATAATAACATCGTTTGTTACAAAGAACCGAGAAGTACACAGGTGTACACGTTGTTACATAGGTAACCTTACTGTTACGCTGGAATCGTATACGTTAAAGTTCAAACATCTCTCAGATCATCACGTGGTCCGGAACAGTCGAAAAGGAACAAAGAAAATAAATAAATCCCACTCGTTTTATTATTTTTTTTTAACATCAGTCGTTTATTACAGTTTTTCTGTTTCCTCGGCTAGGCGCCGGTTTAAAAGTGTCTCGCTGTCACATGTCTATGTCACTTGGTCACCTTTCTCTTTCTGCCATACAATACACCGACTTTACAATTCTATTTTTCAACTGCACTTTTCCGTCCTCCTACCACTATTGTGTCCTTTTTTCTTATTTTGTCGCACCAGCTCGCGCACACTTCCTAATTTGCATATGAGCATTTTTTCGATTACTATTGCTAATATCCTCTTACAGTGCTTGCCGAAAATTTCCCCAAGCGCATTACATAGATCTGTAAGAGAGAATCGTCTACAGGGTTAAATAAATGATGGATGACAAGGCAGAAAAAAAAGAAAGAGTTTAAACAACGTAGACAGAACAAGAGTCAAATGATATGAGAATATGACGAATGACGTCATGTTTCTGAGCGAGGCAAAACTAATATTTTTATATTAATGTAACTGTGGAAGCAATGCGCACGTGGCATGAAAAAATTCACAATATCAGCGAGTGTTATTTCGATTTCTCCCCGTGTGAGTTACTTATTTCTTTTTAAGATAAGTTCAAGAAACAAATAGTTATTTAGAGAATATTAGTCGCTCTTTCACAAATAAATTATTTTCCAAATAATAACTTAACACTCAGCGAACGTCTCTTTGCGTGCCTTTTTTTTTCGATGAAAAAAAAAAGACCCGCCGAGTTTATGTATACAGAATTTCAAATATGTTATTAATGAAAACATTACAATGTGAGGTTGTCTCAGACTGTCATTAATATAAAGATTGAATATTATTTATAATACGTTCAAAATGAATGTTTGACGAACTCAAAACACTATAACACTTGCTGTTTGGGTAAAATAGTTATTTTACCCAAAATTTTATTTCTATATATCAGAACAGGACCTATACTACACAAATCATCTTGATCGTAGAAAGGACTAAATATACATTCAGATAAAACGTTCCATCAGTAAATCTGATTATCAGAAATGTATATTTTTTATCTGACACATCTAAATGCAAGCTTAAATGGTGGTTCTACATAAATACAAAGATCATATACTGAAATAGTTTAAAGGAATAAAACAATTTCCGTGCTTGTGTGAAAACTGTTTTAAAAAAAAAAAGAGCTTATACAACTGATTTTGTGGGCTATTACATTTTATATTTTTATCTGGACTTTTACTTTATTTCCGTAATAAAAAAAATGAAGTGATTCAAATTTTGTAAACCCTGCCTAATCCTATAATACGTTGAATTTATGTAGAATCAGAGGGGGAAAATGTTGTTAATATAAATAATGATGTTATCTTGCTCGAAGTAGCACCTGTATTTTACACTTTATTCAACGTTAAACGTTATTGTGTTACATACGGGGCATATACAGAAATCAAGACGTGCCTTTAAATGTATGTATCTGCAAAATACTTCATTTTCATTGCTAGAGTAAATAAATGTCCATGTAACATATCGTATGAATGTATCAATACGTAGTGTGTATGTGTGCGCGTGTGTGTGTGTGTGTGTGTGAGTGTATGTGTGTGTGTGTTTTGAAAACAAGTAGCTAAATATTTAGCAGATCCTGCGGGTACGTGACTGGGTGTTTAATACATTTAATAAACATATAAGCAAATGACATTCTTTCAAACGGATTGCTAACTCATCTCCGTAAAAACTTATGTATAATTAAAAAAACAACAGGTCAACAGTAAACATTTAGGGTAAGGTTTAAAAAAAAAACAATGTCCTGTCATATCTTTATTTTACCATTGCAAATGTAGCTTTATCTCAAATTCCCTGACCGGTTGTGACCAGATTCGCAATAACAAGTTATTCTTGCTAATCTTCACATCATCAAGTCGTAATATCCCTTGATTTCCCGGACGTAAAAGAACTGTAACTGTTACGAACAACTCTGTAACTGAATCCAAAGGGTTTTGTTTCTGCTCCGATCGGTCATTAAAGTATATTCGGCTGTTTTGAAACAACCATTGTGTCATCTTTGACGTGTGCAAATGACGCCAATTTTATTGATTATTGATATTGATGAATTCTTGATCTGTTAAATATTTATCTACTTGTTTTCAAAATTGGATTTCTATCATTCCCTGCATTAGCTGTGCAAATTGCATATTTATCTTACTAACCAACTCGCTAGCTATCGTAGGGACCCCATCAGTAAATTGAAGCAAATAAGAACATATTACGCTGGAATAATCTATTAAGATTCCACATTTAATTATACCTGGTGGCCTACTGAGTTTTCCAGGGACGAGTTTTCCTAAATTCGAGTTTTGTACCTGGATGCGCTGACGAGTGTGGTGATTCCCTAGTGCAATCAGGTGGCCGCTAGTAAACGCTAGTTGTGGTAGCAAGACTTGACTTCAGAAGAAATACTACGACTTTGTGCCTTTCTCTTACTGGCTCCCTCTATCCCCGACTTGAACCCGCTAGACTACCTCGTTTAGTAATAGGTCGAAAACATCACCAGCATGACCTCTCACAACACTAAAGCCAACCTAATCGTTGCTATCCGCCGATTATTTGCCGCGCTCTCGCCGGCGCTTGTGGAAAAGGCATGCTCCCAGTTCCGGATCCGTATCGAGGCGATGATTGAGGCTGAGGCTAGCTATATTGAATAGATGTCAGCTTACTTTAATATGGCCGTTTTCAAGTCTAATGTAAACAAACTCTTGTTGCATAGTCCTCTTTAAAATACAATGCGTATAAAATGCGTTAAGGACACCAGAGAAAATAATGCTATCGCCCAGCCAGAATTTGA
Source organism: Euprymna scolopes (assembly GCF_053919585.1). NCBI lineage: Eukaryota > Metazoa > Mollusca > Cephalopoda > Sepiida > Sepiolidae > Euprymna > Euprymna scolopes. Next base: position 153,445,658 of record NC_136491.1, read on the forward strand.
ACACGGTACGCAGTACGCGCTATGTATTACAACACCGTAACTTCCACACAAATTCACGTTCCAGCAAGCGCACTATTTTTCGCCGCTCTTTACTCATTTTTTTTTTCTTTTTGTTCTGTCTCTTTTCTTAAAGCTCTGCTCTATCACCGTTGGTCGGCTCCTTCCCCATAGTTTTCTTCAATTTCAAATCTTCACAATTCTCCACCCTTGTCTTTCTTTATTAATCACCACCGGCCATATTTCCACTCGATCTGGCTCCCCCTCCCGCGATGTCTCCGACGTCTCTCCCTGCAAAGAATAAAAAGAAAAAAGAAAACTCTATTACTTACGACCCAACACATTTTGGCGCCATTACCACAACCTTCAACCCGATTCCATCAAAATTACCCTCGCCATCAACGCCATCACGTATTATTATTATTACCAGCACCGATCATTTACCGATATTCGCCGTCCGCCGAGAATTAAGGCGAGGCTTATCTTACTTACTTCCCGCCCGAGATTCTCCCACACACATTCACCCCCTCACCCATAACTATCCATAACTATCAAGCAGCCACCGCCGTCTTCGACGATACCGACACCGCCATAATTATTTCCGTCTCCGAGACGATCTATCGCCATTTTCTTTTGCCGACATTTACTGGCTTAAATTACGGCTTTTCCTTTTTTTCGTTTTCGAGTATTTTTTTTTCCTTTTTCCGTTGCAACTTCAATTTTTATCGGCGTCATCGGGAGATTAATACTTCCTTATTATTTTTCCAATGGAATTGGCGTGGTGTTGTGGTTACAGGCTAGGCATACCGAGTGCGAGTTCTCGTCGAGCGATTACTTTACTTTCGTTTATATCCTTGGGAAAGGCATGAAACTATATATCGCTACCTCAATCTGCGGATTAAATAGTAGGGTATAGAGTCTCAAGCCTCGATCGCCCAATTAGACTAATAATAATAATAATAATAATAATAATAATAATAATAATAATAAAAACGCTCTATACTTGTTATGCTTGAGCCAGACATGACTCCGACAATAACGATGCTGGTTGTTGATGGTGGTCATCATTAATTTATTTCGAATTGATCGAATAATTATTGTTAGCATTAGTTTCCCTGATATCTTCCTAGTTAGAAGATTGTCAATCCGTGTCGTAAACGACTTGGCCATCATGGCCGGTGCCAGGAGAGGTGCATGTCATTAAACAACCCTACCTTCATTTTTAGACTTCCTGTGTATGTACTTTTATAAGATGGCATTCATTGTTTCGTGAGAAAGAAAAAGGACCCGACATTATTATTATTATTATTATTATTATTATTATTATTATTATCATTATTATTATTATTATTATTATTATTATCATTATTATTATTATTATTATTATTACTATTTCACTTATTTTCTTTTATTATTGGTTAGTTTTTATGTTACAGCTTTAAAAATTTATCGAATGAATACTTCCTTATTTTGTTGAAATTCATCAACTAGGACACTTGCCCCATTTCATATCAAAAGTTGTATTGGAGTTGTCTTAATCTACAACAAGATCAAAGTGTAGTATCTGTTCTTCAGATGCGGCACTTCCATTTTTCGTTCTCTTTCCGTGGCGGAGAAATCCTTTACGACAGAGACAATTTTTATTTTTGTACCTTTTCTCCACGTTAAAAAACGACCCTGGTGTCTATCTCTGTCCCGTGGGGAGGCATTGTAAATAGGTACAAGAGCCTTGTATTTTTCCTTGTTGTGGAATTCTGTACAATGAATGAAATATTTTCTCCGTCAAGAATTTTGATTAACTTTTCACCTTCATGCAATCGGAGAAATTGCGAAACTCATTAGGCCCTTAAAAACAATGGAGACAAAACAGGAGTCGACCAATAACATAATGTCATGTTTTGGAACGATAAAAATATAGATTTCCAGATCAGTTCTTCCCGGATAAACATGCGAACGAGACACGGCTGCATTGAGGATAATCTACTGTGAATGTTATCGATGCTTCTGTCCGTCTGTGTCACTTATCTCTTAAGACATCAAGTTAAGGTAAAAATAAATAATTGTAAGTTATTTAGTCTCTATATTCTTAATCTTTTCCCCCTCAGCGAACGTCTATCTGGTGCCATCTTATTGCATGAAAAACGCGTCAAAAACGTCGATAAAGAGAAACGACGGCCAGTTGTGAAGAGGAACAAAAACGGTAATTTTAATTGTTATATCGTATAAAGAACATGTAAACTAACGGCTATCTATAAAAAAAAGTAGAAAAAGGTTGAACGAAATAAACGCGAGAGCCGCGTAAAAGAAGAGAGCGTAAAAAGCTCGTATATATGTTAATGGAAACATATGAGGGTCGCCCGTAAAAGTATGTTTTCTTATTTTTTAACTCAAAAACGTAAAGATGCATGAGGAAAGCAGTGCTCCATGGCTAATAATACATTATCGGAAAGTACTTCATTCATACTCCTCGGCTTAACATTCACGGGGACCTGAGTTAGAATAGATACATTGAAGGCATTTTCAAAGCTGCTGCAAAGGAAGGTGGGCTCTCTCTGCCGTGCTAGAAAGTTACATCTAAGAGTATCCTGTACCTTTATAAGGCCATCATTCCCCCATGTATGGAGTATTGTTGCCACATTTCGGTTGGTGCATCTGCTACTAGTCTCTCCCTCTTAAACAGAGTTCAAAAGAGAGTCGCCAACCCTGATAGATCTCGTACTATCAGCTAGGCTCCAACCGCTGTTGCATCCCTCTGCCTGTTTTACAAGTAATTTAATGGTAGGTGCTCCGACGAACTAAATCTAGACGTAAATACCCCCGACAAAACTGAAAAGCAGCAAAATTCCACCCTTACACAGTAGAAATACTTAAATGTGAAAAAGCTTTTTTACTCTAATAGATTCTTCCCTATGACTGTTAGACTTTGGAATTCCCTTCCGGGTTTATGTTTCCTGACATTACTGACATGCAAAAGTTCAAATGTAATGTGAACAGACATCTCGCTGCTCAGTTTCCTACATAGTGTTCTTACAAATTGTGTTCCAGATATAAGCCCCCAACATCAAAGTGGCCCTGTGCCTTCTATAGGTTTAAAATGGATAAAAAAAGGACTTTAGACATTTTCTGTTCCACAATTTTTTTTTTCAACATTGTCACCCCTATTCTCATTACACTTTTGCCAGGAATTCAATGACGCATCTTTACTTCGGACGCAGGTCCAAGATAAGGACTGTTTTTTAGAGTCTCACATTGTCAATATCTGCAACAAAGAGATGAAATTTTCAGGTCATAAATACATGAGTTCACTCATCATAATAATGTGCAATTTCCTCTGATTTATTCGGACGGAATAAAAAATAGGAAGTATTATTTTGGAATGGCCATCGTAACAACTGAAAACAGCGCATGATTTTTAATATGGGTTATTTGACCATAATTTTTATTAACTTTAATACGCTTTAAGGTTTATCTACTTTAGATTCATTGTCTACTTTAAATTTGGAGAGACAATGGATACCTCTTGAAGGGCGACAACGCGTTTAATTGTGAAGCAAATGTTGCGCTATCGGCATTGTCTGATTCCATTGACTAGGAGGAGTTCAGGACGACGATACGCATACTACCATCGAGACGTAAGACGCTACTGTGAGTTAGGGTCAGATTACATATAAATTTTGTCATCTTTGTTCGATTGGAGAAACAGGAAAAAGAAAGGTACAAAGGTTCGTTTAAAAAATAAAGATCCTTATTTTTTAACTAAAATGTGTGAAGAACTACGAATGCGGGGGTGGTACTATTAAAACTTTGTGCTCTAGATTTTATTTTTCTACATAGTCACCACCATTCTCAATGCCAGGAATTCAATGACTCATTCTGCTTCTGATAACAATAGATAAGCGGAAAGCACATACAAGTCGTATTCGCAAATGGTCGCCGATTTTAATTTTTACCAGGCTCCACGTCGTTTAACTTCGATAATTTAACGGAAACGGATGATCATGCCAATGAACTAATATTGCATTTGACATTTTGGTAAGCAAAAATCTCAATAATGACGTAGGAAATTCATACACATATTAATTAAAATTTATTTATAAATTCGGTTAAAATTGAGCTAAGGGGTTGTAAAGTAATGAGATTTCCAAATAATCATGAACTTTGTAGATGATGATGAAGTTGTTTGTGTCTGTAAGAGGTTGCGTTACATTACTTCCTCTACGAGGGGAGATCTAAATGCCTCACAATTCACAAGCTAATAAAATACATGCTTTGCTATAAATACACACCACAAAACAAAACAGCACAATTATTGCCTGCCTTGTGCTTTCCACTCTTTCCATGTCGATGGACACCCGTAATAAATGTTTCACAACAGCAGGAATACATCAATTTCGGGAAATTACCCTTTACTACAATGTTGCCGTTTCCTTTTCTTCTGTCATGTGACAAGGAGCTATCGAAAGTCGGATCCTATTTTCCTTTTAGTTTACGGTCGATAAGCCATTTTCTAGTCATGTACTTCGGTCCGAACTTACATCCGACTCATGCTTTTCTCACTTACTCTCTTTTTTGGGTCATTTGACGTAAAAACCGTTTCTGACTACCAGACTGAGATGACATTTGACTATGTACGCCCAGGGCCTGTGACCTGATATCTTGTACACGTATTAGCCCAAATAACGTACGCATTATTATTTAACAGTTGAACGGACATGTTTTTTCTACTAAAGCTGGATGAGATTGCCTATGACCATATGCAAATTCATTAAATTCGGCAGCGTTGTGTGCGTCCATGTTTACCTTTTGTCTAATCAGTGTGTATGTAGACATGTATAGGAATGAATGTCTGTGGGTCTCTAGTAGCATCGGCTCAACATTAAAGGTTTGATTTGTATTAGCCAACAAGGAGTCTAGTAGTTATTGGTTGGCGCCGTGTTGCTATATCAAGGATTCGTAGTGTCAAGTTGCGTCCCACACTGATCGTGTTGTAGTTAAATGGCGTTCGGTCTCTAGCAACTCTTTTTGATTAGTTAAAGACCGGTTTTTGGTAACTAATCGAAATGAAGTATTTTGTAGAAATTAACCAATCGAACGTTTCTGAATTATTGAGATGAAGATTAGTTATTCTTATTATCTGGATTCATCGGACTACTGTTCTCGTGGCGCAGTGGTTAAAGTACTTGGAAAAATCAATTGGTTCAATTCTCGGTGCGGGCGACCGAAAAATACAATTGCTAGTTACTTATGATCTCTGCCCAGTCATGACTGACGGAACAAGAGCATGCTACCCCGTGAAGTAAATAAATTCGAAATTCCGTCCAAATCATTGAGTTCGTCAGAAACATTCCAGAGTTCAATAAGATACACCTGAAGAATATCGGAGGTTACATCGACCGAAAGGTTGTGAAAATGAGACACAAGATGAGAACAGTAGTCCGATGAATCCAAGTAATATGAATTACCAATTGAAATTAAATAATTTTGTAGAAATCAACCAATTGAAAGTCAGTATTAATAGGAATTTCTGTTGCTGGTAGGCATCAATTACTTCATATGAACCAAATGATTTTTAGCATTGGTTTTCCTATTATTTTTTTTTTTTTTTTTTTTTGTAAGAATTCTTTCCAGAAACATATTTTGTACAGAAGAAAAGGAACTACGTGAAAGTTGCCAACATCCCTACGTGAAATTATTCTATGGAACAAATTGGATTCGAACCTGCCACACACAGGTTCTCAGTTCGTGTAGTTAACCACTGAATTACATTTACCTGCTGCTGGTGATCTGACAGATTTCCATGCATTAGTGTTGAACAGTAATCTATAATTGATTGAGATTGATTGAAATTGTCGGACTGACTTCCTCATCTTGGTTGTTATTGTCACAACGTTTCGGCCATTTTGCCCTCCCGCCTTCGTCAGGTGTTTTTTTATCGAACTGGGGAACCGTATGTTAGGAGTCTCGAACCCAACCCTTCATTATTATTACGGGGGTACCGTGTTCGGACTCCAGCTAGGCTTTGGGACATAGTTGCTGATTCTCTGTTTTGAATATTACTTTTTCACTGCCTTCGTTCAGGATTGAACTCAGCACCTTTGGGTAACTGTAATCTTTGAATCTATAACTATGTAGCGAAAAAAACAAATGGACTGACAAATAGACGGACGTACAAAATCAAATGTATAATAATATATGAAAGTTTTCTTTCTAGTTTTACATCTCGTCCAGTAAAGTGCTTCGACGATACATGTCATAAAACTAATATATACTTTTTGGAACTCTTTGTCCAAAAGTTCTCATTCTGTTTCAAATGTAAATTTTTGGTTCATATTCTAAAATTCATATTTTTAATTTTCTTCGTTTCCTTCAGCAATGTCAACTTTTTTTCCATGTTTTGTGTTGTTTAATTTTAATTTCTATATGAATTTCTTCTATCTTTGCTTCATTATTTTTTTAATTTTTTTTCTTCGCTTTTCGAAAAATGTTTTGTGTTTTCGTTTTATTTTTTTAATTCTTTCATTTTTTTATCGTAACATATTCTTCTTTTTCGCTTTTCCTATTTCCTTCAAATCTCCTTCCTTTTTTGAAATGACTGCGTTGGTGGCAAATTCTTCGTCCGCGAAGCCAAAAATGCAGGAAGTTACACAGCGACAACAATGGCGGCGGCACAACTTAAAATATGAACGCCCACCAGAGATTGAATATTATGCGCTGTCAGCATTCGACAAAAACAAATGAAACTTTCATGTTGAAGCCTTTCTTTGAATCGTTCGTTTTGGTTGTTTGTCTGTTTCTGTCTTCTTCTTCTTCTTCTTCTTCTTCTTCTTCTTCTTTTTCTTCTTCTTCTTCTTCTTCTTCTTCTTCTTCTATTTCTGCTGCTGCTTCCCTTTTTTATCCTGTTTTCCTTTCTATTCTTGCCGTTGATATTGTTTACATTTTAATTTCATTATTTCTGTATGACGGACGCTTAAGTTGCAAATAGCATTGTCATTGATCTGTTATACTTAGTTTTCTACACTTAAGTGTAAATTATTCGTTATTTTATGATCACCAAACCGCTGACACGTGTGTAGCCCCAGTGACATCTCACATGTATGAAAATGGCCAAGCCGTGGCGCAAGGGGATGCAACAGCAAAGGAAGCAGAAAAAAGAAAAACGGAGAGGAAAAAATGCACGCGGCAGAGACGGAGATTTTTTAATCACATGATGGAGACATGCCTTGGAAGGACGTGTTGGCACGAAGGAATTCTTTCTCCAGACCGCCGCATGACAGAACTTTTGTGTGTGTGGCGACACGATAGGAACTTTTAAAACAAGATGCAAAACTGGCTTGGAAAATACTTGGTTATTGATGAAACGACCGTTCAACTGAAAAGAAAATCGAGTCGAATTTCTTTCCAATCACAATTTAATTTTGAAATACATTTTTTAGTAGTAGATTCGATTTCGAGATTATAAAGCAGTTACACTTGTCTGTAATGATTGAAATTTATATTTGTTAAATAAAGTTTGAACAGTATTTTCTTTAGTTTATTTTTTAAAACTTTTATTTACTACAAACGCATACTGCCATTGAGAAGCACGAAACTACTTTATTAAGAGCCAGATCTATAAGGATAATTCTAAGTGGGGAGTTGTGTAGTAAGATATCTCTGTACATTACATATAAATTTCGTTATCTTTGTTCAATTAAAAATTTAAAAAGTTGAAAGGCCACAAAGACCTGAGGGATACAATTACAATAATTTATTTTTCTACATAGTTGCCACTATTGTCAATGCCAGTAATTCAATGACTCATGTCTGCTTCCGGTACATGTTTATGGCAGAAACTGCTTTCTGACTCTCACACCGTAAATATCTACAATAGAAATATGAAACTTTCTTATCATAAATGCATAAGTTCAGCTATTATAATAATGTTATATGAAATGCTCTCCGATACGTTAGGGTTGAATAAAAATAGGAGGTATTAAGTTTGGAACCTCCCTTGTCATTCCAAATACAGGAGAATTAAAAAGAAAACTCTAAGAGTAGAAACGTAATGTTTGATTTTGTAATGTGAATTTGGGTTTGGATTACATCAGTGCATGTGAAAATAACATAGCTGCAAACAAAAGTGCATCAAGAGACATGTCACGCAAAGTTAAAGCGGCAAAAACGAGGTCAAACACCCTAGATAAACAAAAACCGAACAATTACGATATGACATGAGATCTTGTTTTCGAGCGAGAGAAAACTAAGATTTTCAGTAGGTCTCTCTATTAGAAACATTGTGAGATGGGCGCGTCCAATAATGTAGAAATAATATTAGGCGCATAGTATTTCGGGGCTCTGTTATGACACCCCGTGATCCCATCAACAATTCTCCTACCCTAAACGTTAAACTTAGACGAATAAAACCTTGATACGTGGTGACTCTCTTGTAAAAAAACGTCTCACGGATGAATGACATAAGGATACTATGGCTGAGTTTTCTTCAAGGTTTTATTGGAGAAAAGTGAATTAGGTGCAAGACTACAATGAGAAATGAGCGTTGTACGAACAGTTTGATACTATTGTCCACTTCAAGTACTATGAAATAGGAGATAAAGTAAAGATATATCAAAAGAAATAAAGAATATGGTTAGTTAGTAAGACAATAGGTAGGAAAAACAAAAGAAATTTCACATGGGATTATCGGTTAGGGTGTTACAGCCACTGACAGAGGTATCGAATAATTGTATTGTCTGCCGTGTCCTTGTTCTCTATCTTTTATTTTGTGGCCGTCTTCTCCTCTTTTACGCATTGGCGACTATCGATGGGAGCACAGGTCTCACGAGTATAAAAATAAATAAAAATGTATGGCACTAAAATAAACCCAAATTCGGACACGTTAACTACACTTTTGTTGGACTCTGGTTTCGTGTTTGATATCTCTGACCCTCTAAATGCTAAGGTTGGTGTAAACCGTACTCAGTATGGTGATCAATCTATCTCTCCATCTACTCCAAGCCACGATCCGTTTTCAATTGCGTTCTAACTCCAACTGACTTCAAAGATCAACTGAAGTGTCGTAAAACTCCTGACCGCCCGTAAACCGTTCCTACTGTCATTTATTCGTAGCCACTCCCCAGTATATAAATCTAAAATAGCCACACACTAAGTCTAAATATATCGCCTGTCTATTGTTCAATGCCTCCTTTAGTGACCGTCACACCCTGACTGATAATCCTTTGTCAAACTTTTGTTCATCCTAATTATTGTCTTACATATTTTCTATTTCGTTTTGTTATATATCTTAATTTTCTCTTCTACTTTATAGCCCATATGCTCGACAATAGTATCAGACTGTTCGTACATTGCTAATTTCTTATAAGTAAATAGGACATTTAGAAGTAATTATTTCGCTATATAGTCTGTCTTACGTTAGTCGGTTTCATCCAAAGCCTGGAAGAAAACTCAGCCATAAACTCTTACGTCATTCTTTCATGAGACATTTTTTTTTACTTAAGATGCACTACTAATCAAGGCTTTTATTCGTCGAAGTTTAACAGACAAAACAATCGCCAACCATTAAACGAAAGAGGTACACATTAAACTACGAGGGTAAGAAGAAGGGTCGATGAAAAGCACAACTAAGTCAACACGTAAAACAAATGCATGTATAAAGACATGCGATTCATTTAATTGTTTGTTTGTTTGTTTGTTTTTGTTTTACGGCATATTTCAGGTTATTTAATGCCGAATCTAGTGATTTTGAAGAACAATTTCTTAATAGAGTATATTTGTTTTTTTTTTAAGTCGGTTTCTATTTAACACATATTTGAGACTCTACCACTCCGGTACTACCACTCCGGGTCAAAGTGTACCTGCGAGCAATGACAATTAAAGGGTGGCTCCACACTCCCCAAATCCCGCAAGCTGGGGTCTCATCATCGGATATAGTTTAAGGTCATATCCAGGACCTGATTCATGTAAACACTCCTCGGTAAAACCATAATAGATAGTTTTCAGACATATAAGGATATCTAAAGTGGAGGGGGTTAGGGTTTTGCTGCTTTTATTCCAATTTGAGATGAGATTTCAATCATCCCTGAATTCAAAGATTGAATCCATTCACCTAAAAATATGTGCTCTTATTATTTTTATAAACGTTTTCGTTTTATAGATAACGTTTCAATTCATTCGTGCATTTTTAATGTGTCTTTTCGCTGTATGTTCCACCCATTGTTTTACCATTAGCGAATTAAGCGATGCTCTTTGTGTAAACAAATTGAGCTTAAGAATTCGGACAATTTCATAACATTGTTAATTCACTGCCCTCTTAGCAGCAGCCGAAGAACGCAACATTTGGGCAGGCGGATTTCGAACCTAGCTTCAGGTAGTTGCTTGTCTAGCCGCACTGATGAGCTGTAAACAGCGAAACAGTACTGAATGTGAATGCCTACACACACACACACACAAACCCAAATATATATATATATATATATATATATATATATATATATATATATATATATATATATATATATGTAGTTGTATCGGTGTAGTTTTCTGTTTAAACTCTGGTGTTCATTAAAAAAAAAAAAAATACATAATTTGCTTCTGTTCGGATTTCGTTAGAAATGCAACGTCTCCACGCTTGATAACGTTGCATTTTTAACGGAAAAGCACAGAAACATATATGCACATGTCTGCATAAATATGCTAATATAACATGCAACTTACCGTTGGAATATATATATATATATATATATATATATATATATATATATATATATATATATATATATATATATATATATATATATATAAATTGCACAGTGGACTCTTTTATAAGTAACATATATATTTTGGCATTCTGTGGATATTCAGCATTAGTAGAGACGCCCTGATATTATTATAGCTCTTTTGTTAAAACTGCAAAAGTATTTATCTAAGCAAGCAGAGACGGCCAGCGTATCCCGGTCGTAAAGTCGTAAAGTATGCCTAAATATAATATTTTTATTCTTGCTTATTTCGTATATATTATTATTATAGAGTTTCTATTTTAACGATTTTTATACATTATATTATTTTAATAAATAAAACATATATCCAGATGACTTGGGTACATCAGCTTTAATCTTCATCGAAACCAAAACTTTTGAAACACCCCCCACACACACACTCACACACACATATATATATATATATATATATATATATATATATATATATATATATATATATATATATATACTAGCAAAAGTACTCGTCATTGGCTGGGTTCTAACACAGCCTATAAAAAATGGACTCTGATTTATGAAAGTATGATAGGTTAGTAAAAGGAAGGGCTGTAAAGAGATAGCTTCGAATTTGGAGTTATCAAAACCAAAGCAAAATATGATGAAAGTAAAAATAAAATAGATAAACTCCATAATTTATTATACCATGCCTGTTGACACTGAAGCACTTATCACAATATTCTGTGGATCTATATTAAAAAACCTTGTTAAACTTTGTGACATATTTCCATTCTATGGCAGTCAGGTGCGAACGAACACCCCATAATTTTATTATACCATATTTCTTCAAACTGAAACATAATTATCAAAGTATACTTACGCAGAGAGATATGAAAAGTCTTTATTAAAGTGTGTGCCTATTTCCATTCTGTGCGGCCAGACGCGAACGTAGATCCCACAACTTTATTATACCATCCCTATTTAAATTAAAACATACTTCAAGAACTCTTGGTAAAATTATGTATTACAAGAAATGGAAGTCCATAACAATTAAACGACTATGATGTAAGCGTGGTACAGAAAAAAAGTAAATAACACACACCCTATCGTATTTGTATATAGATTCTTGGTAAAATTATTCATAAAAAATAACTGACATGAATAGCATCAGCTATAACAGAAATGAAAACTTCTGATGAATTTTTGGTAAAATTATTTTTTTAGAAGAAATGGAAGTCTATAACAATTAAACGACTCCGATGTAATCGTGCCATCGAAAATATATATATAACACATACGCTATCATATATATATATATATATATATATATATATATATATATATATATATATATATATATATATATATATATATATATACTAGCGTGGTAGTCGACGTTGCTCGGGAATGGAGAGGTAGGGGTACAAAATAATAGTTAAACCGGGTGGAGAGAGTTTTTTTTTTTAAGTGATAATAATAGGTGGAGAGAGGTGTTGAATTTTAATATAGAAACATGTTAAGTTGTGTTTGTACTGTAATTGATTGAGGTATTACCGTTTGTGAATTTTTGATTAAAGAAAATAATCATTATATACCAAACACTTAGTTTAAAGCAAACTTAGTTAAAAAAAAAAAGTTTTATTTGAAGTTTTATTATTTGAAGTGACTTGAGTGAAATTCAAATGTATTATTTTATTTCGGCGAATAAATCGTCTTTGCTTAGTTTATGAGTTTGTTTTTCTATTAAAAAAATATAAAACTACATTAAAGTGCCGTAATACTTCAGTTTTATATTGCAAAAATAATAGATATTTTAAAAATATACGGATACACTTAATTATTACAATCTTATATATAAACTTCATTCCAGTTCACGAAAAAAAAATTAAGAAATTTACTCGTGGGGTTTCAACTTAGAGACCGCGTCATGCAAAAAAAAAAAAAAAAAAATAGACCCCCCCCAAAAAAAAAACCCGTAAATTTACAAGTGTTATAAAATTCTTTGCAGTTAATTAAAAAAAAACATTCGAAATTTACGTGCGAGGATTGAACCTACAGACCACGTCATGCAAAAAACAACAACAACAAAAATTAAAAACACGCTATCAACTTACCCACAGTAGAATTTTCACGGCCCGTTATGCTATCGTTGTTGCTAAGCGACATGGAAAATACAGCTTTACCGATGATAGATGAATTAAAATAACGGGTTCGATATTAAAGTTCTGTGAATTTTAAAGAAAATCTGTTCAGCCGTTTCGGATTCTATAAGGAACGATCAAACACACTGACAAAGTTGCATTTATATAATTATACATAAGCCATCGAATAACACCTATTGTAATGAAGCCATCGAACACTATGTAGCCGCAACGGTATCTCACGAATACAAATAATCTAGTTGTGGTGTGAGGTGATGTCATAGCGAAGGAAGCGAAGAAAAAGGAAAAACAGATTTGGAACTACGTGTCAACCGCAGCGACCGGGAAGCACATGCCGACTAGAGATAGAGGCGCAACCTCGTGGCGACATGAGACTGAAAAGACGTGTTAAGACAGCAAGTTACCACATGGCAGATAAGAGGAACTGTAAAAAAATATATATATATACACCGTAGTTTTGAAAGTATCGTTAATAAATGGCTTTTGTTAAAACTGCAAAATATCGAGTCGAATTTCTCCCCTGTCTCTGCATACAACCTGTTGGGTCCGACTGAAAATAGCCACGTTACATCACGGTACACTAGTATATCAATTACTGAGATGTGTTACTCTTGTGCTTATCAGGAAGGGAAAATTTTTACGCATTCTTAGTCGGTACATCCAATTTTTTTCTCCAGCGACTTCAGCAAGAGATTGATAAATGGCTCATATTTAGAAACTTATCAGAACAAAGAAAAACCATTCAGAAAAACAAGTCATTCATATCATTTACAACAGACCATGGATTTGAGTTTTGGTCATGTAGACCAAGATAAGCGGAGAACACATATAGCGATTGGAAGCCTCAAATCGTCACTCATTTAGAACTGACCAGGTCCAACATTGCTTAACATCAGTAATTAAGCTGGAACCGGTGTCTCTTATGATTATGCGGAAGCATTTCACAAGTAAAAAATAAAAGTTTAGCACGAAAAGAAACTGTTAAGTTTTGAGACATTATGTTGAACAATGATGGCGGCAGCAAATCAAATCGACGAGGAATTAATGCAGTCACGATTTCAAGTGTTGAGTAATTCGTAGTAACAAAGATGGCGGCGAAGAATCAATGCAGTCGCGATCTTGAGTGTTAAGTAATTCCTAGTAACAAAGACGACGGCGAAGAATCACAATTCAGTTGTTTCGACATAGAGGCCGACGGCTAACTGATTGAATCCAAAATTCTTATAATAACTTTTGAAGCTTCTGATGAGTTGATTGTTATAACACCGAAATTGTTAGAATTGTGGTTGTAAAAACGATCGCTGAAACCATTGGTGTAATGCCCTATGAGTTAAAAACATTTGAAAAAACAATATGAGTCAAAAACATTTGAAAAACAATATGAGTCAAAAACATTTGAAAAACAATATGAGTCAAAAACATTTGAAAAACAATATGAGTTAAAAACATTTGAAAAAACAATATGAGTCAAAAACATTTGAAAAAGTAATATGTGTCAAAAACATTTGAAAAAATACTACATTCAAACTACAGGTCTCATCTTGGATATTATCATGTTTTGCTTGATGTAATTCTTGACATTCTTCAGAACTCGGGAACTTTGTTACAGAATTTCAAACTGATCCCTTTTTTAAACCATGACTTTCAGAAGTAGTAAGTAATGAATGGTTAGTATCGGTCGTAGATATATAGTAGCGCAATGGATAAAATGATGTGTTAAATCAGCTTTAAGTGAGTGTATCTTGAGAGTGAAAGATTCAATTTTTAGTATGACGACAGACACAAACACAGACATAGAAGTCAGAATTAAGTCAACAGAATTTCTGAGATATTTAAGATATAAGGTTTTAATATGGAGGATCGATTGCGTCAGAGGTGGATTTTGGGGGTGGGATATTGTGAGAAAAATTGAGAAAGTCAATATTTGAAGTAAAGGATAAGAAAGCTAGAGAGAGTGAATGAACAAGAGAGAGAGAGAGAGAAAGAGAGAGAGATAAGGAGACAGGAGGAGTGAAGATAAAGATAGAATAAGGGAGAGTGGGGAAAATTCCAGAAAACCGAGCGGAGAAATAGAAATTTTGAAGAAAAAAGAGAAAAAGACATTAATGGAGTGAATTAATGAAAGATTAGGGGTATTAGGTAGACAAACAGAAGAGCGCAAATGAGGATTTAAGGTGAAAGAGTCTGGGAAATCAGGGGAGTAAGAGAGAGAGAAAGAGAGAGAGAGAGAGGAGGGAAGTCAATTTGGGCGTTAACTTAATTTGCAAATAATTGTAATACTAAAGCTGCTGACTCGTTTATGTGGCATGGTGCCTAGTCCGAAAGTTCCGATGGGAGATAAAACTAGATTAATGAAAAGAGTAACATTTATCCTCACCAGGTCCAACCGCTACACACTTATATATACAACCATTGCCAAAATTATGGAGCACCTATGAAAAGTTGAGAAATTTAAACCTACTTATTTAAATGTTAAGAATCGTACAGAAAACAATTGAGAGCAAGTGTCAAATATTTAACAATATATTGTAGTATTTATTGCTTTAAAACCTCTCTCAAGCGTTTTATCTAAGTTTCATCCTAATTTCATTTTCATATCCAAAATGATTCATTATCATACTAAAGGTTATTCCTTATTGTTTAGGTAATATGTGATTCCTATTAGTGCTATAATATTATATTTGATTAAAAATGACTAAAAAAATAAAAAAAAACAGCTTTAACAGATTAAAAGGGCATACATTATTGTTTTACCCGATGAAGGATATTCTCAAGTAGAAATTGCCAGGAGGATGGAATGTTGGTGGACGAAAGTTCAGACAACGATTACAAAGTACAAGGAAACAAAGTTTTTCAAAAACGGAAAAGGACAAGGCCGTCAAATGTTTACAACCGCCAATGCAGATAGGTAGAAAAGTTCTTAATGGCTTGCTGTTGAACTTTGAGAGGATCCAAACAAAACATATGAGCTCAAACAGTGAGAAGGAGTTTATTAGAAGTGGGATAAAAACGATTGCAAACTATAAAGAAACCATACTTGTCTCAGGCAAATAAGAAAACACGACTGGAATTTGCAAAAAAAAAAAAAAATGAAATTTGGGCACCTGATGATTGGGGCAAAATTGTTTTCTCGAGAAAAGTAACTTTGCAGTAAGTTAACAGGTTCTATTTGCTTAAGTTTGGAAGGAACACTTGAATTTTTTTCTCTGAATACACAGCCATGACATTTATTAAAACATTGTAACAAATTCTTCTTTTTTTCATCACATTTTTAGAGCCCCTGGAGAGGTTTATGTTCGCCGTAGGGAAGGATAGCCATTTCATCCTGATTGTGTGGTTCTAACTGTCAAATTTAGAGGAAGAAAGCGTAATGGCTTGGAGCTGCATGGCTTCTTCAGGAACTGGAATGTCGTACACATATGAGGGCAGAATGAACTCCACAATTTATACTAACATTCCGGACCAGCATTCCAAATCATGTAATCTTCCAAGACACTTTATACGTACATTGTTTCAATGGGTTAGTTTAAGAAAAAATGATTACAGTGATGAAGTGACCTCCCTCAATACACTGACGTAAATCATATTAAACTTCATGGTCCCATTTCCGGAAAGAGTGCGGATGCACAAAATTTAATGGAAAATAAGCAAGTTAAACTTCATGAAGAGTGGCAGAAAATATATCCTACGACAATTTAGCCAATAATATGCAAAAACGAATAAAAGACAAAAAGATGACATACCAAATATTGATTTTTGTTGAAATAGATTTCTTATTGTTTACTCCACTATTCTTAATCTATATAACCTTAAATATATAAGTTTGAATCATAAATTCTTTTTTTAATTGGTGCTCTATACTTTTGTGTAGGTTTATAATAATACAAGTTATTAATTTGTGGTGTATCGGGACTACTCTGTATCTTTTCTGCTCTTACCCTAATTCATTTATTAATTAATATAAATATTGGGAGTGGAGGGGTTATGAATTGTAATGTTACTACTATGGAGGGGTCGCTTTTTACAACTTATTTAAAGCGTAGCCGCCAAAGTGTTTGCAACTTATAACCGATTCTATTGTACATTTAGTAATTTATCACGATCCTTTAAACTCTTAATCTCATGTTTCTCCGCGAAACCTAGGTAACAGAGTAAAGTAAATGAACGTGTCGAAGAACGTGTCGAAGGAGAGGCTAGCATGGATAACTAATACTAAACTAAACGATCAGAAACACAGTTTGTCACCATCTGGATAAGGTTAGTACATTTTACATGCTTAATAATTAATCACCCGAAAACGAATAACTAAAATAATCTCTGGGTCTAACACGCTTGTAATTGGAATGTTAATATATACTTAACAGAAGTATTACCGTAAAGCAGCGTTATATTAGGAATTCAACCACATGATCGACCCCAAACAATAACTATGGATCCTAACTAGAAAACGCTAGGATTTGAATATTCCACAAATATAGATAAATATATACTATTATGCACCCGTTTGAAAGTATATGGTCTGAGGAACCTACCCCAAAAACGAAGTATATAAACCTATCAAATATATACATATTCTAGTATTGGTGAAAAGAGAAACAGCACAAATGAAATAATGACAACCATCGAAATTAAATTTATACATAGATATCAAAACCTTTGCCACTATAATTGCCTCAGTCACTGCGGTAGAGGAGACAATATAATTACCTATATAAGACTTTTATTTAAATCATATAAATACGCCCATATATCTGTTCAACTAACAGTTAATTTGACAATATGGACACATATCTTATAAATAAACAAGACAATAAATAAATAAACAAAGAATCAGAAAACTAGAAACAAATGGTAAAAATGCGACGAATATAACAAATAAAAAATAAATAAAATAAATAAAAACAATCCATAAATAAAACTTGTCTATAGGAAAATGAAGTCGCCACCAGAACAGAAAAAAAAACAACCATAAAAACTTAAGATAGGAAAGTAGCGACGATAATAGTATAATATTACCTCAGACAAAATCGAAAACTTAGGCCAATAAACAATCGCTGAGTTAAAAGAAAACTAACACCTCCCTACTGCGAGAGCTTAGCCACACAAAATCATATGTTCCCCTCTCATCGCTCATCCTTACTCTCTTATATATACATACATATATATATATATATATATATATATATATATATTATTTTATTCAATTTAGGTAAACAAAATTATCATACGTCGCTACAATAAATCTACTGCTTCAGTCTAAAAAGATATCATCACACGACAATAAACCGCCGTTCTTACTTGAGGCCAGTCCCTTAATGAAAATAAAAACCGAATAGATTAAATATACAAAAAAATAAAAACAAACCTTTTGGCAGGTTTTTTCTTAAAATTAATAAATAGTATATTTTGTCTCTAAGCATGTGTGTTAATCGTAGGTAAATGGAAATCGATTGAACAACTTAAATTGAAGCTAGCTTTCGTTACTTAAATTATGTCAAAACAGCTACGTTCGTTAATAGATAGGAAATAAGGAATTATCCAAGAGAAATCAGAAGAGAAAAGGGGGAAAAGAGTGAGGTGTTTTCCAACTGTCTTTGGTCGGATTGCACTAAAAGCTATATTGAACAAAGAACATTTGAACAAAGAAACTTAAACGATACTAATATCACAGAACAATACATTTACTTTAATAAATACGTACAATGGAATCGCATTCCTTTTTGATTTCTTTAAAGGATCAATCCTTTTAGACATTGTCTCAACCAAAGTGGAACACTGTGAGGAGGGGACGCTATTCCATTCTCTTGCACAGCTTCCCACAGTTTGTCATTATTCGAAAAAGTTCTTCCAGCCAATGCACGAGATATTATGGACCGGGTATTCTCGATTGGGTTTAAATTGGGGCTTTGACCTGGCCAAAATATCACATTAATTGATAGATCAGAAAACCATTCTTTAGCAGTGTGTGCAGAGGCATTATCACGTTGAAAAATAATGTTCTGGGATATTCCCAGCTTCTGGATACTTGGTAACAGTCCTGTTTCTAATATTCGAATGTATTCCTTTGCATTGATTGACTTCTCACATCTAATATGTTCCCCAACTCCTGCTGCAGTAAAATTTCATCATACCATTATCATTCCATTGCCGTGTTTAATTGTTGTTTTTATGTAACTTGGCAAGACTCTTTCTCCAGTTCTTCGATTGCACCATTCGGGAGCATAAGGAGCATCACTAATAAGCAAAATCTTAATTCATCTAACCAGAAAACATTCCTGTATCTTTCTTGCCATAACACAAGAAAAATCTCTTTCTATCTTTGATGTTCTTAGATAAAAATGGCTACTTTGCACACCATTCAGAAGAAACCCTCATTTCTTTGATTCGTCTAGATATTGTATATTTAGAAAGAGAATTTTCAGCCCCTGTTCTGAATTTTTTGCTATGGTCAATATAAGTTTTCCTTCAATCCTTCAAAATAGTTCATTTAAGCCTGCCGTCGTCCTTCAAGTGAATGCTCTAGGGCGATCAGATCCAGATTTCTCTTTTACCGAGTATTCGACTTCGAACTTTTGACCAATTCGCTTCACTACAGAAAGAGATGTTTTCACTTTTTCTTTTCTTAAAATATAAAATATCTGCTTGTAAGTCATTTTGGACTGACCTCCCTCATCCTGCAATTCTGTTTTTTATATCCTCGCAAAGATGCGGTCTTACCATTTTTAGGATTAATTTTTCCACTTGTTATTATATGCTGTAATAATAATGATCTGCAAAATATAAATTTTTAGTTAAAGTTAACAAAAATTCATGGAAAATTATTGAAAAATCGATTTCTACCTTCTTGGCCCATTTTTTGTTTTTGCTCATGACTGTATATATATATATATATATATATATATATATATATATATATATATATATATATATATATATATATATAACCACTCTTATAATTGTTAGAATTTTTATTTTTATTAATTGTACTAACTAGTATATCTTACTTATTGGAGGTAGCTTTCGTTACTTAAATTATGTCAAAACAACTACGTGCGTTAATTGATAGGAAATAAAGAATTACCAAAGAGAAAGCAGAATATATATATATATATATATATATATATATATATATACATATATATATAATTATATATATATATATATATAACTATTCTTATAATTGTTAATATTTTTAGTAATTGTACTAACTAGTTATTCTTACATGAGTCATCATCAGAAATTGCTCACTCGGTTTTTTCCTTCTTCATCTTCAATATACCTTTCTGCTCTCTGGCCAGTCTGAAAATTTGTTACACTTATTTGTTTTGTCGTTATTCACCATGTTGTCTGCTGGAATCGTGAAATCTACGATTTGGAAAGCTTTTTCATCTTGTATATTATTATTTCACCCGCTATTCTTGCTTCGATAGCTTAATCCGTTCGGACTTTCATGTCCTATAGGATATTTTAGGGTTTCCGTTTGTTGTAGAAACTATTCTGTTGGATGTTCAAGATACAGTTGTTTGTGTATCTTCGAATATACTTTCTTCTTCACCTGAGCTTGCCTATTCTTATATCCTTTTCGGGGCCAGTTTACAGCATTCACTTATCGATCTTAGCTTTGACATACTCGATTCTAATCGTGTTATTTTGCGCTAGTAATGATCCAGTTTTCGTTTTTAGGTGTTCTATTCGTAACCATATCTAGATTATTATTATTATTATTATTATTATTATTATTATTATTATTATTATTATTATTAATATTATTATTATTATTATTATTATTATTATTATTATTATGTTCTTATTAAGAGTTCTTACACAGGTTATCATCATAGATTTTTATTATTATTATTATTATTACAATATAATTAACAACAACCGGTTCTGTTCCCTGTAGTCCGAATAACAATAATCCTCTTCAGATTTAAAGTGATTTCTACGTCTTTCAATAATCTTTGCAAATAATTTGCGTCATCTCAGTTGCTGCTTGTCATTGAATTCATGCTGACAATCATAAATGGTCACTACTGGAATTTGGCTGGCAATAAGCCCCCCTCCCCCCAAGTTTAATTCCACTTCGCATCATCTAGTTTAGATCTGTTTAGTGATTTCTCTGATCTGTGTTTTCTTCTTTCTTGGGTGAAAGCTTACAATTTTACAGTTACAGTGTACTTGTCTCTCTGTGAGCAATTATCGTTTATAGCTCATGTTTATTTGTATCCACATTCAAGTGCTTTTCTAAATATCCAGCCGTTTCCATCATTGTTATTCGTCGTATCTTATTAGCTTTTCCCCTGGTTTCCATTTCTCGCATACTTTTCTCCATTGTTTCTAGTACGCTTACGATCATTGGTGTTATCTAGACGTTTTTCAGTTTCGATATCCCTTTCACCTCTCTGGGCAGTTTCATAAATGTGCTTCCCTTCTCCGGTTTCTCACTTGAATTGCTGTATCTGTTTGCATATTCATGTCCCAAAAGATTTCTAAATTTCCGTTTTCAAGTACTGATACCAGTTTATATTGGTATCATTTTTTCAGTGTGTTCAAAATGCAGTTGTTTGCATAATTCCCCGCGTATACATTCCGCACCTCGTTCTGTTTACTATTATATTCTAGTTGAACAAATGTGTTACATTCGTATGTTATTCTGTTTATCGTTTAGTTCTGTTGCCCACAAAATCTGCTTTTATTGTTTTCTCATGATTTGACGATCTTTGCATTGATATAATTGTCTTTCTTATCTTCCTTCTAATAGAGCCATTTAGTCTACTGTTTGTAATAATATATACATATAGTTTTTCCCTATTAATACATTCTTATATATTTTTTAAATATTTCTCATATCTAATCTAAATCGTCTAAGGTTTTAGTATCTGTATAATTAATTTCATGGTTTAAAAACGTTTATCTTCTTTAATATCATCCGATAATAAAATAATGTTCTGTGTAACTTCTCATTATTTTTAATTTATGATGTAAAGTGCTCCAATTAACTGTGTAGAGCTGTTACTATCTTAATATGTTTGGTTTGTCTTAAAGATTATATCTTCAACAGATGCAGGTGTTATATACATACATATTAATATATATATATATATATATATATATATATGTATATATATATATATATATATATGTAGTGCTGATCAAAATCATAAGACCACTTAAGAAAGTAAGCGTTTACGCATATTATCGAATTTTTAATCAAACAAATGGTTGAAACCATTGCCAAAAGAGGGGATATGATTGAAAGAAATGAAATCTGCTTCATTCGAACCCTTAACCCTGATCTAATAATTTTTTTTTAATTATTTTATTTATTATGTTTTTTATGCTGGCAATGACCCTGTCTCATAACTTGGATCGATAAAGAGCATGAGTTTTACAGCGGCGTATCTCTGATCTCGCTCGTTGGACATTGTTTCATATTCAAATATTATAGAAGGCTTCCATCGCTCTTGGGATTTGTACACAACTGGTCAACTAGATGATGGTCTGCATCAAAAAATAAAAACCGATTTTCATCAAACGAAAATGGAATAATTTTGTTTTTTCTAAGGCGACAATTTTATCGTATCACCCTGTAATAAACAATATAACGTGAAAATTGGATTTAACTTAAATACAATCTAAAAATTGCGCTATCGATTCAGCATAAGTACTCATGCTTTCTTATGGTTACTCTTTTAAATTCACTTTGCTTCTGTCTACAATTCGGCCCTTCACATCAAATTTGGATGCATCCGTTGCACATATTCTCTTGTTGCTTATGGTTTCCCGTGGAGAATTCAGGTTGACACTGCTTAATGCATATTGGCCGTCACTCTCAGGGGGTCTGAGTTCGATTCATTGGGTGTTCTGAATTACGAGGGAAGAGGAGGAGAAAAAGATGAATATATTTGATAACACAGTTGCTTAAATCTCGTGTTTGATTTTGTTAAAATGCACTTCCAAGTGAATGGGGGGGATGATAGGTCGTTGCATGATTTGTGTGGATGAAAGAATCGATGGAATAGAAGTCATAAGAAGGAAAGGAGAATAAGGCAAAAATAAATATAATGAACAATCTATGATAAGTAGAAAGAAGGCGAGTGAAAGTAGAAACGCATGGTGATAGGTAAATGGATAGATTGATATATAAAAAACAGACTGGAATTGATAGATAGACAGATAGATAAATAGATAGATAGAAAAATAGATAGATAAATAGATGGCTAGATAGATAGATAAATAGATAGATAGATAGATAGATAGATAGATAGATAGGTAGATAGATAGTTAGACGGATAGATAGATAATCCCGCCAATAAAAGAGTGAGGTAGATAAAGAAAAATATCAGATAGGAGTAAAAACAGAGAACCAAAAGAAAGAAACAGAATAGATCAGTTATATAACATAAACATACTTTATTTTCAATAGAAAGGAAAACAGCAAATAATAACAGCGAATAAAAAAGACAGCCATGAAAGTAGCAAAGCAGCGATAAATGCATAAACATTTAGCAAAAATGCATGCATTAATAGATAGATATATAATGTCATCAATAAAAGCGGAAAAAAAACCCAAATTTGACACGGGAAGCAAGAAGAAAAATCAGAAGCAGTATCGGAGCCATGAATATAGATGATAACGGTTAACGAATGTAAGAAGGTCACCAAGACTGCTGTCTCAGTGACCTTAAACTTTACCTGTAATAATCGTTATTGGTAGAAATCTGGTATAATTTGATTATCTAAAGGGACGGCTTAACAAGAATTTGTTTACATTCAACGAAGACGACCATATTATAGTAAGCTGCTGGAGAGCAGACTAGCAGAACAATACCACATGGAATCTGCGTTTACATTAAGGCAGAAATAGAGAATGGGGGACATTGTGATAGTGATTGTAGTTAGTCGATTGTCCTATTTTGTAAGTTTGGCAGGTAGGGGTCATAGGCTTCAGCTAAGACAAAAACTTTCCATGAAAATACCGATCGAGCGAAGACAGGCTCTCAATGTCTAACAAAGAGGCTGAAGGGAAAATAAAAAGGGTATAATTGTGTGTGTGTATAAAAATAAAATAAAAATACCAGCGATTGTTGACGTTATGTTGTTTTGAAAAAAGAAAAAACCGGATGAATTTATAAAATAATCAACGTTTCGTCCCTATTACAGAGGACATCTTCAGGATATTAAAAGGAAAAATGCAAAAAAAAAAAGAAAAGAAAGAAAATGATCATAGACAACAAGAAAATGAAAAGAAAACAGTGTTAGAATCCTACCCATATCGGAAAGGAAAACATATGTGTGTGTATATATATATACTACCTATATATATATATATATATATATATATATATATATATATATATGTATATATAGTAAGTTATAAAATGTATATGGCGATTAAGCTACACTGAATATTCCGCGTTTCATCCACTCTAGGATTCTTCAGGCTTATGCGCAAATTCTGTGGTTGTTTGTCGTTTTTATATACGCATCTTCTGTTGAGATTTTAGTTAGCCAACCAGCTTTCTAGTATCCACCGCGTGTAGCTTAATCGCCATATACATTTTATAACTTACTAACTAGCTCTACCTACGTATTGAGCATTTTTGAAGTAAATACTTAAAGTTTATGCATGAATCTATATTTTCGCATATTAATTTTATGTGAGTATATTAAGTAGTTATATATATATATATATATATATATATATATATATACTACCTACCTATATATATATATATATATATATATATAGTGGCAAAACCAAATCAACAAGAAGGAATAACTTCATATTTGTATTTTTTTCGGATCTTATAATTGTTTCGACATAAATCAGACAATTTAAAATGTTTATCATTTAAAATGTTTCATATTTACATCTCAGATATGAGTGTAAAAGAATACAAAATTCGTATCTCAACATATATTTCTTTTCATTAAACATGTCCACTATCTGTTTTGAAGAAATTTATACAGACCCTATTTTCGTATATTTGCTCTAAAATACGACGAGAATATTTAAATTTGGACTATTTTGAAACAGACAAGAATTCTGGATTAATTAGATTTATAGTTTATTACTTTTAATTTATTGTTTTTATTGTTTCCCTTTATTGATTAATCTCAAGTAATTTGGTATAGTTCAACCTTTACTCAAAATTCAGAACTACCACCTGGAAAGTTTCGTATTTTTCGTATTACTCGGTTATTTTAATGTAAAACTAATTAATACTGCAATGCTGTTTATTGATTTATTTTTTCCTACATTCAAATAAATAAAATACGACAATAAAATGTAAAATAAATAAAATAAGATGACTCTATAATCTTTATTGTGTTTGATTATGATGTGAGAAATATTATCATATTGGTTACATTATGACTTAGTAATTTTATAATGTATTTCTCGTTTTCGAATTATCTATGGAACCTTAATTGTATGAGAACCAATCAAGGGTATATAACTGTGTGTTTAAAGTTTTACTAATTACTTAGATTTCAAGGTGCATATGTTCTTATTTTCAATTATTTTATTTTATTCTATTATTTATTTTTATTTTATTTATTTTATTTTTATTATTATTTTTTTTATTTTTTTATTTTGTCCTCCTACAAATAGATGGTATCACTGTTAATCTCTGCCCCCTCCCCTATTTAATCATTTACTTAATTATATGTTTTTACTTTTTACTTAATCATTTCAAATTGCCAATGTTTGAGCTAAGTTACCAAAACCATTATTACAGTTACATTAATTGCTATCTCTCCTTAAGTTAATTTTAATACCTACCCGGTTACTTTGCCCTTTATATTTTCATGTTTAGATTTGCGTGTTCCCTATACTTTACTATCTATTGATAATACCTATTTGGAGTTTATTCTCCTCAGGTTTAAGTCGCGGGAGTAGGAGTTTATTTCTGTGGAGACAACTTTGTATGTCATCCAGTTTTTTGTTTAAAATTACCTCTTTAGAATGCACTATGTGATAAGCTTTAAGTAAACATAGTTTGCATCTTTTGGACTTGCTATGTTGGTATCTTCTACTCTTTTCACTATTGACCATTTTGTTTCGAATTCTTCATTATTTCTATATAGATCTCTGATCCAATTCTTTAATGCAGTTTTGTTCTTTTTGTTTTTCATAATTATTCTCGTGCTATTCTCACATTATTGTTTCTATCACCATTAGGTTATTCACCGGTCCAGTTTTAAATGTGGTTTCTGTATCTTTCCTTGAACATGCAACCCGTACCACCCAAGTATACTATTTTACTGTTACCCATCTTAACCTCCCATTTGTATACAACTTCAGATATCAAGAAATTACTTCCCCAAATGGGCATTCATTCGGTACTCTGCAATTTCATTTTCTCCCAAAATCTATTATAACTGCTTTATTTCTATCCCTATTTAGCATTGTATTGATTTTTCTTTTATTAGAACCTATTGTCGTGCTTGCAATTAACAAAGGAAGTAATAGGATCTAATAAAAGACCTTACACCATTACAATAATGATTATATATCATTATAATGATATGAGAAAGCCAGACTAGATCAAAGGGAGGTCACTCTAATATTCTAGCCCAATGTTGCCAGATTGGCATTTTAAAAATAAAATTTCGCGTATTTGGCATTTTTAAGCAGTATAGCGTTCAAAAACTGTATTTGAACTTTTTAAAAGCGTAACAAATGGCCCATCTAAGAAAATGACAAGTAGATATTATATATTCATATACTTTGCATATGTTTTTATTGATTTCATTTTACAAAACTGTTTAACAAATTTAAGACTATAAAGTTAATATATCCAAGCATAAAAAGAATTAATTTTTTTTAAATATTGCTTGGCATGAGCATGTTGATTCCAAATCTGGCTTTGTATCTTGAAGATAAATACATATTTATTTCGATAAAAAATTATTTGTTTAAGTTTAATATTATATTTAAATTAAAAATAATTGGAATTGTGAAATTTTGATTTTAAGAAATAGGTCTTATCGCGTTTTACATTGGAATATTTTAATTAAAAAATTCAAGCTGAAAAAAAGAAAGCAAATACAAATGGAAAAAGAAAAGAAAAGCAGAGAAATAAGAAAATGTTGAAAAATGACGAAAACAATGATGGGGAAGTAAAAAGCATAGAAAAGTAGAAAATTAAGTTTCCTTCGTAGAACTGCCCGAATGTGGAACTCTGTACCGAGAGACAGCTTCCCAACTGACTACAACATTGTCGTTTTTAAGTTCAAGCAAAAATATTCTTGTTCAGCCCCCCCCACTTAAATAATCAAATTTTACACAACTTTCACGGCTATGAATTAATGCCATTTTCTCACCGGTTGATACTTGAGTGGCATTCTAGCCTTGATAACTAGTGACTTGCATGTAAAGAGAGTAGGGAAATGGACAGCAGAATTTAGAAAAAGATAAATCGTCAACGAAAGATGAAGAATTAAAAAAATCGACGACTGTAAAAAGAAAAGAGAGAACAAGGAGCAAAAGAAAGACTAATTGAAACTGTTGAGAATAAGAACAGATAAGGAAAAAAGAAATTTTGAATAAGAGAAAAAGATACAAAATAAGAGAAGAGAAAGAGATAATAATAATAATAATAATAATAATAATAATAAGAAGAAGAAGAAGAAGAATTATAAGACGAAGAAGAAAAATAATAATAATAATAATAATAATTAAAGAAGAAGAAGAAGAAGAAGAAGGAATCGGAAGATAAAGAAACACGCAGATATATTTGTTACTCGTTAAAGAGTATTCTCTGTGAATATTGTTTCTTTTTCAAGGACGAAAGACGGAAAACCTTGAACAAAAGAAAAATACAGAAAGCGTAATGCATTTAAAATGAGAAAACAAAACAAAAGAAAAATGATAAAGGAAAAAACATATATAAAAATAAAAAAATATATATATTCTAGAATATATAAAAGAAAGACAGAAAAAGTAAATGAATTTAACCGAAATAAAAATAAAGAATAAAGTTTGTTGCTGATTGTCTTCTCGGAGTTTGCAACTACATTCCCCGGAGAGGAAACTGAGTGGAAATTCCGTGGAATATATGCAGGCCATTTGTGCATTAGGCTGGTCAGCGGCACGAGGGAGAGGACAGAAAAGGGTCGAAGCGAGTGCTTATCCGGAAGGGACCGAGAACTTAGTAAGAGGAGTGAGCAACGATGACGTGGACTAAGGCGAGTATGACGTCGAGGGGTTCGCTGAAGATGGTCAGTTGAAATTTTGCGTCTATGCCCAACGGAGGGAGAATTGTGCATTTTTTATGTCAACAGCAACGCAAGAATAAAGAAACATTCACCTCCCTCCATTCTACGTTGCTCTTTCGGACCTACTCACACATAATTTGCGTAGCTATGTGCGTGTGTATGTGAGTACAAGTGCGGCACAGTCGAAATCGACTACATTTATCCACGCGCATACCCACACTTATAGCGAGTTTATCTAAGCGTACGTTTGTATGTATCATGGATGTGCAGGAGATGAGCTGCTAAGGATGCCCCAAAACATGCCCTTTTACTCATATTTTAAAAGTGCCCTTTACAGAGGAATGTATTATAGCCTAGTGCCCCACCGAGACGGTGTTCATTTTTGCGGTTTTTTTTCGCTTGAGTACCTGCCCTATAAAAAGTTCTTTGAACGTCACTGGTATGTGTACATGTATTTATGTGTGAATTTGCGTGTTTCTATGTGTGTTTGTGCATGCTGTTTTTGTTGGGAGGCTATTTTTTTAATTTTCTTATCAATTTAATGAAGCTGGAGATCGGGCATCCTACCGGATAGCAAGTACTTACCGGTTACCTGCTAACTTTAAAAGCGAGAGATATTTTTGTTCAAGATTTTAGCTATTCAATCAAACATTTTTGTATCCTTCTTGAATTTGGTTCACCTGGTGCATTTTCAGGGCAGTTTATTTTTTTTATGAGTTTCGTTGCTTTTATAATTACTGGAATAATTGAGATCTTCCTAAAGTAAAAAAGTTCTTGGAAATGTCGTACATGAGTATTTCGTTATCTTTCCTCTGTTTAACTTAGCATCATATGACCAGTAACATCTAGTAAGGTTGTTTCTTTCTTGTTCTTGTATTCTATCACTATGTCATGTTTAGTTCCCATTTCTAGGTATGTAGTTGTTATAATTGAATAGTTATAGTGAATGGAGTTTGACTTATTTCCTACATTCATGTTCTATTATATTCAATGTGAAATATGTTCTACTCGTGTACGCGTGTATTTGTATGCTGGCACGTGTTTGTATGTTTATCCAACTCATATAATGCATAAAGAGATCAATTATCAAAGTAAATGCTTGCCGTATATGATAAGACATTAAGTCAGATATGTCATACGTTTAGGTTCATATGTATATGCACATACATGCATTAACATGGACGGGTATATATCTAAATGTGTAAATGCTAAAAATTTCTTTCTCTATATATGCCTTGCTACATACTTTATAAATAGTAACCAAAAAAGATCCTAAACGATATACTCCTGATTTAGTTAAGTATTTTTGAAGTCGTTTGTAATACATTTAATTATTTACGTATTTGCGGACTATTATCCTCATCTTCATAGTTATTATTTCACAAGGTTTCGACCAACTATTTCTCTGGCCTTCGTCAGGTGGAAAACCTTGATGGGATAGGAATGTAGAGTCTTTCAACTGTAGCCTAAATAATTACTGCTTTCAATAGTTGTTGTCTCACCACGTTTTGGCCAACTATGTCTCTGACCGGCTTTGGGTAAGATTGAAACCGCTATCTTCAGACAATGCTCACCTGGAACCGTAGCTATTCAACATTTCTATCTAATGCGCCTCAGTCACGAAAGGCGAACAAGGTTGGATTTTTGGTCTAATACATGCACAATTTTTCATTCCTATCTGATCTTTCATCATCGGGTTCTTCTGGAATGCTGTATTATTTTTATTATTGAAATCCTATGAGCAAGTTATATTTTTATTTATTTATTTGTTTATTTATTTGTGGACTATTATCCTCATCTACTTGTTATTTGTCTCACAACGTTTCTGCCAACTATTCCTCTGGACTTCGTCAGGTGGTAAACCGCAACGGGATAGAAATGCTGAGTCTCCTAACTGTATTCCCAGTAATTACTGCCTACTATGTTTCAATATCCCAATATTTAGGTATACTTGTTTCCTCCCTCTCTCTCCCTCTCTCTGTCTCTCTCTGTGCATCTCTCTTTCTCTCTCTCTCTCTCTCTCTCTATATATATATATATATAACTGTACAGAAGGCCAGAAAAACATTGGTACCGTCGGTTTCAAGCCAGATATAAGGGGGACAAGTTAATGGTAAATAATGGGGGACCAAAAGTTTAAAGAAATAATAAAATACATTAGTTTCCTCCCTTGGACAAAATAAATAATTTTAAATTCATTAAAATATATGAAATAAAAAAATTTAAAAAATAATATTAAAATAAAATATGTAGAAACAAGGACAGACAAGCTATAATTAAATAAAAATTAACAATATATATATAGATATTGTATGCAGAAAGATAAGCAGAAAATATTATGTCTGATCAGAGCCTAACATTATTTACCATTTACTACTATTCCCCTTGTGTTAGGATTGAAACCGACGGTACCAATGTTTTCTGTCATTCTGTACAGTTTTAAATAAATAAATAAATATTAAGCTCTTATATTAAATTTTTTCTTTGTAATCGAGCACTTTGATGGAATTCTTTCCCCAAAACAGTAAACAAATATATATATATATATATATATATATATATATATATATATATATGGTGGATCAATAAAATTGTAGCTCTAGAAATACAAACATGATTCAATTTCCTTTTCATGAAAACCTGTTGCAGACCATCTACTAGTTGGCCAGATGTGTAAAATCCTAAGGGCGATAAGCGTTTTCTATCATTAATGAACATGACATAATATTCAACAAGAGAGATCGGAGATGCGCCGCTGTACAACTCATGATTTTTCTCGATCCATACTATAAAAAAAGGTCATTGCCGGTATCCTCAAAATACATCGCTGGATTGCTACAAATAACAGGGTCGTGCCCAGGGTGATGAAAACAATGTTTCTGGTCACGATTATAGTTTTTATATGGTTTTAAGTGAGGGTTACATCATCTCACATGTCATCTCACATAAAAGTCGACACCAATGTGTGCCTAGATGTGCTGAAGAGTGTGGTGATCACAAATTTCAAAGATAGAGACAAACTACTAAATATTAGAAGTGAGCTGCCTATTGTTTGTAAACATTAAAATCACACCGCCTTAGCAACTTCTCGCCATACTGAAGCACTTTTCATTTAATACCATCTTACTGAAGCAAATTACCTTAACTGTACACTAATAATAATAATAATAATAATAATAATAATAATAATAATAATAATAATAATACCTTATTTACCCTTTATCCCATTATTAATTATAATATGAAATACTAGTTATTTACCTTTACTTCATTGGTAATAATTATAACTAAAATATACATATATTTCTCTCCACTCGTAATATTTAGTACTAACGATAATATTGGTTACTTATCCCTGATCCCATTAGTTATAATAATATATAATAATAGTTTTTTTATTTTCCTTTTATTCCATCAGCAATAATATTAGTTAATCACATTTTATTCTGTTAGTAATAACTATGAAATAATAGTTTTTACTTTATTCCATTAATAATAATGATAAAAGTTATTCATTATTTACCTCATTAGTAATAAATATAAATGAATAGTTATTTATTCTTTATTCCACCGGTAATAATAATAATAATAATAATAATAATAATAATAATAATAATAATAGTAATAATAATAATAATAATAATAAGTTACTTATCTTTTATTCATAATTAAATAATAGTTATTTATATTTTACTCCACCAGCAATAAAAATACGAGTTTTATCATTTAATAATATATAATAGCTATTTCTTTTTAATTTTTAATTTTTATATTTTTATATACATTTTCTTTATATATTTTTTATTTTTATTCAATTAGTATTTTTATATCAGTGACTTATCATTTATTCCATCAGTAATAATAGTAAATATAATAATTATCTAACCTGTCAACTTTTTCTTAATTATTTATTTTATATAAATCTATTATCATTACCCTTTTCATTTATACAAAAATATTCTCTTAAATCTATTGGACGTATCTCTCCACCTTCTTAAACTCAGCTCTATTTATCACCACCCCTCTTCGTCTCTTTTCCTTTTCTTTTTTGCTTTATAACTCCTCCCCTCCACCCTCTACCCAGCACTTAACAATCTTGGTTTTTAATGCTCATTTATAATTTTTTAAGAATTTTTTTTTTTTACTGGAATGATCTGAAGAAATCGGGAGAATTGTCCTGGTGATCGAAACAATTTGTAATGATTTAAGCAAAAAAAAAAAAAAAACACCAAAAAACCCGAGGTTGAAATAATAAAACCATACTCAGCTCTACTCAAATATTGAGCCATTTTTCCCTGTTTTTTTTTTACCAAATACACCTCCTTGTATATATATATATATATATATATATATATATATATATATATATATATATATATATATATATATATATATATATGTTTGTTTTTGTTTGTGCGATATGTTTAAAATAAATTCAATTACTTACGAAAGTGCATTTTTTTTTTACCTAAATGCGGGTTCGGAATAATTTTCCCTTTAACCAATCTGGTAACCCCACATGGTGAGCGGCATATATATTGTTTTTAAAATGTAAGTATCCACTGATACGTATTTCGTCGTCTACGACTCATCAGAGTGGCTAGATTCAGTGTCAGTGGATAGTTATGTTTTAAGAATTAATATATATATATATATATATATATATATATATATATATATATATATATATATATAGCTCCTCTATATCCCATTCCCTATCTTAGAATGTTACGTTTCCGATACGTTTCACAGACCAGCAAGATCAACATGCCTCAAATCTAGATCTATTTCTGACAACAGTTCCCGATGATTGTACAACAAATGCCCACAACCCACTCGGGAGTGCTGATCATGCTGTGATAATGATAGAAATCACCCTAAATTCTCCCCCTAAAACTGAAGGCCCACTACTCAAAACAACAAACTTTTACAAAAAGGCTGACTGGAAAGCCATCAGGGAACTCATTAGAGATGCCACATGGCGAAATAACTTTTTCTCTTCCAGCGGAACAGTGTGAAAATGAGACCACTGAATGGGTATAACCTGCAATTGAAGCACATGTTCTCACACGGAAATTCTATAGCAAGCCCCACTCTCCCCAATGGTTTACTTCCGCGTTTGCAGCTGCCATTGCTCAAAGACCGCACGCGTTCCACAGATTCAACGGACATAAGTCCAGTTCAAACAGACAGAAGTATATAGAAGCTAGAAATAATTGTAAGAGAGTAATATCGACAGCTAAGACAGATTACAATGAAACCAGTAAACGCGTCAAGATACAGAAATTAGGACCCCGTGATTTTTAGAAAAACTTTAACAGTGTAATAAATAATGGGGAGTCAACGATTCCCCCACTATCAAACAATCATTAGGTTGCTTGCACGGCAACCGACAAGGCTTATCTGCTTGCCAGTCGGTTTGCCTCAAACTCCACACTGGACCCGGGACACCACTCTCTCCCCGACTTTCCTTTGCGGACAGACGCCACACTAGACGATTTGAAAATCACCCCTTCTCAGGGACATGATATCATAAAAAACCTATACACCTCAAAAGCATGTGGACCAAATCTCATCCCGGCTGTGCTCTTAAAAAATGCTCTGCTAATGTTGCCCCAGTTCTCTCCAAACTTTACAATAAATGCCTTAACGAATTTTGCTTTCTCGACTGCTGGAAAACCGCTTCTGTGGTACCAGTCTTCAAGAATTCTTGTGAAAGAACTAACCCACTAAATTATCACCCCATTAGCCTCCTCCCGCTTTTCCCCAAAATATTTGAGTCCTTAGTTAATCAAGCCAACACCTAACAGCTGCTAAACTCCTGATCGAAAAACAATGTGGATTCAGGCAAGACCGTTCAACAGCATATATCTTAACTGTAGTTTCTAAACGTATATACCATTCACTGGACAAAATAGAGGAGGGTAGAGCGGTAGCCCTTGATATATGTAAGGCTTTTGAAAGGGTATGGCACGGTCGTCTTCTCAGGAAAATTAGATCATATGGTATCATTGGAAGAATACACAATGTAATTAAATCCAAGTTGTCCTCGACGGTCGTACATCTAAACAATATGATATAAACGCCAGGGGTCTATCCTTGGACCTTTATTATTCCTGATATTCATAAATGACCTCCCTGATAAAATTGTTTCGGAGGTAGGTATATTTGCCGATGACGCCACTCTCTATAACAGGCATGAGGGGAAAATAAATCACACATATCTAAGGAAATGACAGAAATACTAGAGGATGACCTCCAATCTACAGTGGATTAGGGACAAAAATGGATGGTCACATTCAATGGTGACAAGACTAAGCTTGTTTTCTTCAATAACTACAGGAAACCTCTACCACCAATAGCAATGGCCAAGAACACGTTGCCTGAAAGTACTTCTTTAAAACTCCTCGACATAACGTTTACAGAGAACATGAACTTGAATATATACATTGAGAGCATTTCCAAGACTGCTGCAAAGAAGGTGGACTCTCTACCGTGCTAGAAAATTACTTACGCCTGAAAGTATCCTGTACCTCTAAAAGGCCATAATTCGCCCATGCATGGAGTACTGTTGTCACATTTTCGCTGGTGCATCTGCCACTAGACTCTCACTCCTGGACAGGGTTCAAAAGAGAGTCGCCAACCTGATAGGTCCTGAACTGTCATCCAGGCTTCAGCCTCTGTCCCATAGATGAAATGTTGCATCCTTCTGCCTGTTCTACAAATACTTTAATAGTGAATGCTCTGAGGAACTTCAAGCACTTGTACCTCCTCGACGTGACCACACCCGACAAACTCGACAAGCAACTAAGTCCCACCCCTTTTTAGTAGAGATCCCTATGTGTAAGAACTCCAATAGTTTCTCCTCCAGAACTGCAAGTCTTTGGAAGTCCTTTCCCAACTGTACTGACACGTAGAAGTTCATGTGTAATGTGAGCAAACATCTTTCTACTCATCTACCTTCATAATGCCCCAACAAATTTTGTCCCCGACAGTAGCCCTCTACTTCAAAGTGGCACTGTGCCTTTTTGGGGTGAAAATTGAATTTAAAAATATATTAAGAAATATCTATATTCAAAGAGACTGCAGCTTTTATTCATACGAAGACTTTAATTTGTGAATCTCGATATAACTACAGAGCATATAACAAAAAAAAAAATGACAAAAATGTCCAAATTTCAAGATGTTGACCATTTAACCATTTATTATTTTAAGTACGTTTACACAGACAATTTTTGACAGCACCTGTTTCTTAGCGCAGTATTATTTATGGAATTATACTGACAATTATTGAATTTATTTCGCCCTTAACTCATCAGAAAAAACGAAAGGCATGATTACAAAATTCGGAAATTGGGAGAGAATTTGCAAATTGTTTTTTTTTTCATTTCATTATCTCATACTTTTACGAAACAAGTGCTGTCCAGAATTGTGCATGTAAACCTACTTAAATAAAATAAACGGTAAGATGGTACACATCTTGGAATTTTAAATATACACTTTTGGTCATTTATTTGTTTTATATACATACAGTGTCACGCAAAATTATTGGATACATTACATTTTTCTTCATAAATTTGATTGGGTTCAAGATTTTACCTAAAATTTGATCAGTATATTTCTATTACTATTCTAAATTATATTTGTAGTAGTAATTACAAATTAAAGTTTATATAAGGGTTTATTTAAGGAAAAATATGAATTAACAAACGCACAAGTAATGGATACACTTTAAAAAATATTTTTCTGAAATAAATTTAAATGACTTTTGCTTAGCGTGTTGCAATAATGCAAACGAGTTATCACTGACCAATCAGAGAGCTTATATTAAAATAATTTTATAAAATTCTCTCAGTTTGGGCTCACTCCTTCAAAGTAAACCAGTTCATTTATAAAAATGCCTAAAACTAAAGTGTTGTCAATAGACATTCGTCAAAAATTATTGATAAGCACAAAGAAGGAAAAGGGTGTCGAATAATATCAAGGGAATTTAATCTACCACTTAGTACAGTTGGAAACGTTATTAGAAAGTTTAAAAATCCTGGTGAAGTTGTTGCAAATCTTCCAAGATGTGGTCGGCCAAGAAAATTAACCGAAAAAAAATCAAGGTGGCTTAGCAGAAAGGTACAAAAGAAACTTTTCTTACTTGTGGTGAAATTCAAGCCGACCCCAGAGAAACTGGGATAAATGTGAGCAAGGATACAATCAGTAGAGTCCTAAATCATGCAGGTTTTGTATCAAGGTCCCCAGAAAACGTTCCATTATTGAAGCTTAAACATGTCAAATCACGTTTGAATTATGTTAAAACATATGGGAAACAACCCCAAGAATTTTGGAACAAGGTAATCTGGTCAAACGAAACAAAAATCGAAATCTTTGGAAGAAACACACAAACACGTGTATGGCGTAAAAATAGCACCGCCTATAACAAAAAGAATACCATTCTTACGTTAAAGTTTGGCGGTGGCTCAATTATAGTATGGGGGAGGTTTTCATCCAAAGGTACTGGTGAACTAGAAATCATCAATGGTAGAATGAATGGACGTATGTACAGGGAGATTTTGCAGAAAAAAATCTCCAGAAATTTGCTGATTTGTTGGGACATAATAGCAATTTCATGTTTCAGCAGGACAATGATCCCAAGCATACAGCCAAACTAACCAAAGAATGGCTTAGAAATAACAGAATTGACGTTCTTATTTGGTCCAGTCAGTCTCCAGATCTCAATCTAATTGAAAATTTGTGGAAAATATTGAAGATCAATGTTCACAAGAGGAATCAACAAAATATTCAACAACTAGAACAGTTCTGCAAAGAAGAATGACGCAAAATACCTGCATATCTTTGCAAAAAGCATGTGTGCAACTATAGAAAGCGATTGGAAGCTGTTGAATGCAGTAAAGGCTATGCAACGAAATATTAAATCAATGTATCCAATACTTTTGCGTTAGTTGATTTATATTTTTATTTAATTAAAATTTCATTTTGTAATTACTAGCCCAAATATTAGTAAGACTAGTAATAGGAATATACTGACCAAATTTTAGGTAAAATATTGAACCCTAATTAAAGTTATGAAGAAAAATGTAATGTACCCAATACTTTTGCGTGGCACTGTATATATATATATATATATATATATATATATATATATATATATATATATATATATATATGTATATATATATATGTATATATATACATATATATGTATATATATATGTATATATATAGTGCCATATATATATATATATATATATATATATATATATATATATATATATAGTGCCATATATATATATATATATATATATAGTGCCATATATATATATATATATATATATATATATAGTGTCATATATATATACAGTGCGTTACTTGCTTTATTGCAGATCACATTTTCCTTGATAACTTTTTTATTACTAAACGTAATTAACTGAAATTTTGTACAGCTATAGAAAACACATTGATAAGTTAGTCCATAAAATTTTATCCAAATATTCTTACTAGTTCAAAAGTTATAACAATTTTTGAAAAATATGAAAATTTTACTGTTTCTCGCTTTATTGCAACGTATTGAAAATACAGTTTAAAAGTAATAAAAGTATGAATTTATTTGTTAATTTAATTCAGATTAGTAACAATAACAGATATATAACCATATAGAAATCAAATACAACCCACAAAGCGTGACATTTTAACGAAAAACGAATTATTTATCAACATAATTTCCCTTCCTTGCAATCACCTTAAACAGTCTATTATCAATAGATGAGGTTAGTTTTTTTTTTATTTGAGAAGGTGTTATGGTCCTAGACACTACAATAATTTTATTCCAAAGGGCATCTTTTGATGTGAATTGCCGTCCTCCTTCATAAACCCCTCTTTTCAGAATTGACCAAAAGTTCTCTATTGGGTTCAGGTCAGGAGAACAAGGCGACCAGGTCATGAGAGTTTCGTCTTTGATCCACAGAGACTCAAGGTAGGATTTGGTAGCTTTTGCAGCGTGAGATGGAGCGTTATCGTGCATAAAAGTAAGGCGTCTACGACGAAGAAGTGGAAGGTCGTCCAGCCAAGGTGACAAATGCTCCTCCAAAAACTGGATGTATGTTTGGCTGGTAAGTTTAACGCCGTCAGGCACTCTGAACGGTTCAAAGAGTTCATCTCCAACGATTCCAGCCCAAAACATAACTCCTCCCCCTCCTTGTGTACGCCTGATACGATATGGCATAGGATCTCCCTTAGGACTCCAAACTTTAGCCCATCCATCTGGACCATCCAGCGTGGCTCTCGATTCATCCGTGAATAAAACTTGTTGAAAGTCTGTTTTCATGTATTTTTGTGCCCAAGCTATGCGTTTTTTCATGTTGGTTTGGTTCATAGGAGGTTTTGAAATGGGTTTTACGTTTCTTGCAATTTCGTTTAAAATACTACATCTTGTTTTTCTTGACATTGCAGCAACGCCAGCTTTTATAAAAATAGACCTGCTGGTGTCATTTGGGTCCTTATTGACTTCTTTGCTTATTTTTCGCATGTCACGAGGATAAATGACCTTTCTTTTGTCCTTATCCTTACGTGGTGAAATCTTTGGCTTCTCCACAAAGGATGCCACAGTTCTCTTATCTCTACCTAGTTCTTCTGATAACTGGAAAATTGTAAGACCCTCTGCAAGACCTGCGGTTATCCTGTTCTTCTCTGGTGCAGTCAATCGTCCATTTTTAGGCATTTTTAGAACTCCTGCAATAAAGCGAGAAACAGTGAAAATTTCATCTTTTTCAAAAATTGGTATAACTTTTGAATTAGTAAGAATATTTGGATAAAATTTTATAGACTAACCTGTCAAAGTGTCTTCAATGGCTGTACAAAATTTGAATTAACTATGTTTAGTATTAAGAAAGTTATTAAATAAAATATGATCTGCAATAAAGCAAGTAACGCACTGTATATATATATATATATATATATATATATATATATATATATTTAAAATTAAATATGTTTTTAACTCCTTTTCAAGATGTCTTTTAACATATTTTATTAATCATTTGTTCATATATATATATATATATATATATATATATATATATATAGTGTCATATATATATATATATATATATATATATATATATATTAACTGCATCTTTTGCAGTTGAATGCAATTCCACTACCCATCTATAATAAAGTTGTATTTTCTTTTTAAATAAATAGACAAAACGATTTTAATATAGCTATCAATACACAAAGCCACCCAAATGTATAGGCGTATATATATATATATATATATATATATATATATATATAATTATCTTTTTACTATAATAATTAAATACCTAAAGGTATTAATTAAAGGTATAATAATTAAATACCTAGTGTTTCATTCTTTCGGGAATCTTCAGTGCAGGGCGTCACGATTAATACCAGTCGAACGATTTGAACCCCGCAACACGAGACATCTCTGGCTCGATTAGCGAAGACCCAATCCATTCGGCTACCATTAATCGCGTGAAATGACGTTGAATTTAAACATTTTAATTTTAAATGTTCATTTACGTCAGCCAGATCACGTTTGAATAATGTAAAAACATGTATATATATATATTTATATATATATATATATATATATATATATATATATAT
This sequence comes from Euprymna scolopes, assembly GCF_053919585.1. Lineage (NCBI taxonomy): Eukaryota > Metazoa > Mollusca > Cephalopoda > Sepiida > Sepiolidae > Euprymna > Euprymna scolopes. The sequence continues at coordinate 153,485,388 of NC_136491.1, forward strand.
ATATATATATATATATATATATTAAGAGTGTAAAAATGTATTCAAGAGTCATTTAAATGTGTACCTATCAGGATATGTGCGGCTCAGTAGGTAGGGTGGTATTAAAATAAAATAAGAGCATTAAAAGTCATATATTAGTATGTATAGTTTACACCCTTACACATAGCTTGATGTCGCATTTAACTGTTTGCAACATAGCCTTCTATTTCATGTTTTGATGAGAAGCATTCGGATTCGAAATACCTCTGTATAACGAACATATGACACCTCTATAACTATGTATATACCAAATCCTCACCGTGGTTTCGTACGTGTGAAAAAAAAATTGTTTGATAAAAGGGAAGTACTCTTTAATGTAGTTTTATGGGATTATCTTCCTTTTATCGTTGAAATTTAAAGGAGGGGGTTGTATAATTCTTGTTTTTCTTTATAATTAAAGGCTTCCATATACTGCAGATATCTATGCTTGGTCTCCTTCTTTATTTAGCAAACATACTGCTTTTTTATATTGTCTAACTCTCCATCTTGCATCCCTGTCAATTATTTTTACCTTGTTTCATAATCGGAGTGTGTTCCTTTTTATATTTATATGTAATCAGCTAGTATCGACTTTTCGAATAGAACAGTATGTAGTGGCAATACATACCCCTATATCAACGAATATTATTTTCAGTATTACACGCCAGATGAAGTAATGGATATATCTGGATGATCAACTCCTAACATAGTACCCCTGCAAATTATGCCCCAGATAGTAGCATCCTTCATCAAAGTGCCACTGTACCTTTTTTGTGTAAAAATGCAATAAAAATATTATATATATATATATATATATATATATATATATATATATATATATATATATATATATATATATAACATTTAAATTTGTGAATACAGTGTTACTCCTTTTCTTTTTTACAATGTTCTATGCATGGGTGTGAAAACAAAACAGACTAATTGAAGATCACGTGATTGGAAGTGTTTTTTCCTTCTATACAGAGTGGATAATTTTAATCAGGATGGGCCAATTTGGTAGGAATTTCCAAATCTATGAACTGTTGTTCTTTTTAACCCTTCACCCTCCCGCCATATTCGTTTTCTCTTATTTTCATCGATTTCCCATTATTTATTTTTTTATTTCCTATTCATCTATTCCACTGACGTTTTTTATTTCGTTTTAATCGTTTTTGCCTCCTCGACATAAGACCTGTTGATAGTCGGACGATTATATTTCGTGTCATTAATGTTTCAGGGAGAAAGTGCAATGCGTTATTCTGTTTGTGAAAGGTATTTCATGAAATAAAAAAAGACAGACGCCATTTTGAGAGTGAAATCTCGCGAGATTTTCAAAATTTCGTCTGCGTTTTTTTTATGTCTGGTTGAAATGAATTCAACTCCCAATTCCCTTTTCTTATTTCTACCATAAAATATACAATATTGTATGAAACGGAAAAAAAAGAGAATCGTTTTTCTCTGTTCCATAGTTTGGAAAAAGCAAACAAGCACAAAAATACAAAATCCGACGATGGGTCAGGGTATGAGTTTGGATTGACACTGTGAATGCCTATAAGATTAGAAACCCATTGTTAGACGCTATGTAAGAGAAAGATAGAGTTTACAAAGCGACAAAGCAAAAGAATAAGAGAGAGATAAAAAGAGAAAAAGAGAGAAAAGACTAGTGGTTGATGTTAGAGCCCATATGTGACACCAATACTCCATGTATTAAGGAATGTGTTTAATATTAGCAGGAGTGAAAAGGTTTCTAGCAAGATACCGGCAGCAGCCTTGACAATGTATCCTATGAATTTATTCCAAGTCATGTTACCTATATATATATATATATATATATATATATATATATATATATATATATATATATATATATATATCACACCTCTGGCCTTGATGCAGGGGAGACTAAAACTTCTTGCTATGGTTTGAAATGATCTGAAATAATAGCAAGGGGACACTTGACTCCATATATTTATCATATGTTATATCTCTCCTCCTTTGGAAATACGGTACGATTATGAATATCTCCAGTATCAAATAATCTGTATATACTGTGAATTTTACTTTATGTATAAAAACAAAAGAGGGGAGATATAACACATGATAAATATTTGGAATCAAGTCTCCCCTTGCTGTTATTTCAGATCATATAAAATCATAGCAGCAAACATTAGTCTCCCTTCCATCAAGGCCAGAGGTTTTTGGAAAAATATCAGATATGCAAAACTGGGAAAACACAAGACTATGATTGAAACATTTTCTGGATGTAAAAAGTGTCAAACATAAGCTCTGGGTGATCCCCTAAATATGCGACCTTGAGGGCAAATATCACATAGCTCACTACACAATTAAGGTTATTACCTTTCCAACGAGCCTTTATTTGTTAAATGCTGATCAATAGTGTACTCGATTTTCAAAAGAATATACCTATTAGTTAAATTTTATGTAGTCGCTCCTATATCAATGATTATGTATATTGAAAAGTTTCGAAACGAATTTTCAAGTTTAGACCCCGATTGTACCATGGTACTTGACTTATGAATTTTAAACTTTGAAGCAATTATATAACAAAAAAAAGATTATAAAATGAAGATTACATTCTCTACTTTGTAGGGTAGGGTACAATGTATTTGGGACTAAGTCACTGCGAGGAGGCATGTGAAGCTTCATCCTGGTGTACTGCGGTGGGATCTCGACTTGAGAAGGCGATTGATCTACGTGATTGAAAATGGGCGATTAAATCGATTTCGATGAGAATAAAAATATTAGAGTGTGGAACATTTTCTAATATTCATTCAATCGCGAACAACATCGAGTCTTTCAGTTTATATATATATATATATATATATATATATATATATATATATACAGAGAGAGAGAGAGAGAGAGAGAGAGAGAGAGAGAGAGACTGTGTAAACAGAGCTTAAGCGCTTGGACACTGTTAAAACATTCTAATTTCGCATACTCAGTAACCAAATAGCGTAAAAGTGAGAAGCGATAACTGTCACCTGAGCGGTTGAGTTTTAATTCTTTGCTTGAGGTAGTTGCTGGTCTAGCTGCACTGATAAGCTTAGATACAGTGAAAAAAGTACGGTATATATATATATATATATATATATATATATATATATATATATATATATATATATATATATATGATGATGATGATTGCAACGTCTTGTCAGATGAGTGCAACTCCCTCAGGCACTGAAGTCCATGAGCCGAAAATGACTTTAGCCCTACCGGCAAAATTCACACGCTCAAACAGACATGGCACTGAAGACGGTCACTAGTATACATAGATATATATACATGCACGCATACATACATATATACACATACGTACACATACACACATGCATATAACACACATATATGCATACATACATACACAATACATAATACACATACATATACATACATAAACATACACAAGACGGCCAATGGCATACATACATATATATAAATGCAAATATACATATATACACATACACACATACATATCTGCAAACATACACACATATATACATATATACATGCACATAATAATGCATAATACACATATATACATATACATACACACACGCATACATACACATGTACATACTTATAAATACACACACATACAAATACATACACACATATACTTACTTATACACATATGTACACATATGCACATATATATACATACACTTACCTACATATACATACGCATACATGAATATGCACTCATACACAAACATGCACATACATACATACACATATACATGCATACATATACATGCATACACACATGCATACATACATATACACACATGCATATATGCACACACACACATGCATATATACACATACATACAAACAATATATATATACGTATATACATACATACACATACATATATACATATACACATACACATACATATACACATAGATATACACACATGTACATACTCCTGTACATGAACATACATACACCTATACATACATATATACATATAATGATGGCAGATCAATTATTATATGCTCCCAGCATTTCAGGCCTACACGCGTCACAACTTTTCCATGGCTGAGGGATTATCTATACACAGATGATGTTACAGAGTTTTAGCTTTGTACGACAACTAAACCTCTCTTTCTCGGTTCAAAATGTTGCCATCCAGCAACAAGCAAGAGCAAGATAGCCAGCAACAAGTCAAATTGCAGACCAGCTTAATGCGGATACTGATCTCCCGCTTTATGTTTTTTGGTGGTTTTTTAATCTAAGATTTGCTTCTCCTAGAGGGGTTGCCTTCACTACGGCTTACGGGAACCCTCTCCACCCCACATACACATGACAATAAACACATGCATACATACAGATGTACGCCAACATATGTATGCATGTGCACACACATGCAACCATAATCACGTAGAGGCACACAAATACACACATACATGATGATTGCAACGTCTTGTCAGACGAGTGCCACTCCCTCAAACACTTAAAGTCCATGAGCCCAAATGCCTGGGGGAGTATCTATACAAAGATGATGTTACAGAGTCTTAGCTTTGTACGACAGCTAAGTCTCTCTCTCGGTTCAAAATGTTGAGATCCAGCAACAAGCAAGAGCAAGATAGCCAGCAACAAATTAAACTACAGACCAGCTTAATGCGGGTACTGGTCTTCCGCTTTATGGTTTTTTAAATCAGAGATTTGCTTCTCCTAGAAAGGTTGCCTTCACCACGGCTTACGGGAACCCTCTCTACCCCAATACACATATACACACAAAAATATACACGGTGTTAGTTGGCCGTTGACCCAGAAAAAGAGTTCATTCGCCCTTTGGAAGGTCTTGTTTTTAATCCTTCAGGGAGACTAGCCGCCCTCCTCACCAAACAAGTCTGGTGGGGGAACCAGTTTAGTCGCCGGTGACCCGACCATGAGGCAGGTAGTACTGGGTTACATGGTACCAGTAGCATATGACATGACCTGACACACATACATACATATGCCTATACATACGTACACACACATATACATGTAAAATACACATGAAGGAACATTCCAAAAGTCATACATAGTAAGTGATCAGCGGCTGTACCGTTTTTGTCCCTTTTCCTTCCTGATCTTTTCCCTCCTTCCTTTTTTTTAAGTAAAAAGTTTGTTTTAGACGCACACTTATATATATATATTTCTTAGTCCATAAATTACATAACAAAAATACACACATTATATTTCAGTTACACATCTGTATTTGAATTATCACGGACACAATTGTCCCAAAAAGAATATGATTTGCGTCATAACTTTTTAACATATTCACGGCTATATGACGTTATAAAAAAATAATCTTACTCTCTTTCATTTTTTTTTTTTTTTTACTTTCCAACGACTTTTATCATTTCTGAAATCGAGCAGGGTCATACATTTTATGACGTCAAAAATATATTTTCAAATATTTGTACTGGTGTTTTGTTTTCTTAATTTCATTCCTACAGAGGTAGTCTCGAAATGAAGACAAAGCGTTGATGAACATATAACTTGGTTTGTTCCTTTTTTATTTCTCTATTTGGTCGGAATACTATTTCCATTATTCTTAGATATATTTATAAATATGAGAATATATTGAAAATGTGAAAATAACAACTGTTATTTGACTTTATAAGCAAAAAAAGGAGGGAAGGAAAGGAAAAATGGGCGGGGAGGCAGAAGAGAGAGGAGGAATAAAATAGCGGAGAAAAACAAAATGTACAGAAAGAAAACAGTAAGGAAGAAATAGGTGAAATAAACACAAGCACATACACATACGCGCGGGCACACGCACACACATAAATATATATATATGTATATGTGTGTACGTGTGTGTGTGCGCACTCACGCGTATATATATATATATATATATATATATATATATATATATATATATATATATATTGCTCCTTATCTTGACTTGAGAATATTGAGAAGTGATACACGAATTACCATTAGCGTATAAGCGATGCTCTTTGTCTAAACAAAACGAGCTTAGGTATTTCGGACAATGTCAAAACATCGTTAATTCACTACTCGCACAGCAGCCGCCGATTAGCGTAATGGTTAGGGCCTTGACTGTCATACAGGCGGTCGGGTTTCGATCCTGGCTTGAGGTATGTGCCTGTCTAACTGTACTGAATCGCTGTGATACAGCGAATCAGTAACGTATGTATTAGTACTGTATATATATATATATATATATATATATATATATATATATATATATATATATATATATATATATATATATATATATATATTACGTACTTTAGGGTAATTGCGCCACATCCGGGGGTAATTGCTCCAACTAAAAAAAAAAAAAAATGCTCTTTATATGCGTGGTTGCCAAAAGGGCACTTTTAGCTAGTTCACGAAATTACCCCGGACTTGGCGTAATTACCCCAAAGTACGTAATATACATTTAAAAATAAACGGAAATCATCTCATCAGGAGAAAATCGATAGCATTGAAATAATATGACTGATGAAAAAAAGAGCAATGTGGGATCTTCTATAAATTAAAGTGCCAAAAAAGAATGATTGAAACCAATTGAATTTAATAATAATAATAATAATAATAATAATATATATATATATATATATATATATATATATATATATATATATTCAGTTTGTCTTTACATAAGCACTAATTTGTTGATACACAGCCATGAGCATGTTTCAGCCTTCTAGTATTTAGTAACTAAAAACCGCTTCAGGCAAGAACGCTTATCATCGAAAGCGGAATTCTTAATGAAAAACGAAAATAAACTTTCACCCAAGAAGATTTTTATTTTTATTTTTTATTTTTTTGCAAACGAGTCATGGGGTGAAGTTCAGCTGTGCGGAGAACAGGGTTGATTGGGTGCGGATTTATTAGTTTATTTGTTTTCCTATTTGTTTATTTACTTATTTACCCGTGTTCTTATTCATTCATTTTCATGCTGGTGTTGGGGAATGGAGTTTGTAAGGTTAAACGGATTTTTGTCAGAAAATCGGAACACGCCATCCCACATCTATATACATATATATATATATAGCGTAATGGTAATAAGCCTTGACTGTCGTTTGGGCGGTCGGGTTTCGATCCTGGATTAAGAGTTTCACTTAGAACTGAATTTAATATAGTACATTATCCATGTGTTGTATGTTGGTACTCCTTATAGAAATATTACAACTTCTCATTTTAAAAATTCCGACTCTTAATAAAACTTGTTTGCGAATTTTTTATTTTTTTTTTTACAAGGTGGTCACCACTTATCAAGGCCCGGAAGCCACTCAGGGATAAGGGTTATTGTAAGTACAGTACGTTAGTGTGGATATTTAAAGTGTTTACTTAAGGGGGCGGTTCATCAGGATTTTTTTTACGTTGGACTTGAAGACATCCAAGTTGTAGTCAGGAGGGAATCAGGCAGACGGAACAGAGTTCCACAGGCTTGCAGTTCTAAGAAAGAAGCTTTGCTCATGGAATCTACATTTTGATTTAGGCATAAATAAAGAGTTGGAAAAGTTTTTGACAGTGGGTTCAGCTAGACGGGTGTTTTTTTGTAAAAGATTGGCTAAGGGGGACCAGAGATTGAAGTTAAGACGAGCACCTGCCATGGAAATAACGATAAAACAAAGATATGCTTGCAACTTCTCTTCTGTGGTAGAGAGGTTGCAAGGAAGAGAAAAGGGCATCCCCCACTAAGCCACGAAGTCTATTTTGTACTCTGTCAAGGCAGGTTAGGCTGTTTTAGCAGCTCCTGCCCAGATATAGCAGCAGTATTCCATCCTTGGACGTACTTGGCTTTTATATAGATAGAGAATTGCATCAGTAGTGAGATATCTTCTGGAGCGGTAGAAGGATCCCACCATCTTTCCAGCGACCTTGGCAACAGACTTGATGTACGTGTTGCATTTCAGATCAGGAGTAAAGGTAAAGCCCAGAAGCTTGTCAAAACATGGGGCTTCTCCTAGACGAGAGCTATCCATTTCAATTGATTCCAGATTGGGATCAGAGCGTTGATGATATAAAGATAGGAGTTTGGTTTTAGATGCATGAAAGGTAACCAGCCATGTCTTCTCTCACTGAACCACTCGTTCGAGATCAGAGGAGAGAGAATCAGTGAGAGCTTTGTCATTTACAGCCTTTGATGTGTTGCCGTAGATGGTCGTGTCATCAGCATAGATGTCAACGAATGATTTAAGCATGTGTTTAGGGAAATCATTGATGTAGATCAGGAAGAGAGTGCCGCCCAGGATGGACTCTTGAGGGACTCCATCATTAATACTGCAGGCCTCCGATTTTTGTCCATCAACCACTACTCTTATGAGCCTATCAGAGAGAAATGAGTTAATGATAGAGAGAATATTTCCAGTTATACAGTAGCTGGAGATCTTGTGAAGAAATATGTAAAAGGTGGAAAGAAAATAGCCGAAATGATGCTGATATGCTGACTTCAAATGTATTATTTTCGTTCGCGTTGAACAAAGTATAAGCTGAACTTTTCTTCAAGCTATTGGTCAATCATCAACTTATGTTCGCTAAATTGCATACAATTGACAAGAGCGATTGTGTGTGTTTAAAGACTTGTTGGTTTGATATAGTTAAAAATATAAAATAAAATTAATAAAATTGCATTTAAAGATAAAATTGAAGAATCAAAACAATAAATTAGTTTTAAAAGTCATGAAAAGATGGAAATAAATTAGTTTGAAAAAAGTCGGGATAAAATGAAATTTTAAGATCTAGATAGTCGGACCATTTATGGAAACGCAGTCGATTCCCTTTTCCACGTCCATCTGGTGATGGAGAGTGCGTAGGTGGTCTGTATGGCCACGAAATAGGTGATCAAAACTGAAAAAAAAATGGGTGCTTCTGTATTATACAAACAAAAAATATCAAGTTTCACGTAAAACAAGTAAAACAAATGTTCCATATGTAATTGTCATGTCGCAAATAGTAACATGTCCTCAAATTACGGAAAACGATAAGGTAGAAAAATAATTATTAATGAAAAACTGTTTTCCATAATGTTTATATGGGGAATAAACTTTGTCCGACATTTTAAATTACGTTCGTCACGTGACGTAAGCAACATAACTTTATTATCTCTCCTATAAACTTATCTTTTTTCTATTAGAGATTTCGCTTCCTTTAAAAATGTCTTTTGTATTTTAATAATTATTATTTTGATACCGTATCGTTTTTCGTAATTGTTAGATATGTTACTATGTTAGACCTGACAATTGCGTTTGCTTAATTCAAATTTTTTTAGAAATACACTTGGGGCGACGAGGATGGAATAAATAAGTCGGCCTTTCAACTATGAGGAGAGAAAAAGAAGAGTTTTTTTTTATTCTCTGTAACTGATGTCGTAGGTGAGCGAATGCCGGCGCCATTCTGCGAGTGATTCTGCTGCTCAACAGCGACACCAGATAACAATTTCAAATAATCGGATATGTTCTCTCACTCCCATAATCATTAAAAACTATATTTTTCCTGACCTTTTTATTGGGGATGGGGTGGCTTGTTTTGTCCTCTTGTCTTCTATTGAATTTTTTTTGTTTTTGTTTTTCGCCTTTTTCTTTCTTTTGTCACGATTTCTTCTTACAAACTCGTTCGTGTCCCTTTTCTTTCCATCGGTTTGAATCCGTTCTTTAATCGTTCAGTTCATTTCATTTCATCTGTCTTATAAGACCACTTTTTTTGATAGATTTCCAAATTATTTTCTTTTTTCAATGATGTCTTTATCTCTAGATTGTTTCCCTTCCTTTTTTCATGACGTTTCTGACTTTTTATTCTATGTAAATAAACTCTTTCGTTTTTTCTATATTTAAACCCTCTTCTCTCCTTTTTCTTTTTCGCTCTCTTTAATGTTCTTCCTTTCTTGTTTTATGCCATTCATTGTTTTTTTATTATCTTTAATTTTTACTACTTGTTTCATATTTTTTATTTTTTTTGTTTCTTTCTTTTTCTGTTTTCTTTATGTCATTTCATTTATTTTCTTTCTTCCTTCCTTCTTTCCTTTCTTCCTTCCTTTTATTCGTTTTTTTTTGTTCACTTTCATTTATTAGCAATACGTTTCATGCATTATTTTTAATTCATGTGTTTCTTCATTCGTTTTTTCCTCCAGTTTTTATTTTCTTTTTTACTTGGAGACACCACTTATCAAGCCTGAGGACAACTCGAAGATAAGAGTTAATGAATGTAAGGTGGTAGTTTAGTAATCGTTAATTGTGTAAATTAAATGGAATTGCATTAGGTATGGAGACGGTTAAACAAGAACTAGTTTACGTTGGATTTGACGGCTACCATGTTTTAGTCAAACGGGGAACAGGACAGCGGAACAGTATTCCACGGGTGGACAGTTCTGGGGAAGAATCTTTGTTCATGGAAACTGCGTTTAGATTAAGATAGAGAGTGGGGGGTCGTTTATAGTAGTTGTAAATAGTCGAGTGTTTTTGTGAAAGTTTAGCAAGGAGGGAAGCAGAGACTGGAGTTCAGTCGAACACTTGCCATGAAAATAACGATAGAGCAGAGACAGGTTCACATCTCTCTTGTGGGAAAGAGGTTGCAGGAAAGAGAAAATTGCATATATATTCATGTATGCGTATATATATTTGTTTAAAAAATTTTGCCTACCAAACGCCTGTCATTTTTTGTCTACAGACATTAAACTTAATATATAGAATATCCGAACCCATGCGAAACTTTATATTTGGATTTTATTCAGGGAAAATCGGTGCAAAAGTGTGAAATTAAAAAAATGGAATTTGCCAGGTTAAGGTGGAATGATTGCATTATTAATGTGCATGCATAACGTAATAGCTATTGGTTAATATTTAATTTTTTAGCCTTGCAGCAAACGTGTCTTTATAGCTCAAGCATTAATATCAAAGAAAGAAGTAAATCATAAGCTACACGTTTTGGTTTCGATTCTCAATGGTGGCACAAAAGTCATTTTTTTTAAACTTTACCTGGCTATATAGTTAGAGAATTGCATCAGAAGTGAGATATCTACTAGATCGATAGAAGGATGTCACAATTTTTCCAGTGACCTTTAAGCAAATATATATACGCATACATAAATAAATATGGAAACAGTTTTGTGTTTATCTTTTCTTTTTCTTTTTTTTTTTTTTCGTCTTTTCATAAAGATGTACTTATATGTTTTTTGTCTTCATACAAGATAATGTTCATCTCTTTTCTATTTCTGTTTTCTCCTTCCATTTTCTTTTTACTATTAACACGTATTTCATGCATTTATTTTTTTTCACTATTTTCATTTAATTATGTCTTAACTTCCATTCTTTTGTTTATTTCCTTCTTTCTTTCCTTCTTTTAAAACTTTTTTTCTTTTCTTATTAATTTCCTGACAGAAACACATTCATTTTGGTTTTCCCTTTTTCTTCTTTCTTTTTCTGTTTCCTTTCTTCCTTTTCGTTCATTTCCTCGCGTTAGTTTTTTAAAACACCCCAATACATTTTTGCTGGCTTAGTGGTTAGTGACACGGACTGAAAACCTGACTGTGAACAATCCGAATCTAGTTCATTCAAAAGAAGGGGTTCCTTCAGTTTTTGACAGACTATGAATACCCATGAAGAGGTGCATGTGCGTGAAATGTTTGTGGCACGAGGTGTGCAATCTCAAACCACACCTCTCTTCAGTCGACATTGTTAAATACTAGTGACAAGTGAAGTGTATGTACAGGACGATTAGAAACAAACGCCGAGATAAGCGAAGAGCACATACGGCGACTAGAATTCCCAAATGGTCACCCATCTGTTACTAACCAGGTTCAATGTTGCTTAATTTCGGTGATATGACGAGTACCGGTGTGTCAACGCGATTATGCCGTATATTTCAAAGAAACACGTTCATCCAGTCTTGTATCTAAGCTTCGCTCTACAAAAATCGGAATATGTTATGTAATTTATTTACTTTTTAAATAAATAAATAAATAACATATTCCACACTTTTTCATATTTTTTTTTCTGTATGAAATATAATCGTTCTTTTTTTTATTTATCTTACGCTGTCTCCAGATTTTTTTTTTTCTGAAAAGGTCGATATATTACGAGAACGGCATTGTTACTATTCAAACTAACGACCTTTTGTGTTCCAAAATTTACTTTTACTACATAGTCACCACCATTCTTAATACCCTTTTGTCAGGAATTTTATAATGCATTTCTGATTCTGACGCACGTCTCTGACAAAAGCTATTGTCTTAGAGTCCCATAACATCAATATCATTAACAGAAAGATGAAACTATCAAATCATGAATGCATGAGCTGAGTCATTACAACAATGCAATTTGCAATCTCGTCTGATCCATTCGGGTGGAATAAAAAATAGGAGGCATTACTTCAGGAACGTTCCACGTATTTTTATGCAGTGATCATGCAAAATGAATTAACACTTTCACATTTTTATTTCTATCCTTCCCAGTTTAATTACTTCACTGGCTGTTTTGGATTTTTTTTATATATTTATATAAGTAAAATATATTTTATTATGCACAATCTACTTCCATTGCACTATTAAACAAGTCGTAATTAAACTTCCTATCTGAGAGAACCCATGAGAAGGAGGGCCAATGAATCTAAAAGCATTAACCGCCACACGAGCAAAAATAATATTTCAGTTTTTAATTTTTTAGACGATGAATAATTATATTGTCTAGATTAATCAGACTAATGTTCTCATCTTAAGTGATATTTGCACAACGTTTCGGTTAATCCGAGTTTTTTCCGGTGTATAAGTCGCAATGATTTTGGGAAAGGGTTAACTTTATACTTCCGTATTTGAAAGTTTAAAAGTATAGTATTTCCTTGATAGGAATTAGGAATAGCTGTTGACGAGAACAACACGTGGTTTAACATTTATGGTTTACCGGTAGTCTTTATTTCCGTCAATTATCTTTTATAAGAAATCACGATTGCTTAATGGATCTAATTAAACTTTGGCCCTTTTATCTTTCTTATGTATATATTAAAAATATTTTTTTGTGTGTGATAAATGTATTATTATATTTCATTTTTTTTACTTTTTAACTAGAACCTAATTATGAAATCGCGGAACTATAGTGTTAACATTTTCCCAATATCAGACATGGCAAATTATACACCTGAAGAGACTCGGCAGTTGCATTGGCTGGAACTTTGTGCAAATAACATGCAAGATGAAAGCATTAGTCCGATTTTTCCAATGAATACATTCTGGCTGAGAGACCCTACGTTACCTGGGACTGAATGATGAGCCACGAATGTTTCACCCGCCCATATTTTATTGTCATGGAAATCAATAAAATCACCAATTTTCAATTCTCTCCGCAGTCCAAAATACGTTGTAATCTACATTGCACTGTAGAGAATCTACTGTGGATTTTTAAAATTATTTTCTAAATATAATAGCTTGTATTAAAGTTTAAAATGCAAATATAAACATCATAGTTCAAATTCTAAATAAAAGCATACATTTCATATTTCATATCAAAGACCATACTGTTGATTTTCTATGTCGGGCTTTTCTACTTGTGCGATGGTAATGGCTTGAATTTAAGTTTACAATGTATGGTTCAATTGTGCTTTAAAAAGAATCATTCGTTTTGAACGCACCATTCTCATAGCAAAGAGCCTACTGTTGATTTTATATACCGGGCCTTTCAACTAGTGCGATAATAAAACTTCTCAAGTTCGCCTGTGATGTTAGGTTGTATAAAGTGTTACATTTAATCAGCATCGCGTGCTTTTTCTTTCATCGAATATTTTTGATTATCGATTATTGATACCTACCGAAAACATTTCGATACAACACCTATCTACGAACACTGTCAAATACATAAAATACATTTGTGTAAAATTTTAAAGAAATTGACCCAGCCGTTTAGGAGTCTACAAGGAACAAATACACGCACACACAAAGTTTCTTTTTATATAATTGTAGCAATAAATATTTGTTCCTTGTTCTGTCGCAGACCTGAGCAAGCCAAATGTCTCTAATACAAATAGCATTGTAGATGCTCCTTTTTACAAGTTTTAAAGAATAAAATGGTAACCAATCTGATTATATACACAACCGCGATTAATACCGACGCAGCAGGTAATAAAACGTATAAAGCTGTATAGAAATAACTTTATTGATATCTTTTGTTGATTGATGTTTAATAAAATCACCCAAATCATCAAAACACGTGGTGGGTGAAACCAACAATCGTTAAATGAATATCTATCGTCTGCATCTTTGACGTCTACCTAATTTAAATTTAAGCCAACTCGCTATTTCATCATTATTTTACAATAATGTATGGATACTGATTCAATATGCTGTCTCGTTCCTTTGCAGGATGTAAATGAAAGTTAGATGAATTTATTTTCTCTTTTTTACGATCAAAAAATATAAACAAGTTATACTATATAAACAGCGATATATCAGTTCACATTACGTTTAATATGATATGTGGTGACCTCTATGTAAAAAAAAGGAAGTGGAGAGTTGGATCGACGAGAAAATTCGGAGAAGGTTGAAGGAATTCTGCCACTTATGGTTGTGGCTCACCCTACCAATAAAAAAGTTAGGCCAGTGTTGGATTTCCAAGAATTTAACAAATGTGTGGCTAGTCACACAAAAGATGGAATTGACATGTGTGAAGAAGTTATGATAGAGTGCAGGAGAATCGGACAATCAACTAAAATCGTGGCCCTTAAGTCAGCCTACATACAAATCTATGACGACGAAAAACAATGGTGGTATCAATTGGTCAAGTATTAAGTTGGAATTAATTGTTTTCTAGGCTAGGATTTAGGATTAGTTATATAAGGGTCAAGTCTTGTGAGCAGAGAGTTGTGTTTTTGCAGTTTGAAGAAATTAGACAGCTGAGTGACGGGAATGATATTTTGTTTTTAATTTTTTTTACTTTGGTCATCGAAGCCAGGAAGGTTCATCCATGCATAACATTTTTATTAATATAAGTCATTTTAAACAACTTAAATTATTATAACCTTCAAGTAACTTTTTAAAATTGAATCA